>NW_006159616.1:5256144-5264754 GCF_000334495.1 Tupaia belangeri chinensis | reverse complement strand
CGTGCACCCACCCTAAAGCTAAAAACCTTCCCCAAAAAAAAAAAAAAACCTCTTAAAAAAATTAACCACAAGATGGTGGCCGTTACGAGCATGGGTAACAGTTTTGAATCACCATGTGTCTTTTCTAAGCACTTACATGACTCAACTCCTTTAGTTCTCATTATAACCTGTGTGTGTTGAGGTGGAGGGATCATCTCATGTTACAGATGAAGAGACAGAGGGTCGGAGCGCTCGTGGAAATCCTGGAGACCACCCGGTTGAGAAACGAGTCGGGATCTGAACACAGCCCGTCTAACTCCAGAGTTCCTGTCGCCTCCAGAAGGCACCTCCAAACATCCGGGCCCACCTTCCTCCCGTCATACTGAGGACGCCACAACCTGTCACCTGACACATCGGCAATGCCATCAGACACAGAAGGAACAGCCAGCTGCCCCCCCCACCACCACCACCGCCACCGCCAGAAAGGCCACCGATTCGATGGAGTAGCAGGCATTTTACTGGGTGGTCTCAGGGCAGATCCCATCACATCACAGGGTAGAACCAGTATTATCTCCAGCCCGCGTGCCTCAGCCGCTCATGGGCCATGACTCAGAGCCTGGAAGAAAGTGGACCCACATATGGCCCAGGTGACACTGGTGCCACTGCTGACCTGGGTCGTGGTGTTAAATGGGGACACTTAGGAAACAGCCACATCAACTCCCAGGGGGACCCGTTCAGCTGTCCTTGAGGAAAGCCCAGCACTTTCACAGTCCCCTAAAAGCCATCCGCAGACGTCCTTCCTCACAGGTCCCCGACCACCCAGGATCCAAGGAAGAAGAGTCGAGGTCAGCGATTGGCTGTGACCAATAAGGCCGGGCCACTGAGGAGCCAGGCCTCACAGGGCCACTCACACGTGAAGGAGGGGAGAGCCCAGGGCAACATCCTGGCCCTTGAAGCCAAGGCAAGGTCTCAGGGGCCTGGGCCTGTTTTACACGCCCCGGGGGCACGGCGACCCTGCAGGGAGATCCCAGGCCCGAAATAGGCTCTGGGCATGTCTCTAGAAGAGCTCCAGGAAAGCGGACCCGCAGCCCAGTCCCAGGCTCAGGTGGGCCTCAGTAAGCAGGCACCTGGGGAAAGGCACGCGGCGTCTAAGGCCTCTGGTTAGCACAGGTACCGGCAGCTCAGGCGGGCCTGGAAAAAGACGTGGTGAGGAAGGTGGGCAGCCCAGACCAAGGGGACGAGGGCAGCTGAGACCACGACTCGCCAGGCCCCCGGGCCACCCAGGGTCACACGTCACCCTGGACACCTACAGGATTCTGGGCCAGGAGCATGTGTGAGTGCTGACGCTGGCGAGGGACGCAGAGCTGCCTCCTTCCCCCAGGACCCCAAGAGCTTCTCCAGCCCATTCTCCAGGGCCCTGAGGCCCAGGCCCGTGTTGAGAAGGAAACAGACAGACGCCAACACCGCCAGGGGCCGGTCAGGCTCTCCAGCTGGAATTCCCAGGATGCCGGTGGGCAAGGGACAGGCCCAAAGCTCGGGCCCTGGCACGTCGGTAGGCGAGGCCACCACACAGGCCTATGGCTATGGCTCTGAAGGGAGCCATCCATGGGGGCAGGTGGGGGCTGTGGTGGGCCGGTGCCACAAGGTCAGCCACCTGGACGACAGGAGGACGGCGCCACGCAGGCTCACTGCATGTAGGAGTAGCGCCAGTCCCCCAGGGGTGCGTGGGTCTCCTTGATGACCTGGGGTGATGTCCAGCGCAGGATGTAGTGGGGGCCCCCTGGCTTGTCGTTGGTTCCTGTGGAAAGAAGCCAGGGGTTCCTGTGTACCTCTTCTCTGAACAGACACGAGGGTCCTGGGCTGAAGCAGGAGTGGGTGCCAGGCAGAGGGCCTGCCCCTCTGAGCTGCCCAGCTTGGGGCTCACAGAAAAAGGCAGAGGGACAGACAGGAGACCATGACCCCCATCTACCGGGTGAAGGGGGTAGGACAGCTGGCGCGCCCCACGGGAGGGTGTCTGGGGGCCAGGGAGCGCTGCAGAGAAAGCACTGGATGGGGGGGTCAGAGAGCCACTGTGGTAATACGATACGGTGAGAAATTGGAGGGTCTTTAAAAAATGTTTCCCACTAAAATAAACTCGTACTTCAACTCCATTTTCCCACAGACTTTTTGAAGCCCCCTCGTCTATCTCTGGTCTTCATCCCTGGTTCTCAGCCAGAGCTCCTAAAGCCCCTGGATTTCCTGAGGCTGGGGTCAGTCAGCATCTCTCCTTGGGCAGAACGAGTCCCTCCGTCCATACCTGAGTTTATGCTAATGAGGCGACTCTGCAGCCAGGGAGCTGGTTGCCAGGGGAACCAGTCCAGTGATTAGAGAGGGTTGGCACTTTCAGCCCCACAGGAGGGAGAGGGGCCTGGGACTGAGTGGCCCACCAACGTCCAGCAACCTAGTCAGTCACCTCTCTAACACAGGCCCCACACCAACCCCAAAGGACAGGGTCTGAAGAGCTTCAGGGTTGAATGCATCGTGAGCCAGGAGGGCAGCACACCCCAGACTCCAGGGGACAGAAGCTCCTGCACCAGGGAGCCCGCCAGACTGTCATGTGCGTCACTTGCTCTGGCTGCTCACCTGTCCCCTCTGAGACAGCTGGTAATGAAGCAGCACCATCAGCCCTGCTGCACTTCCATAAGCCGTTCTGGCCAATTACTGACCCTCGGGGGGCCTGGGAACTCCAGGTCTGCAGCTGCATGGGAGAGAAGCTATGGGGGAGTGGGGTGACCTGGGGACCCACTACTTGCCACTGGCAGCTGAAGTGGGGGCAGCTACAAGCATTCAGTCGGCATCCACCAAAAACAGACACGGTTGGGGTGGGGCTCCCCACCGCGGGCTCAGCCCGGACTCTGCCATAGCGAGCAGTGACCTTGGGCAAGCTGCTGACCCTCCTTGGCCTCCTTTCTCCACTGGTAAAGTGGGAGGTGTTGGGCTAAGTCCTCATGAGCACGGTGGCGAGTGCAGGTGCTGGAGCCAATAATCGCGACCCACCACCTCCGTCACATGGCCTGAGCAGATCCCTGCCCCCCGTGCCTCAGTTTCCTCCTCGGTCACACGCAGGGTGTTGGAAGGACTCTGAGTGAGCAGGTTCGCCAGCCCGCTCCACGTGCTCAGTACACAGTGCATCCCTATGGCCAGCGGCCTGGGGAAGGCTCCAGAGTCTCCCCCAGGGAGAGGGGATCCACTCACCAGAAGCTCGGGCCCCCCCGAAGGGCTGCTGGCCCACCACCGAGCCAGTGGACTTGTCGTTGATGTAGAAGTTGCCAGCGGCGTTCCTCAGCATCTTCGTGGCTTCCCGGATGACATCCCTGCTGGGCAGGGCGGTGATGAGGAGGCAGCTGGCTCACCTCCCCGTCCAGCCTGGGTCTAGCCTCCAGCATCCTTGTCCCCCACACTGGCTTTCCAAGTGACACACAGGCTGGGCCTGGGACCAGTAACGCTGGCTGGCTGCTAGCTGTGGCCCTTGGACAGGCTGCTTAGTCCCTGACTCCCACCCTCCTCTCCAGAAAGGGCTTCGCACACCTCCCTCAGTGCTGCATCAGGGCCTGAGGGGATGACCGAGGGTCAGGCCACACTGAAGACTGCACCTTCAGCCCCGTGTCCCTGTTCCTCAGTAGGGGAAGCTCCCAGGACCCCTCAGGTCCCAACCCCACCTCCATCCTTTCAGAGGCAGACACGGGGTGGCAACTAGTGCCATGGAGGAAGGAGAAAGCAAAGCCTCAGGGTTAGCACCACAGGACCCAGGTTCAAATCCTGCCTCTGCCAGTACACCAGTGGGCCGCCACCTCTGAGTCTCGTGTTTGCTCTGCAGTGTGGGGCATCATCTCGCTTAGGGGAGCCCCATCAGATCCAGAGCAGCCCATCACAAGCCCTGCCCCTAGAGATTCAGGTTCAGTGGTCACTAGCGGGACCCCGGCATCTGTATTTGCAGCTAAGGGCCTGGCTGCCTGTGTGTGTCTGTGCTGAGGGGCTGGCCTGCTGCTGGGGCTGTGGGGAGAGGGCAGAGCACAGGTGACATTATTACTAGGAACCAGATGCAGAGGTGGGGATGGGGCCAGCAGAGACGGGACACCAGGAATGGAGCTCTCAGGGCTGTGAGTGGCCACTCACTTATCCTGGGCGAACACTGCCCCCGTGAGGCCATAGCTGGTGGTGCTGTCGACCAGCTGCAGTGTCTCCTTGTACTCGTCGTCTGGATAGACATACACAGTCAGCACAGGCCCGAAGATCTCCTGGAGAGAGGCCTCTGGTCACACCCTCTGATGGGGCCAATGCCCCGAACTGCCCGTCTCCCTGTTCTGGCCTCCCTTTCCCCAGTCCCTCTAAGGAAGGCCAGGCACTGCCTTCTCCTGGGACCCCTCCAGGGACATCAACGTGTCCAGGTCCTTGCTCTGCCTGGCCCCCACACTCCGACCTGGCTAAAGATGTAAAGCCTTTCTGGCCCAGAGAACAAAGCATCCGGGCACAGGACCTGCCCACTGATACCACCCCTTCCTAATGGCCCCTCTGTCACCAAGTGACTGGGGAAAGACCCCACCCCTCCCTGCCACCCCAAGCACAAGCCTTGCCCTCGGAGCCTCCTTTTCCCACGCCACTGTAGCCAAGTGCCCTGCCATGACCAGGTAGCTGTGACGAGGCTGCCGTGGCCCTGACTTGTGGGCATGGAACAACTAGGAAATCCAGAGTTGGCCGTGTCAACCCAGGCCTGGGCTCTGAGCCGGGAGGCCTGACTGAGCGCGAGCCCGCCTCTGCTCTCTCAAGGGCCTCACCTGCCACATCTGTGAAATGGAATAACGCCTCAAGGAGAAAACACCACGCCATGTGCCCTGTGCGTGTGCCGTGCAGGGGTGACACTGTCCCATTCTGGGCCCCGGGCCACTCCCGACCCCAAGCCAGTCACCTCCTTCATGATGGGCTCCTGAGGGTCCTTGCTCTCGATGATGCAGGGCTCCACGAAGTAGCCCACGGCATCGTCGCATTTGCCCCCCGCCAGGACGGTGAGGCTGGGCGAGGAGTGGGCGTGCTCCAGCCACTTCCTGATCCGGCTGAAGGACTGGGGTGGCAGAGAGGAGGTGCATAAGGACAGGCTGAGAGGGCATGCCCGGCGGCTCCCTGACACACCCACCCCAAAACACCTGTGCCCGAGGGCCGAGACCTAAACGGGCTGGCAGTACAGGGACAGTGAGGCAAAAGCCAGAGTCTGAGCCATCGCAGAGAACAGGGCAGACGTACATGCATGTGTGCACAGGGACATGTGAACTGTGGGTGTGCTGACATACAAGTACACACAGAGATCGACAGGCATGCATGCATCTACACGGACACACCCTACGTTTACACGACGAGGTATCCGTATGCCTATGTATGTGCAGTGGATTTGCTTATGTAGATGCAGGTGAACCTGTGTGCATGTGGACATGTGTGTTTACAGGGGAGCACCTACACACACAGCTGCACAGAGAACTACCCAGGGTAGATCTACATGTCCAGCACGTGTTCACGGGCATGCACGTACATGCACACTCGGGTGTACACACACAGACGCATGGGCCTGCTGAGTGTGCATGTGAGTGTGTGAGCTCACACATTCTTCTCCAGGGGCCTGGTCCCAGGAGTGTGGGAGAGGAGTTCTCCAGGTAAGGGTGAGCCTGCCCTTTGTAAACCTGGGCAAGGGACGTGACCACCAAGCTGCCCTGCCAGAAGCCCGCAGTCTGGGTCAGCTCCTGGGTCAGGGCCCTGGTGACCTCCTCCTCCCCTTCCCGCCCAGCCGAGGGCTCGGCCCTCCAGGAAACCTGCTTCCTGCTCCATACCTTGGCATCAATCACTGCAGAGAAGAAGGTCCCAAAGTCCTCTGCAGGCTGGGGACGAAGGGGATGCAGAAAGGATACACTGTCACAGGCCTGAGATGAAGGGAGCCCCCTCCGCGTACACCAGCCCCACCTGCCCAGGGACCTCCTGGGGACAGCTCTGGGAGAAAAGCCATTGCCCAATCCCATCAGCCCCTGCTGGGCCACGGCAGGGGGTGGGCAGGGTCCAGGCAGGGGCTGAGCAGTGGCAGGACTGGGCAGGGTCTGGTCAAGATCCGGGCAGGGACTGGGCAGGGACTGGGCAGGGGCCGAGCAGGGGCAGCCGGCAGACTCACATCGCCCACTTTGACCCTGCCATGCTCCTCCAGCAGCCGCCCTTTGATCTGCGGCCACAGGGAGCGTGGCACGTAGAGGCGCGAACAGGCTGAGCACTTCTGGCCGCCATACTCGAAGGCCGAGCGCAGAGTCCCGCTCACCACGCTGTCCACGTCGGCTGACCGGTGCACAAAGTGGAAGTTCTTCCCGCCACACTCTACAGGGGACGGGCGAGTTACTGGGGAGTACCTCCTCCCTGCCACTCAGGAGCGCGAAGCACCACCCACCCTTCCCTGGGCCCTGTGATCAGCCCTGCCCGCTGCCAAGACGCAGGCAGAGCAGAGCTGGACCACATCCCAGACGTGATGAGCCAGGGCTGTTCTCCCACTCTGCAGATGAGGAGACTGACCAGGGAAGGCTAGAGGGAGCCAGGGGTCATAGGGCCAATGCCCCCCCCATTACACAGGTGAGAACGCGGAGACTACCCAACGGAAAGGCAGAGGAAGGACCAGAATCGCAGGCTCCCCAGAGTGGTCCGTTCCCAGAAGTGAGCATGGCTTTCTCTGAGGCCTCCTCTGAGCCCCCCGCCCAGCATGGGAGAGAGGAGTGCACTCCATGTCAACTGCCAGAGTGGGGCCCACACACACTGCAGAGGGAAACTGCACCCCAGCTTTCTGAGCATGGCAAGCTCTGCACTCCCAGCCTCAGTTTCCCCACTCTGCGAACTATCAGCTAACAAAGCTAGCAGGACCCACTGAGCTCTGTAACTCGCTCTGCCCTTTGGCTCATGGGAGCCTCATGACACCCTCCCATTAATATCCCTTTTTCTGTTTTTTAGGTTTTTGCCATAGATCGGATGCACTCACCAGACAGAGAGACAGGGAGAGAGAAAGTGAGAAATCACTCCCTGTGGGGACGGCCACATGGCAATCTGTTCTCCTCTTGGGGTTTTGAGCACGCACGCAAGCACACACACCAGTATGAGTTTCAAGCCACTGGGTCCAGGACTTAAACTGCGCTTGGCCAGTGGGAGCCAATGCCTAAACCACCACGCCACCTACTAACACCAATACCCTCTTCTAAAGGCAAGGAAGCTGAGGCAAAGAGGTGAAGCTGCGTGCTCCGGGGAGGAAAGTGGCGAGCAAGACTCACTCCTCCTCTGAGAGTTCACAGCCACAACTCCACCGAAGGGCTCCCAACCCGGTCTCATAGAGGTCAGATGGGTACCCTGGGGCTGGAAGCCAGAGAAGCTACAGATGACCTCAAGAAGGGCTCACCTTCCCTGACGCCAGCCCAAGAAAGGGCTCTGGCCCCACCCCAGGGCCAGGAGCTCCAGCCCCAGCTCTGCTGTTAAGGCGATGCGTGACCCCACACGGCCCTCCCCTTCTCCAGTCTGTGCACATTCCTGAAGTGTGTTCCCAAAACACTTGGTCTACAGGGCCTCTGCAGAATAGGGGTCTGTGGCCCACTGCATTGGGAAACCGCCTGGCGGGCCCTGCCCTTGAAAATGTGCAGCGTGCATTATGACATTCAAGGCTCTGGGAAGCCACACCGGAGAGGGCTCCCTCTGCCTTAAAACAGCACATGCCACGTTTCTCTGGCCGTGAAACGAGATCTTTGTGGGCAAAGTGAGCATGTCAGCAAGCTCTGGCCCTAACCTCTCAGTCCCATCTCCTCCCACTGGCCTGGTTTTTGTTTAATTTCTTCAAGTTCATTCCCACTTCAGGGTCTCAGCACTCGAACTTTCCTGTTCAGACCCATGCCATCCCACACAGCGGCTGCTGAGCCCATGTAGCCACCGAAATTGAACTTAAGATGAAATCAAACAAGTCCAGTCCCTGCATCATACAAGACATGCTTCAAGTACTCAACGGTCCCGTATTAGTGAGCGCAGGCACTGTCACTGTCACCAACAGGGCTGGAGCCTCAGAGCATCTCACCTGACCTGCACTTCCAAGCCCACCTCCTCCTCTTTCCCGATGGCCAGGGGAGGGTCTCTGGATCACAAGGGTGGAGGGGAGAGAAGGGCCCTTACCTCCGGCCAGACGTGGGAAGGTGCGGAACCGGTCCAGGTTCTGGGCCACCTGCTTCCATAGGTGTTTGAAGGTGCTGGAACCAGAGAACAGAGAGCCGGGCTCAGGCAACTGTGATGAGAGGGCCCTGGTGGTTGGGAGCAGGCCCTACCAGAGGAAAGGCCAAAGGCCCGGGTGAGCGTGCCAGGGCCAGCAGCCCCGAGGAGAGAGGAGGGTCAGTGGTGAGGAGGAGAACCGAGAAGGTGGTGGCAGCTGGGAAGGGGCCATAGGCCAGCCTTACAGGGAGGCATGAAGGGAGGCTGAGTGGCAAGATGAGTGCCCAGAAAGTTCAGGCACTGAAGCTAGGAGGTGCTGGGTTCTAGTCCTGACCCAGACACTCTGGGCTGTGTGATTTTTTTTTTTTTTTTTTTTTGATAGGTTTTGTCTATGTG
>NW_006159616.1:5251827-5255955 GCF_000334495.1 Tupaia belangeri chinensis | reverse complement strand
GGAAGACAGAGAGAGAGACATAGAGACAGAAAGCGAAAAATCACCCCCCAGGGGGGATGGCCACGCCACAATCCCTTCTCCATCTCTCCTCTCAGGATCTTGGGCATGCACACACATGCACCCGGCACGAGTTTAAGCCACTGGGTCTGGGACTCAAACCGTGGTCGACCATGTGGGAGTCCAGCGACAGCGATTATGCCAGCTGCTGGTCCAGGGCTGTGTGATCTTAGGCTCACTGAGCCTCCATTTCCGAGCCTCATCTGCAAACTGGAGAGCACGCTCCCCACCTGGCAGGGCTGTTCTGTACTTAGCTCTCGGGTGAGTCAGGTGCTAGGACTGTCCTGGGCACAGGTCGGTACCTGTGAGGGAACAGATGCTGCTGCAGTATGCCAGAAGCATTCCTGGCCCAGCACCCAGCCCTGAGAGGCCAAGCCGAGGAGGGTCCTGGGAGAGGGAGCGCAGCCCCCACCCCACGCTGCCACCCTGGAGGCCTCCTCCCAGGCTCCGAGTGTGACCAACCTCAGTACCACAAAACAATAAAAATGCTAATCACCCGGGAGCCAGCGACACAGTAGCTAATACTAATTTATGACTTTCCTACCTTCCAGCCCGCTGCTCGTCAGAGCGTGGCAAATGGGGGCCAAGCCCGCTCGGCCCGCTAACAGGCAAGGACCCGGGACCCGCAGCTGGCAGCGCAGGCCTTTTGGAAAACGGCCCTCCTCAGCAATTCCAGTGCGGCCACTGCCACCCGGCAAACCCTGGGGGAAACGTGGTGGCCCAGCCTGAGGCTGGACAGAAGAGGTGAGAAGCCTCTGCAGGTGTCCCCAGGGACACCTGGAAGTTCCCAGGCTGTAGACCTAGACATCTCCAGGTGACCTGTGGGCACCTCAATGTCAAGGTAGCCAAACACGCTCCATCTCCTGCCATGCCTGCTTGCCCTCCTGGTCCCCATGCTGTGGAGCCCAAAGCCTGGGCAGTCCCACGGGCAGCCGGCCCCTGTCCCGGTCCATGGACAGGCAATGGCCACAGCAGCCCTGCCAACTCACGTGAATCCCTGCTCCACATCCCCAGGGTTTCTGTCTAGGCCCCACAGCCCTCCCCGGATGGCGACGGTCTCCTAACCAGCCTCCTGCTTCCAGACACAAGGCTTCACAGAGCAGTCATCCTCTCGCACCTCCTAGAGGTGCGAATGCAGCGCCTGGCCGTCCAGGGTGGGAGAGCAAAGGGGCAGACCAAGCGCAGAGACCCAGGCCCGGTGGGGACAGAAGCAGAGTACAACCATGCCACGGCGGGTGCCGGCGCAGAACCGAGCCCTCGGGTTCTCCACACATGCACGCGTTTGGGTTTCAGAGGAGATGGTCAGCTTTTCAAGGTTGGGCTGTCACTATGACGTGTCAAAGGACAAAGGCAGTTGGAATCGTGGTGCAAGGAAGGACGGGGGGGGGGACACCCCAGCTGTGTGTCTGAAGAGCCCGTTCTCTGCCCTGCTTGGGAGCTTCGCCAGAATCCAAAATGGTTGGTGGCGAGGCTGGGAGGGCCCAGAAAGGCCAAGACAAAGGCAGTTTCCATTCTCAGAGCCGGTTTATGCCTCCCAGTGGGCTGTACTCCTCGACACCTGAAATCTAGAACGACCAGCCACGGACAGGTGGCCAGGACTGCCGCTGTGTACAGGGCAGAGATCCAGGGGACTCCCGCAGAGGCCCTCGAGCCGGCAAGGCATGCATAGAGACCGGAAGGGAAAGCGTGTTACCCCTCATCACTTGCAACTTGCTGTCAGAGGAGATGAAAAATCGGATTCTCATCAGGGCTACCGTGGCTGGGGGTGGGGTCATTGCACACACCCGTAAAACTGACTGGGGAGACAGGGACAACAGAAAACTGTCTACGGGGCGCCTGGACGCCTTACTCCCCAGGACCCTAAAAGCTCTCTCGGCTGTCCGCCCTCAGTGATTCCAGGAGACTGTAACTCTGTGAAAAACGCAATTCTGCACTTTTGTAATTCTCCGTGAGCGAGTGGAAGTTTAATTAGCTTTCCAGCCAACCAAATGTCCTCATTCAAGTCTCAGCCATATTGAAGTGTTCTGTGGCTTCAAAGGAGCCATTGATTCCAAAGCAGTGGGTGTTGCTGGAGTTAACCGTGTTTTAAAAACTGCTGGGGCTCTCATGATGCAGAAGTTACAGTAGCGAACACTGAGTTTTGTACAGACATTATACCCACTCTGGTGGAGAAGCGCAATAAAGGTCCTATCCGCTACCACCCCCAAGAAGAGGTCAAAGAAAAGGCGGCCACTTGCCAGGACCAATCTGAGGGCCATCATTCGCAATCCCCGCCTGAAATAGAACTCTGATCAAGCCTCTGCTCCTACTTAAACCCGTCTGGCTCCCTCAGCCTTCAGGATAAAGCCCAAACACCCCTGCAGATTCATAAGGGTCTTAGTCACTGGACTAAATCCGAGAGCCAGGACCTTGTCCACGGTGCTCACTCACTGCTCAGCTGCCGCCTGAGCCTAGAGCCCAGCACAGTAGGAGCTCGAGAAATACGAGGGACTTCTCGAAGCTCATGGAAAATGGAATTAAAGCATGAGTTTATTTTGATGCAAAAAAATTGAAATCCATGCAGTTCTTCCATAGTACATATTTTCCATGAACTTTTCAGACTCCCCTCCCACCCTGTACCTGCTGAGTCAGTGAGCAGACGGATGGTCCAGATCGTGCCTCCTCTCAAAGCATGCCCTCCCCTCCGACCTCCTACCCTGCAGCCCCTGGACTCCACGCTCCAGAACAAGCGTGTACTCCTGCCTGAGGCCTCTGTGAGCCCTGTTCCCTCTTAGGATTCCTCCCTTGACCCCTCTCCCTTGCTCAGTCTACTTTTCCACTTAGGGGCCACCTCCTCCTGGAAGCCTTCCTGACACCAATCCATTCCAAGCTCCCCCGTGCCCTTCCCAGTGGCAGCGGTGGGTGGCATTTTTCGATGCCCAACATGCAGGCTGCAAGTCCAGCCTAGAAAGCTTTTTCCTGTATCAGCTCGGAGACTGATGGTCCTTGCAATTATCCTGCAAAGCAGGGATTAGCACTCCTGCTGTACAGATGAGGAAACAAAGGCTCAGACAGGTCAAGTGGCTTGCCGCAGCCACACAGCGAGGAAATGGGTACAGTCAGTGCCTCTGGTTCACAGCCCGGCCCCTGAGCAGACACTAGGTGGCAGGTCCCCCACACGCCCGCCCCCCCACCACAGGGCCTTACGGTACGCTGCCAGTGAAGTTGATGCCGCAGAGGTGCTCTGAGCTGGTGACGGTGTCCCCAAATACAGGCCCATCGGCCGGCACGAACTGGATGATGTTGGGGGGCAGGCCGGCCTCCCGGAGGATGCGGTAGACAGCATAGCTAGCCAGCATGGCAGTGTCACTGGGCTTCCACAGGACCACGTTGCCCTGCCCAGGGGTTGTGACAATGGCTCATTCGGCTGGGGGCCACCAGCCCCGACCTCCACCCCACCCCAGCCACAGCACGGTGGTCCTTCACCTGAACTACTGGGCTCTGTGCCAGCCGGGATGTCCCCTGCCCAGCCCTCCTCCTGCCAGCAGCAGGCACTGTGTTAGGAAAGCCCTTGCCATGGCCCCCTGTGCCCGTACTCTGGCCAAGGCTCCCTTCCGACGGGTCCTGCCATCACTCCCAAGGTACGTCTGCTCTCAGTGCCAAGCTGCCAGGCGTCGCCCAGGCACGGACAGGCAAATGCTCACAGGCTCTGCACATGTCCCGGGTCAGAGCACGTATGTTCGTGCATGTGTTCTGTTTACAGGACACACCCCTCAGCCACATGGCCACACCTGGACAACAGTGTCCAGCTGCCTTGTCTGGCCCAGGCCACCCGAGGGCCACGGCGCTCTCCTCCCACCCAGGCTCTCTGAGGGCTGGGCTGCATCTCCTGCATCGGGCGGCTGCGAGCCCAGATGGTGGAAGCAGCCTCCACTCTGACCCTGGCGGTAGACCAAGCCAGGCCCCTCCAGGCCACTGCCTGGAGACAGATGGTCAAAACCTTGTCCCTTTTATCACTTACTAATGTTCGCCCTCAACAATAGGTCATGGCCGTGCAGCTCAGCTCACCTGGCAGAAACCCCCCCCCCCCAC
>NW_006159616.1:5232589-5251703 GCF_000334495.1 Tupaia belangeri chinensis | reverse complement strand
GTAGGCTTTCCTACCACGTCCACTTTCCTCAGGGTTGTTTGGGGGCTTGCCTGGGGTCTCCCAGACAGGGAGGGACAAAGCTGGGGTTCAAAGCAGGCCTCAGCTCCAAAGCCCATACAAGTCCCACGCTGCCTCCACTTCCTGTGCCTCTCCCCACGACAGGGCTGGGTGGCAAGGGGCTCAGGGCGGCCTTGGCCCGTCGGGCCAGGAGGGAGACGAGCTCCCGCCACCCTCCCGTGAGCCCCCGTCTCACCATCAAGGCCGGCGCTCCCGCCAGGTTGCCGCCGATCGCCGTGAAGTTAAAGGGAGAGATGGCTGCCACGAAGCCCTGGGGAGGAGACAGCGGTGAGGCCGGGCTGGAGGAGGCCAGCTGCCCCTCCCGCTGCTGCACCTGCGGTGGGGTACCTCCAGCCCCCGGTACACCACGCTGTTGGTGCTGGGCGGCACGCTGAGGGGCTGCTCCCCCTCCAGCTCCATGGCGAACTTGGCGTTGAATCGGAAGAAGTCGATGAGCTCGGCCGCCGCGTCGATCTCCGCCTGGATCACCGTCTTACCCTGCAAGGGCGAGCCAGGCACGGCAGTGGGCATGGCCCCGTGGGCCCTCTTCCCACTCCTACCCTTCGCCCACGCGAGTGCTGAGCCCCAGTGGAGACCGGGAACCTCCATGGGCTGACTGGGCCCCACCCAGGGCTGCAGAGGGAAGGGACCCCAATCCTCAAGCACCTGAGCCCCAGGCCTAGTGTCCTCTGGCTAGACGGGGATCAACAGCACTTACCAATCCCCAGCTATGGCTTGTATGTGCCCCCCAAATTCATGCACTGATATTTGGCTGTGATGGGTTTCATAAAGTAACAACTTCATCAGACTATGACGCTGAAAGGCAAGGTCTTAGGGTCTCCGTGATCGACTCCGGGGGTGTACGAGGCAGACATGACACGAGCACGCACAGACATGCTCCCGTTTTCTCATGATACGATGCCCTGCCTCGGGACCCGCCAGCAGGAAAACTCACACCCGACGTGGCCCTGGACTGGGACCTCCCAACCATGAACTGAATACTCTGTCCTCGTAAGTCGCCCCGACTGTTGTTAGCTACAGAGCAGACTAGGACGCCTCCTGCCTGGGCCAGGCATTCCATGCTGTCTTAGTGTTGCGGCCACCCTGAATGGTACACAGCAACCCATCTGTGACCACACCCGCAGACCAAACTCAAGACCAGAACCTTCCAGAAAAAAGTGCACAACAGTATGAGCAGAGAATGGGGCTTTTCCACAGCAGGGTGGGTCCTCCTCTGCACACGGGGTCACTGGCAGGTGCTCGCCCCGTGAGAAGCATAGAGCAGAGGAAGCTGAGCTAAGTGCGGCCCAGACTTCCTTCCCTCCTTAAGCGAAATCAGGAGGGAAGCTAATCTGATCTCCGAGCGTGTGGCTCCCTGCCAGGCCTGTCTCGCAGAGCTCTGAGCTGGACACCCACCACAGGCTGCTAAGAGGCGGCATCTCTCAGGTGCCGTGATGCCCTCCCACCTCTGGGCAGCAGGGGGGTTCTCGCTGCGGAGACAGTGAACAGGAAGGAGCAACTGGGCTGACCGTGAAGGCGTCCTGGGTTCTGGCCTCTGCCATCTGCCTGTGGAAACCCAGACAGCGGGCGCCCTAAGGCTCAGTTCCTAGAGACGGTACCCGCTTCTCCCTCATGTCCTCTCCCCAGCTCACCGCTCTGCTAGCGCCACTCCTCAGTCAACAAGCATTCTCTCAACATCCTTTATCAGGGGCTTCCTACAGCTCTTGTCACCGCAACATGAGAATGTCAAGATGTGATCACGGGACCAGCAGATGGCGTAATGGGTACGTCACTGGACTCCCATGCAGACTGTGGTTCGTGTCCCAGACCTGGTAGCTTAAAATTCACACTGGGCATGTAAGCATGCACACCCCAAATCCCAAGAGGAGAAAGAAGAAGCAATTGCAGCGTGGCCATTCCCCCTGGGGGATATGTCACTTTCTGTCTCTGTCTTTCTTTCTCTCCAGGGGGCTCACACATCCTATGCAAAAATATGTCTCAAAAAAAGCCAATGTGATCACTATGCGCAGAAAGCTTGCTAAGGGGCGGTAACTACACAGGAAGTCCATGATCTGAGCTGCAACTAAGGAAGGAACCGCACACAATGGCAGCACAGAGGCAGCACTTATCCTCAGGGCCCGAAAAGGTTCAGAAGCCTGTGGAGGAGGAGCCATCTGGACCAACCAGAAGGGAGGAGTTCACAGGTGGAGGACAGAAATGATACCTGTGGCACCCAGGGAGTCTTATGGAGCCCAGGCAAACCACGGACAGGATGGCCTGCAGGGAAGGGCAGAGCAGCCAGTGAGCTGGGCTCTGGGAATGGTTGGGGCTGCAGACCTGGGACTGCATCTGTGATGGAGAGACCTCAGACAGCCCTAAGGCAGGAGGAACCTGCAGGGGGCAGCAAGGCCTCATAGAGTGGGGAGCAGGGAGACTGTGGGGGGAACTTCCAGGCCAGGCAACGCACAACAAAGGCCCAAGAGCTGGGGCAGAGGACACGGGGCAGGGGGCACCTGGTCTAACCTAGGCCTCGTCCCTCAAGGATATCTCTGGATCTCCTACAGGGCTGGGCCCCCAGAAGTCGTACAGCACTGGCTGCTGAAGTGGATGAGGAGACTCCTCCTACGCCAGCCCACTGGGCCCACCAGCACCTCACCTGTCCCACCATGGTCTTGGCGAGGATCTCAGCCCTGCGAGGCCCGCTCAGCATATCAGCCGCCTTCAGGAAGATCTGGGCCCGGTCTGCAACAGGCTTCAGGTCCCATTCTTTCCTGGCAGCCAAGGCGGCCTCGATGGCCTTGTTGAGCAGGGCCTAAAGACAAGGAAAGGCTGGGGGGTGCTTCCTGCAGCCGATGGGTCACGAGGAAAAAGCACCCTCCCCTCCAGCAGACACTCAGTCCAAGCTGCAGACACCATGCCCCATGGCCAGCTGGGCCAGCCCCAGCCAGGAGTTTGCCCTGCTGCCTGTCTGAAATCCCGAGAGACCTGCAGGCTGTTGGCGTGCTGAGAACTTGGTGCTGGGTCCCATGGCCGTTGAACTGGCCCTACTTTCCCCCATAGGCTAACCAAAGGCTCCCGATTCTTGGACCTGGTATGAGCTGGTGTCCTTGAACCCACCATCCAGAGCCTCCCACCCTCGATTCAGAACTGTGCCTGAGACACACACCTGCTGTTGGCATCCCAGATGCCACATGACCCTGGCTCCTAGACACCCTGTCACAGGTCACTCCAGCCCCTCCCACTGCCCTCCCTGGTGCCAATCCCCTGCCTGGCTCAGCCCTCCAGAATCGCCCTCCTGCCCAAACCAGCGTTTGCCCCACTGCAACAGTATGCCCAGTGATGCCCCAGCGCTGGCCCAGGAAGCTCTCTCCAGATGCAAGGGAACCTCCGCACACCTGGTCCTGTCAAAGACATCACCCAGGGACTCTCGGTGCCAGTTGCCCCCGCCCGTCCATCCTCACAGGCCCAGAGAGCAGCAGAGACTGGCAACCCCAACACCGAGGTCACTGGGGACTCACTCACCTTGTCTGCGTAACAGAACTTGGCCACCCTGTGCCTGTGGTTAAAGGGCTGAAAGGAGAGAAGAGTGAGGTCACTGCCCGGGGTGGGGGGCGGGTCTCCAATGGCCCCAGCCCGCATGGATTCCTCCGCCCCGGGGATTATGGAGCCAGGAGGGGATGGGTCACACAGTTTTTCAGGGAACATGTGGACTCCGTGGTCAGACATGATTCGAATCAGCTGTGCCATCTGCAGGCTGTGGGCCCTGCGTGCGCTCCCTTCCCCTCCAGGTCTCCTCCTGGGGACAGGCTGTGCTCCACCCACAGCAGGGAGAAACGAGAAGGGACCACGCATTCGTAATTCTTCCAAACCAGGCCTGGCATCAGCTCAGTAAAGGCACTGGCACCAGGTGAGGCCCAAAGGGATGTGCCAGCATTGGGACGTGTTCGGTACCTCTGCCATCCCCCAAAGTGACCTGGGAACGGGGTGCTACTCCCTGGGCCCTGTGTGAGAGACCCAGATTTACTCTAAGTGGGAAAATGTCAATATTTGCCCCTGGAGCCTGGCAGTGCCCAACACCAGCCTGAGCAATAAACAGGAGAAAGTTCACTCCTTTCCCTGCCAGGGCTGGCAGTGTGTGTGTGTGTGTGTGTGTGTGCACTCACAGGCATATGTAGTATTTCTTACATGAGAGAGCATGTAAGAGCTCATGCACATGTAGGTGTGTGTATGTGCACACACATCAGAGAGAAAAGTGGGGAGAGAGGGAGGGGGAGGGGAGAAGACAGGCACTCCCGTCAGGGTCTCGCCTTCCCCACCGCCACCCCTGCTCATCAGGACCTACGTGTGCGAGCACCTGCTGCTTCAGGTGAGGCTGGGACCTGAACCCACAGTCGGCCATGTGGCTTTCCCAGCCCTGGGATCAGCACACCACTTCCACCTGCACCTGAGGCTGGCCAGCGATATACTTCATGTCATAATTAACAACGCTGCTGGCCCATTGTCTTCCAAGGGGTGGTGTGGACTCTGTTCCTAACACAGTAGCCTCGAGCCACGTTTCGTGGCCTGACACCACATGTGGCAAGCGACGGACAATGCAGACAGAGAACAAGGCCATCACTGGGCAGCGCTGGGCTAGGTTTGAGTAGGAAGTTTTAACCCTGGCACAGTTACCTGTATCCTGCCCACACCTGAGACTGGTCTATGATGCCTACAAGCAGTGGCCAAGACCTGGGGCCTTCAGATGAGCATGCCCAAAGGCCTGCAGGTAACTCCAGGGCAGACACAGAGCACCCTCACACCCACCAGGATCTCACGTGTCTGGCACTGTAAGATTACCACATGGCCGAATCCCCCAGCCAAGCCAATGAGACAACAGGGGGACTGCACCATAAATGCCTGCTCAGGAGGGGCCAGGGGACGGCGTAGCAGTAATGTTACTGGACCCGCATGGGAAAGGTCCTAGGTTCCCATCCTAGGCCTCCCTGAGTACGCCAGGCCCACATGTGTGCTGTGATCCAGGCCAGCTGAGACTGTGGAGGGTCACGGTGTGAGGACCCTGTTGAGGAATGGGTCTGTGTGTTTTGCTCCTTCCTTCCCTTAGAACAAACAAACTTAAAAAAATGTATATATATTTGTGTGTGTGTGTGTGTGTAGGTGTGTGTATAAAATAAATATATAGTAAAATGTCTACTCAGGAGGTCATTGAAATCTCACCATCTCATGCCTTGGAAAACCCTGGGGCCATAGCAGCCCCGGAGACTCAGGGAGCTGCGGGTGAGAGCAGATTCCAGGCACGTAGAGGTGACCCTCATGCATAGGGTCATGAGGTCTAGTCAGCCAGCAACTGGGCACTTACCCGGTGGAGACCCTTTAGGCCTGGCCTAAAAGCCCACAGCCCTCAGGTTAGGTACCTAGTCCTCACATGTGGTCAACCTCTGCCCCAGGCTGTCCTCGGAACCCTCAGAGCAGAGGGCCTGGGTCTTCCCCGCTCACCCTTCCCCCAGCGCCTGCCCAGGATCCCTGCTGCACTGCCCATTAGGACTAAGGGCGGTCGTGTGAACTCCTCATGGGCTGGGCACAGGCTGGGCTTTTACAGAACCGGGGAGAGGACTGTAAGCCCCTTGATGGCGGAGGCCACGTGCCACATGCTTACAAGCGGTCAGAGAGGGAGCCCCCGACTCAGGGGAGAGGCTGAGCTCTGCCCACCCACTGGTCTTACCGACACCTGGTACTGCACATCCGACGTCCATACTTCCTCGTCCCCCACCACACACGGGATAGCTTCCGTGTGGCCCTTCAAGTCCTGCAAGGCCTGGGGAGGGGACAGGAGGGCAGATGGGCACTTCTCCCACCCAATCCCCCCGACAGGCCTACAGATGTCCAGGCAGGAGCACAGCAAAAAGAGGGCAGGTTGGGTCTGTGGACAGCAGAGGGCGCATGTTTCCCTCGGGGGCAGGGGGGCCACTCCAGCCACTGTCACCCTGCAGCCAGGTGAGGCCAGGGTTGCCCAGCCTCACATTACAACATCGAAAACTGCACCTGAAATGTAGGTGAATCTCATGACTCTTAAAATAGTGGCAATTGGGACTAGCAAGTGGCAAGGTGAGTAAGGTGCTGGGCTCCCACATGGCTGACTGTGGTTCAAGTCCTGGACTTGGTGGCTTGCTTTCTCACTTTCTCTCTCTCTGGTCAAATTAAAAATAATAAAGTTAAATAAATAATTTTTAAAAAAAATACTGGCAATTAGCTGGAAAGCATTGAGTATAAAACATGTGGGCTTATGTATGACCTGTGACCTGGCCTGGAAAATCCCAAAGTGGCCCCAGGCTATCCCTGTCACTCCAATTCCTCCACACTCCAGACCCACAGCCCTCCCCAGACCCCAGGCGGCCTCCCAGGGCTGGGAGCAGAGCCGATGCAGAGGATGGCCGTGCCCCAGGCTGTCCTCGGAACCCTCAGAGCAGAGGGCCTGGGTCTTCCCCGCTCACCCTTCCCCCAGCGCCTGCCCAGGATCCCTGCTGCACTGCCCATTAGGACTAAGGGCGGTCGTGTGAACTCCTCATGGGCTGGGCACAGGCTGGGCTTTTACAGAACCGGGGAGAGGACTGTAAGCCCCTTGATGGCGGAGGCCACGTGCCACATGCTTACAAGCGGTCAGAGAGGGAGCCCCCGACTCAGGGGAGAGGCTGAGCTCTGCCCACCCACTGGTCTTACCGACACCTGGTACTGCACATCCGACGTCCATACTTCCTCGTCCCCCACCACACACGGGATAGCTTCCGTGTGGCCCTTCAAGTCCTGCAAGGCCTGGGGAGGGGACAGGAGGGCAGATGGGCACTTCTCCCACCCAATCCCCCCGACAGGCCTACAGATGTCCAGGCAGGAGCACAGCAAAAAGAGGGCAGGTTGGGTCTGTGGACAGCAGAGGGCGCATGTTTCCCTCGGGGGCAGGGGGGCCACTCCAGCCACTGTCACCCTGCAGCCAGGTGAGGCCAGGGTTGCCCAGCCTCACATTACAACATCGAAAACTGCACCTGAAATGTAGGTGAATCTCATGACTCTTAAAATAGTGGCAATTGGGACTAGCAAGTGGCAAGGTGAGTAAGGTGCTGGGCTCCCACATGGCTGACTGTGGTTCAAGTCCTGGACTTGGTGGCTTGCTTTCTCACTTTCTCTCTCTCTGGTCAAATTAAAAATAATAAAGTTAAATAAATAATTTTTTAAAAAAATACTGGCAATTAGCTGGAAAGCATTGAGTATAAAACATGGGTGCTTATGTATGACCTGTGACCTGGCCTGGAAAATCCCAAAGTGGCCCCAGGCTATCCCTGTCACTCCAATTCCTCCACACTCCAGACCCACAGCCCTCCCCAGACCCCAGGCGGCCTCCCAGGGCTGGGAGCAGAGCCGATGCAGAGGATGGCCGTGGGCATGGACAGGTATCTCAGGGAGGCTGTTACTGCTCCACGCCCTACACCCTCAGGGCGCCCCCATCCTCCCGTTACCTTCTGCAGGGCATCTCGCTCGGGGCTGCCCTTGGTGAACGCTAAGACAGGCTCGTTGGCCACCTTCAGGGAGGTCGTGTTCTTCCACCGCAGCCTGGGGCACGGGCAGGGAAGAGGGGGACAGCAGACAGGTCAGCAGCCACCACCACCCGCTCCTAGCCCCTGCATCTCAACAGGAGGTCCCGGGTGGCCCAGAAGCCTGAAGTCCAAAGCAACTCCAGAACTGGGGGTGAATGCGGACCTCGGGGTCCAAAACTCAAGGCTCATGTCCCCGTCCTGCAAGTCACTGGGCATGTGTCTTGCCCCCTCTGAGCTGGTTCCTACACCTGTTGGGAGAGAACAAGCACACCAGGCTCACATGCCTGCCTGAAGGTCAAACACAGCCAGGTAGGCAGGACAGGTGGGTGGGGCGACTCCCCCCACTCTCCCACAGTGTGCCTGTATCCCTGCATGCCCAGCAGACCCAGGGGCTGGCTTCTCTAAACTGAAAGGAGCCAAGTCGCGTAGACCAAACCAGCTGAGATCCCTGGGCGCGAAGCACAGAGGGCTCCGGGCGGGTAAGAACATCCACGCTACAGACCGGACCATGGACTGGGCATGCTGCCCTGAGCTCGGTCCACAGGGGCAGGCAGGGCTGGTTGGGAGGGCTCGGTCTGATTTCAAGGGACTGAGTTTCACACATTCTTTGCTTGAACTCTGATCTGACCAGTAGTCACTGCCCACTGCCACACTTGGGGGCTGTGGGTCACTGGCCAGGCCTCTGGTCAGTCATTCCAGCTGGAGCCCAAGCACCCCCACTTCCCATCTAGGCCTCAGTTTCTTCATGCGTCCATGAGCACGGAGACCGCAAAGCCCACCCGATGCCCACAGAGCACACTAACGCTGGCAAAGCCTTTGTCCACCGTGGCAGCAGGTGGGCCTCACCCGCAGCCCCTTCAGAGAAATCAGGTCCCTTTGGTCTTAAAAGGAAAAATGACTAGTTTGAGATCAAGATCAGCAAAACCCCAGAGGTGTGTCTAGAAAAACCCAGATGCCACCCCCTCCAGCCTCACTGCCCCAGCAGACATCACCAGGAACACACGGTTGAGCAGGCTCGTGTATTGAGAAGATGCTGCTAGAAAAAACCTACTAGAAGAGTGGCAACGCACTGCACCTGCACAGGAAAGGTGCTGGGTTCACGTCCTGGGACCGCCCTGAGCACAGCAGGCACGTGCGCCCATGCTGCGGGCCAGTACCATGAGAGGTGGATCGCAGGGCGAAGGGGTGCCCATCTGTCTCCCTCATGGAAGAAAACTGGGGCTCGGGTAGGGTGACCTGGGGAGGATTTAAGGAAGCCAGGGTTTGCTGTGGATTGGAGGCTATGAGAAGGTGGGGGCAATTCTACACGTGGGCAAGAAGGGACCAGCTCCTCGCTTAGCAATAAGGGGCGTGTCTGGTACTCTGAGGGTGGCACCGTGGCCTTGTTTTTGTCTGTGCTTAGAAACACTTTTTATAAATCTATTTCTTCTACTTGTGAGAAAGTGTGTGTGAGCACTAGTGAGTCGGTGGGGGGCACCCTCCAGAGTCTGGTCATGACGATCCCCTTCCTCAGTTTCCCCACCCCTTTGGATCTTTTCTTATTTATTTATTTATTTGAGAGCTTTTTGCTACAGCACATGTACACTCTCCAAAAAGACAGATTGAGACAGAGACATAAAGCCAGAAATCACCCCCAGGGCGGATGGCCACACCGCAATCCCTTCTCCTCCACGTTCCTTTCAAGATTTTTGGGCACGCACGCACACGCGCCCAGTGTGAGTTTCAAGTCACTAAGTCTGGGACTCCACCAGCGTCAACCCTGTGTGAGTCCAGTGCCCCACCACTAAAGCACCTGCTGGCGCAGCCCTTTGGACCTTAGGCACTCATGCATGTGCCAGCATGTTCAGGCCGGCTGGGCGTGGGACTCATGCTGTGGTGGCCATGTGGGATCCACCTTCTCCCAAGCAGCTCCATCACGACAATGCCACAGCGTCAGCCCTGTATCTGTCTGTCACGACCTCAGTGCTGTCCTGGGCCTGCATTTCTTCCTGTGAATGGGGGAAGGTGGGGCCTGAGGAATGTGGCCCAGTACGTTGGGTGTGGTAGGGTGGGGAGAGAGAAGGGAGAGAAGGGAGAAGGGCCCTGTGCTCAGTGCCCCATGAGACTGGTTATGCGCAACAGGGGGACACGTGCCTGACTGTGAGTACAGGGGTCGGGGGGATGCTGCTTTTTCTTTCTCACTGGCAAGATGTTTGGGGGCTCAAAGACCCAGTCTGGAAGCCTAGAGGATGAAAAAAAAACAACAAAGGACCATGTCTCTGAGGGCCTCCTGCATATCTGATGCTGTTCTGATCCTGGGGCACAGCCATGAGAGATGGCACGGCCTCAGAGCTGCACAGCTCTGCCCAGCAGCTGGGGTGCCAGGAAGTAGTCAGCGTAGTTACAGATGGTATCACAGAACGAGAGCAAGAGGGGACGGTGGCCAGGGAGGGCCTCTGATGAGGTGACCTCCAGCTGAAACCTGACAGAGAGGACTGGACTACCATTCCAGGAGCAGGAAGAGCCAGTGCGAAGGCCCAGGGAGGCAGTGTGGGTGAGGGAGAGCACAGACGCCTGAGCAGGTGGGGTGGTGGGAGAGACGCAGGCAGCAGCTGGATCGCCTCCAGATCCCAAAGGGCAACATGAGCACATGGGCCCTTCTCCGTCACCCCACCTCTGGGCCAGCGGCTCTACTCCACCTGGCCACACCTAAAGAACTGAGCTACATTCCTCAGGCCCCGCCCTCCCCCATTCACAGGAAGAAAGGCAGGCCCAGGACAGACCTCACCCCTGCTCCTGCTCCATCCTCCCACACGCTGCAAGCCTTTCAGCAAGTGACTTGTCTCGGAGCTGGCTTCCCCGTGTGAAATGGTGAGCCCACTGCATGGGGTTCCTACTGAGGTCTGACAGACACTGGTGCAAAGTTATAGGTGTGCTCCACGCATTAAAATCTACACTGCTCCCTCAACCGTTACCACAGGGAAGAATGGAGAGGCAGCCACAAGCCCCATCAGCCCCTGCCGCCTGCCCCCAAGGGCGATCTGGAAGGTTCCAGCTGGGCTCTGAGCTGAGTGGCTGACTGCACATTCCAGCAGCCTACCTCAGGGTCCCAGGAGCACCACACCTAGTACAGTGTGTAAGTGTCTAAGTTACTGAGTCGTCTCAGCCCCTCTGACCCAGTGTCTGCAGGTTGAGAAGAGCACAGGTTCTGGAAGAGGCATATCCGGGTCCTAACCCACACCTGCTCCTGCTCAGCATGTTATGATAAAAACTCTGCCAGCTCATTTCCGCACCTGAAAAATGGGGATTGTATCCGGTACCTGTAGCGAGGTTCTGAAGACTGGACCTCATCCCTCCAGCTCAGGAGCTTTCCTAAGAAGCTGGAAGGGGCTTTGAGAATGTCACTCCCCTACACCAAGCTTTCAAAGGCAAAGTGGAGGGTCCAAACACCAGGCCACAGGGGGAGGTTCTGGGTGCATGTCCAGACACTTCCCTGAACACGCCCAATGCATGACCGTGATCCAGGGCTGGTTGAGGCTGGGGGGACTGTTATGTGAAGTCCCTTTGAAGGTAGAGAGCTGTCTCACTCTCAGTCTGTCTCCCTCACTCATAGAAGAAAGCAACTTTAAAAAGGCCAATAGGTGGATTGAAACTCACACTGAGTATGTGTGCATAAATGCCCAAAATCCCAAGAGAAGAATGGAGGAGAAGGGATTGTGGTGTGGCCATACCTTCTAGGGACTGATTTCTCACTTTCCCTTTCACTGTTTCTCTCTCTCTCTCTCTGGCAGGTGCATGCACCCTATGACAGAAACTTTAAAAATAAATAAATAAAAAGGCAAAATGGTTCCCAAATGCCCTCTGGGATTACATGCTCAGGAGGGCCCAGGTACTCAACACCTGTGAGTGGAATAAATCAGCACCATGTAGCTGTGCTCCTCACCTGCCATGTTCCAAGAGCCCAGAGGGTGCTTGAAACAGTGGAGAGGACCACCCTCTGCAGATGTGAGGGTTTTTGACTCCACTAAGCAAAACTGCTAAGTGACTCACAGTACTACACAGTGTAGACACACTGGACAAGGGAGGGTTTGTGTCCCAGGAGGTAACAGGGCAGCACAAGATTTCATCACACTAGTCAGAGGGACACACAAGTTAAAACTCATGAAGGACTAGGGCAACTGAAGATTTTCTGCTCCAACTTCACCCTCCAGACCCAAAAAGGTAGACAGCCTCCACACACTGAGTGTGTAGACAGGTCTAGGTGCACAATAGCCAGACAACTTAATAGACTCCAGAGTAAGCAGCAGGGAAAAAGAAGAGCTGCAAAGAGAGTATGGCTCATCTCCACCCACACATCTCTGAATTCTCAGTTGAAACCACAGTTCAGGGGTATACCTGTTTTCTAGAAACCAGGAGGCCTTTGTAATACCCAGTTCCAACCACAAAAGTGCAGGTTGCTTGATGAGTGTCAGGGAAACGGAACTGCAGAGAGACTGTGGATCACCTTCTCTCATACACCTCTGAACACTCAGATTTAACTCTGAGAAATTAGGAAGAAACATACAATCCATCAAATGACCAGAAACCACTGCAGAGGCACAATAAATACGAGAAACCAAGAAAATCTCTCTCCCCCAAGGGAAAAGAACAAATCTTCATCATCCACAGACAGTACAATGGGACTCATCGAAATGTTAGATAAAGAATTCAGAATATTGGGACCAGCAGTTAGTGTAATGGCTATGTCGCTGGACTTCCCTGTAGTCAAACACGATTCACGTCTCGGACCCGGTGGTTTAAAACTCACGCCGGGCGCATGTTCGTGTGTGCCCAAAATCCCGAGAGGAGAATGGAGAAGGGATTGTGGCGAGGCCATCCCCCCCGGGGGGTGGGGGGTGATGCTTTCTGTCTCTCTGTTTTTCTATGTCTGTCTGGCAAATGTACGCGCTTTACAGCAAAAAAAAAAAAAAATCTTCAAAAAACAAGAATTCAGAAATTCATAGTAACAAAACTAACCAAGATGCAAGAAAAGAGAGACAACGGACTCCAGAAGAGAAGAGAGACAATGAGTTCCAGGAGATGAGGAAGTCCTTCCATGATTTGAAAGAAGAAATATATACCCTAAAAAATAATCAAACGGAACTGTTAGAGATGAAGGCTGTAATACAAGAAATCAAAACCTCCCTCAAAAGTATTAAAAGCAGATTAGAGCATGCAGACGATCAAATCTCAGATGTAGAAGGGAAAGACTGCTGACCTAAAAAAAAAAAAAAAATCCCCAAAAAGACTGAGAAAAAAACCCCTCAAAATGAGAATAATAGACTGCCACATAGCTGACCATGGTTCAAGTCCTGAACCTAGAGGCTTAATCCTCACTTTCCCTTTCTTTCTCTCTCTCTCTCTCTGGTGAGCCCTCTAGCAAATTAAATAATAATAATAACAAAAGAATTATTTCATTTTAATTTTTATTTATCATCATAATTCTTTTTCTCCAATTTGACCTGAGACAGATAGAGAGAGAGAGAGAGAGAAAGCAAGCCACCAGGTCTGGGACTTGAACCATGGTTGGCCATGTGGGAGTGTCCAGAGCCCCAACCACCATGCCACCTGCTGTCCTCAAATCAAAATTTTTTAAACATTTTTAAATTTTGATTTATTAAAGCTGAAATCGCTCTTCTTGAAAATATAGAAAAATATATTTTAAAAAAAAGAAGATACTTAATGACCACGGTAAGCTGTATAGCCTCGGCTAGGTGCTACCTTATAATACGCTTGTTCTACTCACTGAGTTTTATGCCTAGTCAGACATGATATATATCATATCAGCTGCACTTGCTATTGAAAGTATTTAGATTAATTAAGACCTTTTGTGAATCAGTAAAATGTTAAATAAATAAATAAATAAAACTCCCACAGTGGGGGCCAGAAGGTGGCATGGTGGTTAAAGGTGCTGGACTCCCACATGGCTGACCATGGCTTAAGTCCTGGACCTAGAAGCTTGCTTTCTCACTTGCCCTCTCCCTGGTCAAATTGAAAAAAAATATAATAATAAAGTCAAAGAAAAAAATCTTAAAGACAAAAACCAGAAAAAATAAAAACCTCACAGAGCATGTATTTTCGACATTTCTCATTTACTATTTTTGGACCCTGGTTGACTGAAACTTCAAAAGCGAAACCAAGGATTGAGGGGACGACTTAATCTGCCCACAACTCAAAAAGTACTCACTACCTGCTCTCTTTCCTTGCTCCTTCCCAGAAGTGTCAGAAGTTCTGCAGGCCCCCTCCACTCTCCACAGGACAGGGACCCACCCTGACCTCAGGAACACAGGCCTGACTCTGTGCGTGAATGGTCTCCACACCCCAGCCCAGCTGTCCATCAGTCTAAGGGAGACTTGGGAAAGACAGTGGTTCAACATTCAGCCTGAATCAACTGCAGCTAAAAAGAACCCAGGGGCTCCCTTCAAACTTCGTTTCTTTTTTGCCTCCTGGGCCATTTTGAATTAACATGAGTAGCTTCCACTGGCCCAGGTGAAGGTGGAGATGAGTCACTCCAAGACTTGGGCCTCTGTGAGGATCTATGAGAACCTCCTGGGCAGGCCTCTCACCCATGCACGCATTCCCTCGGCAGGCATTTCTTGCACGCGGCAGTGATGCGAGCATGAATCGGATCGGGTGAGTAGCAGCGTGCTACTTATTCACCACTTACATCCTGCCACCCAGGAGGGGCAGAGATAAGTCCAACCCAACCTCTCTTTGAGAGCTCTCAGTACCCCCACTTTGGGAAGGTGGCACACGGAGGGGTCTGAAATGGACTCAGACTTCCGTAACTACCTGGGGTGTCCCTTCTGCTCACCTTGGGACCCCAAACGTGGGACTGAGACCTCAACGACTCCTCCCTGCCCTCCACAGGTACCAGATCTGGTCTACAAAGGACTCCTGCAGTGGAAGATGTCAGGGCCGCATGGAGCTGTGGGCCCGCAGCCTCAGAAATCGGACATCGAGGGAGCAAGTCTGCAGGGAGACAGAGGCTCTAGGCTCCACTCTGACTGAGGCACATTAACTGTCACATGGCCGACTGCAATGTCCACTCCTGCTCCACTGTCTCCAGGCCTTTCCTCATACTCCAAAGTGACATTTCTTTTTTTTTTTTTTTGGAGAGGTTTTTGCTATAGGGCACATGTGCTCGCCAGGAAGACAGAGAGACCGAGAGAAAGAAAGCGAGAAATCACCCCCCAGGGGGGATGGCCACACTGCAGTCCCTTCTCCTCCATTCTCCTCTCGGGATCTTGGACATGCACACATGCGCCCGGAGTGAGTTTAAGCCACTGGGTCCAGGACTTGAACCGCAGTCGACTACACGGAAGTCCAGCGACATAGCCACTACGCTAACTGCTGGTCCCCAAAGTGACGTTTCTAACATGATCATCAGAGACAGAGAACACGCAGACAGTCAGCTCACAAGTACTCAGTGGCTTCTCATTCCTTCTATGAAAATATATCAGAATCCTGCCCCAGGCCTCAGGCTCCTTCCCCATCACTCGACACCCAGCCATGCAGACCCTGCTCTTCCCTCAACACAGCTGGAATGGCACTCCTTTCAGATCACCTCCGAACCCCACACTTTCTCCAAGCCACGGTGACCGTGCTCAACAAGTTCTCAATGCCATCTGCACCCTCACAAGGCCTGGGGCTCCAAGTAGCCAGCCTGTGACCACGGCACTCACCATTGGGCACCCCGAGCCTAACACCCTGCCCGGCCCACAGTAAGCACTAGAGAAACACCTTTGAAAGCAGTCCATGCACAAAAGGTGGCATAGCCAGCATCAGGCTCCCAGGACTGGACACCGAGGCCAGTCACTCTTCTGCTATCATCGGGCTGGACCTAACACTGGGCTCTGAGTGGCTGGGGCTGGGGTGGCCAAGGAAAGGAGAAATACATGCAATAGAAAGGGAATTAGCCTAGCTTCTCGTGCCTCTGGGCTTTCCGGCTGTTATCTGGAGCCTGATAACGCCAATCCTCCTTATCACTGAGATAAGGGAGCAGAGAAAGTGCAGGGCCCAGGGTGCCCCAGGAGGGAGGGCAGGAGCCCAAGAGCTGCTTCACATTATTCACCTGCTGCAGAAAACCCAAGTGAGACACACCGAGCCCACCCTAGAAACACATGCGGGAGGTGCTATCCAGACCTCTGTTTAAGACGAGACTGGCTAATGGCTCAGGGTCACAGCTCATAAGCAATGGACTAGGATTATTACTATTTCTAGGTTTCTGCCATAGGACATGTGTGCTCACTGGAGAGAGACAGTGAGAGGGAAAGTGAGAAATCACCCCCGGGGGGGATGGCCACGCCACAATCCTTTCTCCTCTTGGGATTTTGGGCAAGCTTCAAAATCACTCCATCAGGTCCGGGATTTGAACTGTGGTCAGACATGTGGAAGTTCAGTGCCCCTGCTGGCTCCAATGAAGGGCAATCTGAATCAGACTTTCCTCATGCAGGAGACATACCCTAGGGCCAAAACCCCTGGGGCTATATGACCAGCTGGGGCAGACCCTAGATGGGGCAGCCAGTACAGGTTAATCTCCTAATCACACAGCTAGAAACTCCTCCTCTTCCACCTGAGGAAAGAGGCCATCCCAAGACAGTCATGACTTGCCTAAGGTCACTCAGCTGCCCACTAGGAATACAGCCAGCCCGGGATCCTTCCCCTCCAGGCTATGGCCTCTGTCTGGAAAAGAAAGGCCTGGGGCTGCAGAGTGGAACACTGGAGGAGGCAGTGTCTCCCCCATCCTCTGGGGTAAACAGAGTCACCCCTAACAGAAGGGCTTTGACATCTGGGACAATGAGAATAAAGGGAAGACAATGAAGTCACCTGAGTTTCGTACCATTTCATACCCCTCGCCCTGCCCCAGAGCTGCCGGGGCCCCTCTGTCTCTGAGTGAGGATGATCACTCAGGGCAAGCCCATAGTGGGACGCGAACCGTAATAACCGCAGCCATGCCCACAAAGTTTGCCAGGTGCCAGGCGCTCTTCCAAGTGCTTTTTGTATATAAATACTTTTATCCTCAAGACAACCCTACGATGTGACTAGAATGATTACCTTTCTTTTCCATGTAAGAACATGACGCACAGAGAGAAGCTGAATAACCCCACAGGGCCGCAGAGCCACTGGGAGGTCAAGGCAGGTTCCCAGCTATTACTGGGCCACGCCCTCAACCTCTTCTCAGCCCCTACTGTTTCGAGTCGGGTGTTGGACACAGGAGCAAGCGCTCCAGTGCCCAAGCTGCCCGACTGGGGACTCTCCCAATGTTAGGAGTGTTATGGTGACTGTAGGTTCTATTTATTCCCCCACTCAAATATTTGCAGAGCACGCACTAAGCACCAGGCGCCCAGTGAGCCCCTGGCCACACATCTCCACCTGCTCCCTGCAACCACCTGCTACGTGTGGATATGATTATCCCACAGTGCAGAAGAGGGTGCTGCAGGGTCTGAGGGGAGCTGCGTGCCAGGGCCACACACTGCTGGCTGAGTATGGACTCTCCGGAGTGGCCAGGGGTGGCATCAAGCCCAGAGTACTCCCCAGCCACAGCATGGGGAGAGCAGAGTATGTGCAGGGAATGCTGGGAACCACCAGGCCTCTGCTCAGGGTAACCTGTGCCATCCAAAGGCCAAGCAGGCTGGGAGAAGCATTTAGATATTTTCAAAATGAACAAACAAGTGGCCTGAGGGGAGTCCAAAATCACCCAGGACAACTGCAGGGCACAGGAAGAGTGGCCAACTCCAGCCCACGGGCCCCATGATACCATGTGAGCCAGGGACAAGTCATCTCTGGGTCTGGTATGAAGACAAGGGACAGAAAGTAACATTTGTTACAGGCCTACTGTATGTCTGGGCTAGCTCTTTTATTTATTACACTTACGTAGAAGTTTCCAAAGAAAGTTCACAAAAACAGAATCAAGGGCATGGAAGACACTGTCAACAGAGAGGAGGGCAGGCAGGAAGTCAGGGTGCAGGAGAAAGGAGGCTGCAAGCTCTGGTGTTTATGACCTAAGGCCCTGGACAAGTTTTCCTCACTTTCTCCGGGCCTCAGTTGTATAATCTGAGACATGGGGACAGTAACACACCATAGTTAACTGAGGAGCTGAGTAAAACAATCCACATAAAAGTCAAATGGTAGGGACAGCAGGCGGCATGGAGATTAAGGCAGCTGGACTCCACGTGGTCAACAGCATGGTTCAAGTCCCAGACCCAGCGGCTTGAGAAACACTCTGGGCATGTGTGCAATGTGCCCAAAAATCCCAAACGGAGAACAGAGGAGAGGGGATTGCAGCAGGTTCATCCCTGCGGAGTGATCTCTCACCTTTTCTTTACCTCTCTCTCTCTCTCCCAGTAAGCACACACCCCCGATGGCAAAATTAAAAAAAAAAAAAAAAAAAAAAAGCAAAAGGTAGCAATTGTAACTAGTACCATTCCTGGGCCCATTCATGAAGGCACCCTGTCTGTGGCGATTGTCTCAAGATAGGCTGTGATAAATAGCTATTGATAAGGAAGAGCTCAGGTGATAAGCTCATGCATTCCTCAAATATCTGCCAAGGGTCTACAAGGTACCAGGCAGCTCTAGTTCCTGGGAATTTACAGCCAAGTAGACAAGTCTATGAAGAAAAAAAAAACTACAAAAACTATTTGCAGGATTTGCAGGGATCACTTGTAGCACAGAGGTTAAGCACTGGATGGTGAGAGGTGAATCCCAAATTCCAGTCCAGTAGCTTGAAAACCTGGGTGCATGTGTGCACATGCCCAAGAATCTACTGATAGGAAGGAAAAGAAGGGATTGCAGTGTCGTCAGGTCCCATCGGATGGCATCTTCTCTCTTCATCTCTCTCTCTGGTATGCATGCTATCTGGCCCAAAAAAAAAAAAAAAAAAAAAAAAAGAAGTGGGCTGGCCAGATAGCCTAGTGGTTAAGGGAAGCCAGATCCTACATGGTTCAGGTCCCGGCCCTAGCAGCTTGAGAAACACATTGTATGTATGCACCCCAAATCCTGACAGGGTGGAGAAATGGAAGAGACTGTGGCATGACCATGTCCTGCCAGTGCTCGCTCTCTCCCCAGCCCCACCCCCTGCCCCAGTATTAATAAAAGGAGGGGGAGAAAGATTTTTTTTTAGAGGTTTTTGCTATAGGGTGCATGCACTCACCAGACAGAGAGAAACAGTGAGACAGAAAGCAAGAAATCACCACCCAGGGGGGATGGCCACGCCGCAATCCCTTCTCCATTCTCCTCTCGGGATCTTGAGCGCGCGTGCACGCACGCGCGCACGCACGCCTGGCTTGAGTTTTAAGCCACCGGGTCCAGGACGCGAACTGCAGTCGACTATGTGGGAGTCCAGTGACATAGCCATTACGCTAAATGCTGGTCCCAAAACAAAGATTTTTTTTTTGGAGAGTTTTTTTTTTTTTTTTTTTTACTATAGGGCGTGTGGGCTCCCCAGACAGACAGAC
>NW_006159616.1:5227008-5232473 GCF_000334495.1 Tupaia belangeri chinensis | reverse complement strand
TTTTGTTTTGTTTTGTTTTGTTTTGTTTTGTTTTGTTTGCTATAGGGCACGTGCGCTCACCAGACAGACAGACAGAAACAGGGAGATAGAAAGTGAGAAATCATCCCCCGGGGGGATGGCCAAGCTACAATCCCTTCTCCTCCATTCTCCTCTTGGGATCTTGGGCTCACACGCACACGCGCCCGGTGTGAGTTTTAAGTCACCGGGTCCGAGACTCAAACTGCAGTCGACTACGTGGGAGTCCAGCGACATAGCCATTACACTAACTGCTGGTCCTAAGAAAGATTTTTTAAAAAAGAATAATGTATTTGCAGGTAAGCTTGCCTCTTTTTTTTTTTTTTTTTTTTTTTTTAAGTAAAGCACACACATTCATGGAAAATTAAAAGGATATTAATCGAAATGTAGACAGTAAGCACCTCTGTATAATAAGAATACATCTGATTTTTTTGTTTTATTTGTACTTTTCATAATGGACATATATTAAATTTTTTAAAAAAGAACACACTATCGAGGTTTTTTGTTTTGTTTTGTTTTTTAATTGGTTGAGAGTCAGGGCACTCAAGGCAAAAAGAAAACACTAAAGACTACTACCCTTAACAGTTCCTCAAAGAGGCAGTTTCTCTAGGCTCTAGAGATACCACTGAAAATGCTCTACAATTGTCTCTCCATGGATGCAGGCATGGCACAACACAGGAATACCCTAAATACTTGAGAAAATGAGTTAGTGATCAAATACTGAATCTGTTCTAGAGCCAGGTTCTCAGCCAGGGGCAATCACACATGGCACCTTCGAAAGACATTTTCTGTACTGCCGCGGCTGGGGTGCTAATGGCATTCAGTGGGCAGAGACCAAGGAAGCTGCAAAACATTCTACAATGCACAGGACGGGCCCCACGATAAAGGATTATCTGGCCCCAAATGTTGCTAGTGCCAAGGTTGAGAAATCCTGTCTACATCAGAAGAGGGAACCTGAACCTGGGAAACTGGTTGCAAAATACTCACTCCCCCCTCAAACTCAGGAGGCCTCATAATGAAGAGAATGAATCTGGAATTGGACCAACTGTAATTTTCATCCTACATCTCCCTTAACTGAAAGGTAGTTTCTCATCTGCAAAATGAGGATAATAGAGTGCTTAGCAACACAGTGTTAGGGCCCCGGCCTCTGAAAGCTTGATAGATATTATTGTTATTATAGGCTTTTCTTTTAGACTATGAGTTGCTTTCTACCAGAAAATAGAAGAGTTTTTGGGTGGTTGGTTGGTTTGTTATAGGGCACCTGCACTCACCAGAGAGACAGATAGGGAGAGTGAAAGAAATCACACACACACACACATTCGCCCCCATGGGTGTGGCCACACCACAATCTCCAGTCTCCTCTCAGGATTTTGGGCAGGCACGCACACGTGCTCAGTGTTTTTCAGGCAGCCAGGTCTGGGACTCGAACTGCGCAACTTGTCATGTAGAATGGGGCTGCCCTAACCACCACACCACCTGGCAGGTCCTAGAGGTTTTTTTTATGTGTAAGTTCTCCTCCTTTGCGATGAACTCACTGATGGCCTGCTCTAGTTTGCATATTTCTCCTGAAATTCATGTGTTCTCCACTGCAACAGGATTAAGAGGGTGAAACTTGATCCCATTATGGTGTTGAAAGGTGAGGGTTTGGGGAGGAACTAGGATTTCGGTCTTGGAGTGAGGCCCCTATGTCTGACTCCCAGTGGGTTTATAAGGAAAGACTGACGTGGAATAGACCTAGCACTCCGGCCCCTACTAGGTTGTGATGTAGCAGAAGACTCTCACCAGAGGTGGCTCTTGGACCTTGAACCTCCCAACCACAAGCTAAATAAACCCTATTCCCTTAAGTTACCCAGACGCAGATATTTTGTTATTAGCCACAGGACTACCTAGACAAGGCCCACCCACGTCTGACTCTCCTGTGTGTGACAGAGAGGTGGCACAGTTTAGGCACCTGTCAACACGTGAATCTATGAGATGGCCCCACCTCCCTCGGATTTCCATCTGGGGTCTGAGGGGGATGGTCTCAGAGCTCAGGGAGCAGCCTAAACAGGGGTTCACACTGAGGGTGTTCAGGAGTGCCCTGTCCCCATCTCAGTCTGGAAGAGGGGCCCTCTGTCCCAGGCCCTCTTCCTGTGCCCTATCCCATCCCCTCCCCACCCACAGAGGACAAGCAGCAGTGTTGAAATACCTGAGCTTGGGGCACTCCTGCCCTCCCCTGGGGACAAAGAGAGACACTCATTAACTAAACAAAGGCACATGCAGCAGGGGAGAGCAAAGGCACCAGTCCCAGGGGTCAGCCAAACAGCTCAGATGAGGTGTGGGGTACAGCCCAGCTCTGAAAGGGAGACGGACTGAAACACATAGCCCCCCGACTGTGAGGCCCTCTGGGACAGGGTCTGTGTCGTCTGCCTTCCTCCACGGAGCCCAGGCAGGAGGGGTTCTGAGAACCTTTGTCACTGAGTGGGCAAGGGTCCAGGAACCCACCCACAATGTCAGGGTTTGCAAGTCTGGGTTTGAGGGGCAGCTCCACCCCTGCACTGCTGCTGCTTTTCTTTTGTTTTCATTACTTAAAATAGTAATATCTACCTCACAGGAGAAGGTTAAATAAAAGTGACAATGATGATTAGGACAACAGTAAGCAGGCACTGCCATGCGCCAGGCACTCCTAACGCACTGCACGTGTATTAACTCGTCTAATCCTCACAGTAAGACACTGGGCGAGCGCCAGCGCAGCGTGCAGCACATGACAAGCACTCACAAAGATTATTCTGCCTACCAAAAGAAAGGAGTCCCTCCTCCGTCCAACGTTTACCTTGGGCGTTAAGGGTAGAGGAAAACGAAGGCAGAAAGCCCAGTGGGAGGCGAGGAAGACACGGAATTCCAGAGGGAAGGGCCTGCAAGAAGGTGGGGAGGTGGGTGTGATGTGCCCTCTCGGAGGTCGCAGTATATCTCAGAGGTCCCACATTAAGAGCAAGACCAGTGCACCTGAGGGCAGCGAGGAGACCCGGCGAAGGGGTGCAGTGGGAGGAGGGCCGGGAAGCAAGCGGGGAAGGGAGCGGCAAGAGGAAGCGATCCCGGGCGGACAGGAGCCCCTGGGCGTCCCGGTGGGAGGGCGTCCGGCGCTGGGAGTGCCCCCGACTCCCAGACCAGCAGGCGCCGCGCTCGGACCGCCCCAGAACCAGTGCTCACTCACCCGGCCCCCCTCCAGGGGCGGGCCAGCAGGGCGCGGCGGAGCGCAAGCAGCCGCAGCATCTTGAGCTCGCAGCGAGACTTAGCGGGAGCAACTGCCCCGGCGCCGCAAGGCGGTTCTGCCCCGCCTGGAACGCACCATCTTGGTTGGAGGGGGGAACGTGATCAACCCAGCTGTCATTCGAGGTCTAAATAAGCCAATACCTCCAGATATTTACCTGCACCAATAAATATTTCTCTATATTAGCATGATAGAGACGAGACCCTCTGGTAACAGAGAACAAAGAAGCCCGAAAAGGAAGTCAGGAAATATTTGTGTTTTCCCCCCTCTTTATGGTATAACCAGGGAAAGGGCGTGAGCGCTACTGGCCAATCAGATTGACACTTAAGAGATCCTGGGCCTATCAGCGGGGCGGTCATGTTGCATCCTTCTTAGGCCGAAAGAGGAGCTGAAAGAGCCAATAAGAGCGCGGGCGTGGGACACGTGCTGCGGTGGGGCGTGAGGATCGGCAGGGCCGATCCCCCTGGGGGGGAGGGCCCCGGGGACCTGGAACGCACCATCTTGGTTGGAGGGGGGAACGTGATCAACCCAGCTGTCATTCGAGGTCTAAATAAGCCAATACCTCCAGATATTTACCTGCACCAATAAATATTTCTCTATATTAGCATGATAGAGACGAGACCCTCTGGTAACAGAGAACAAAGAAGCCCGAAAAGGAAGTCAGGAAATATTTGTGTTTTCCCCCCTCTTTATGGTATAACCAGGGAAAGGGCGTGAGCGCTACTGGCCAATCAGATTGACACTTAAGAGATCCTGGGCCTATCAGCGGGGCGGTCATGTTGCATCCTTCTTAGGCCGAAAGAGGAGCTGAAAGAGCCAATAAGAGCGCGGGCGTGGGACACGTGCTGCGGTGGGGCGTGAGGATCGGCAGCGCCGATCCCCTTGGTGGGAAGGCCCTCGGGTACCTCCGCCGTCTGCGTTCATCTTCGCCGGCTGCCATTGGCCGGGGGGGGGGGGGGGCTGTCCGCTACAGGACTCTTGGACCCCGCAGGGCCACACCGCGGCCAGCTCGCTGCCTCTGCTGGGGCTGGAACCATTGGGATGAGCCTGCCCCCAGCTTCCGTGGCCAGGACCGAGCTGCCGTCCGCCTCCCGCCTGACTCCGAGCCAGCTGGCTTTTCAGGGCCCGCTCTTACACGCTATGATGCCCCAGGCTGCGAAACCAGCGTTCCTCCGTCTTTTTTACTTCCTGAAAATTTCTTGGTGTTTTCTTTGTTGTTGTTTATTTTTACCCCCATGGATAGTTTTGCTTAGTGAACACTCAAATGTATTTCAAACTCAGATTCTGAAGTCTTCTCTGATGACAGAGACCCATTTTTGTTTTAAAAAAAAATACACATATTTAATTAATTTTATTTATTTAAAATATTTTTCTATTTATTTCATACAGGTTTGGCGGAGAGAGAGGGAGAGTTAGAAAGCAAGTCACCAGATCCAGGACTCGAACTATGGTAGCCCATGTGGGAATTCCAGTGCCTTAACCACCATGCCACCTGCTGGCCCACTTCTTTTTAATTCACCAGAGAGAGAGAGAAAGTGAGCAAGCAAGCTGCCAAGTCCAGGTCTTGAACCGTGGTCAGCCGTGTCTAGCACCTAACCACCACATCACCTGCTGACCCCAAGACCCACTCTGTTTTTAAAGTAGTGTTACTGCTGGGAACCAGCAGTTAGCGTAATGGCTATGTCGCTGGACTCCCACGTAGTCAACCGCAGTTCGCGTCCCGGACCCGGTGGCTTAAACTCACGCCGGGCGTGTGTGTGTGCGTGCCCAAGATCCCAAGAGGAGAATGGAGGAGAAGGGATTGTGGTGTGACCATCCTCCCGGGGGGTGATTTCTCGCTTTCTGTCTCTCTGTTTCTCTCTCTGTCTGTCTGGCGAGCGCACGCGCCCTACAGTGAAAATCTCTCCAAAAAAAAAAAAAGTAGTGTTACCGCTTTTCTCTGTTCTAATTTGTTTATGTTTCCTCCAGCTACTTGAACCTTGCATCTGTTTAGGAGTCAGTTCCAATGCCTGTTCTGTATCCTCGATGTGACATTGGGCAAATGACGGTTCTCCCAGAACCTCAGTTTCCTCATCTCTAAAATGGGGACCTCAATACCTACCTCAGAGTGCCCCCACAGCTCTGGCCACTCCTCTTCCTCCAGATCACACCATTTAACACACTCTGGGGAACTTCAACGTTCCAAGAGTGGGGAGCAGGA
>NW_006159616.1:5204223-5225767 GCF_000334495.1 Tupaia belangeri chinensis | reverse complement strand
GGAACTACACTAGTACAGGTCTTAGATTTGACCAAGAGCTTGCTGGAATTGGTGACGGCTCCTCTTCGCTCTTAGAGAAGAATCTAGTCAGGTGGACTCCGTTCACATGGAGCATGGTCTCCCTGAATGTGGCTGTCAACAAGAAATGAGGACTCAGACATTATCAATCCAGAGTGCCAGGAGGTAACCTCCCATGGGTACTTTGGAGTGGTCTGAGAAATAGGGGCTTTGTGGTTACCAGGACTGGCCTCAGTCCTAAACCAGGCTATGCCAGTTACTTGGCCTACTCTAGCCCTTTCTGCCCCTTCTGAAATATGTGTATAATGCCTACTATAACTCCATTCGGCAGTTCTACTGTGAGATGCAAATATGAAAGTTCCCTGTTTTATCACTAATGGGACAGTTTTGTGTTTATCTGTCCCTTAATCCTCTTGTCCCTTCCCCCATGACTTTTCATTTTCTTCCTTTCTTTTTTTTAAGGTTTTTACCATAGGGTGCATGTACACTCTGGAGAGACAGAGAGGGGTAGTGAGAGGGAATGTGAGAAATCACCCCCACCCCCAGGGGGGAATGGCCACACTGCAATCCCTTCTCCATTCTCCTCCTGGGATTTTGGGCATGCACGCACATGTGCCCGGCGTGATTTTCTTTCTTTCTTTTCTTTCTTTTTTTTGAAGAGGTTTTTTGCTATAGGGTGTGTGTACTCACCATAAAGACAGAGACAGAGATATAGAAAGTGAGAAATCACCCCCTGGGGGAATGGCCACGTTGCAACCCCTTCCTTTAGGGATCTTGGGCACATGCACACATGCCTGGCATGAGTTTAAACCACGGGTCCGGAACTCGAACCGCAGTCGACTACATGGGAGTCCAGCGACACAGCTATTACGCCAACTCCGGGTCCCTCCAGTGTGATTTTCAAGTCACCAGGTCTGGGAATCAAACCATGGTTGGCCATGTAGGAATCCAGCACCTTAACCACCATGCCACCTGCTCACCCAACACTTAAAAAAAAAAAAAATGCACCATCAATTCTAAGACATTTCACTTTATTTAAAAGAAGCCAATATACATGATATAAAGGGCATGATATTTACAACAGTACAGTAAACAGGTTGGTTTTCCGGTAGGATCAGTAGTCTCTCAGTGAGTATAAACCCCCCCTTCCCGTAATGCTAGACCCAGCTGGCAGACAAACGGCAACATGGAGTAGGACGGAACCACAGGGTATGAAGTCTCCCTGGATGGGGTTAAAAATCAGGTAGATGCCAAAATGTCCACAAGGGGTCTGGGGGTGGGGGAGGGGTGCCGGAGGTTTTGCCTCATTTCTTTGAGGGCTTAGGGGGAAGAGGGAGTGGTGAGAGATTTTAGATCCCTCTGGACTCTCCACTCTAGGACAGTGTCTCAAAGGGGAGGATGTGGGTGTGGGGAGACCCCCAGCATCCTAGTCCCTCTATTCAGGGCACAGAAAGACTACAGCCTAGTCCTTGGGCTGGAGTAGGCCGTGCCAGGGCAGGATCCTGCTCCAGCTAGGACCCACTGAGACCCAGGCCCTGTGGAAGTCATGCACTCCCCAAACCCACGGCCCCATTGCCACCTGCCCTCTGCTGCTCAGCTCCCTTCCAACGCAGCTGGGTTGGAAGTGGATCCTGGCAGGCCAGAGTCAGAGCTGATCAGGGTCTACCTCCTCTCCTTCCCTCCTCCCTCCGCCCACCTCAACTCTCAGTTCCCCAAAACCCACCCCCAAGGTGCTCATGCTCCCAAAGACTTCCGAGGAGCTGATGGGTCAGGGGAGAGGGACATGGGGAGAAGAGGGACCTACACTCTGCCAAAGCGCTCTTGGGTGTGGGTGACCAGAGTGAGAACGGGAAGACAAGACCAGGGGAGGGGTGCTGAGTATATTAAATCCAGCAGCAACATGCACGATACTTTGTCCACAGAAAATCGCTGGGCTACCGTAACTGCCTACCCTAGATTAAAAAACCCTTCCTTTCATAAAAATAGATGAGAGTCTCTTGCTTTATAAATAGATTACATTTAGCTTAAGTTACACCTTATATTAGCCCCTGCCCCGCCCCCTCTCCTCTCATCCCAAGCCAGAGTGGTTGGACCCTCCATAGGCTGCCCGGGCTCTACTCACAGCTAGGATCGTAACAGCCTGGGCCTTCAGGACCTCAGGACATCCTGCCACGAGCTAGTAAAGCGTGTCTGCCCACCCATAGTCGTTTTCCCTGCTCAGAATCTCAGAGGAGTGTGTGTGTGTGTGTGTGTGTGTGTGTGTACTTCACAACCAACCAGGGAGCCAAAAGGGTGCTACTCTCCTTGCCCTCCATCCTGTATTTATATAAAACCCCCAGGACAGGAGAAGGAGAGAGGGCAGCACAGAGAACGATTCTAAAATACCAATGTCAATATGACACTGGACTTAGAAATAGAAAACCAAAATGAAGTATTTACAGCTTTACAAAGGACGGGCCAGTGTGTCCCACCTGGGCCTGGTGCTGCCCCAGCGAGCGTGGGGTCTTTCTTGGCAAGCTGTGGGCTCGTGGCAAGGGACAAGCAGGGCCCACTGGCAACTTCCTTAGAGAAGAACTCAGTGGGAGGGAGGCAGCCAAGACCCAGAAACCAGCCCAGGAGGCAGGGCAACCCCACCCCTGCTCTTCCTCCCCCATGCCCCTGCCCCCAAATCCTCGCTCCCAAGAGGAGAGCAGATATTGAAAGGCAGCAGGAAGGGACTCTCAGGTCAGTTTCTCTTTCTGGCTCTGGCCATATTCATCCTCTCTAGATCAATTCAGAGCACCCTAGTCCCCAAAGACCAATGACCTGTGACCTATGTACACAAGGGGAAAGCGAAAATAATACCAGCAGATACCAATCGCCACGGTAACCTTAGTTACCCTCAAATACTTACACTGAAGACTAAGATATACCGGCCACCCTCCAGCCGCCTTGAGGAACGCCCCAAGGCTGGCTTCCATTCTGTCCACCCAACTCCCAAACCATGCCCTCTGATGCCTCCCTCCATCCTGGACAGACAGAGGAGACCCACGGGGCAGCCATCCTCCTGCCCTCATGGAAACGGAAAATCTTTTCAGCAGCTGAGGTCCAAGCCCAACTGGCTCTGATAGCCTTTGGTTAAAATAAAAATAAAACAACAAAGACAACAACACAACGATAATCAGATATGTTTGAACCCTGTAACCTTTAGAACAAGGGTCAGTGAGGAGAAGAGGAAAGGGCTGTCTCTCTCCCAAAACCACTGTCCCTCTAAGTACCTGCCCGAAAGGACTGCTTGGCTAGCAAGAGGTGCTGACGATGGAAGCCTTGTAGCAAGGCTGCTGCAGAAGGCCAGTGACATGTTCCCCAACAAAATAAAGCAAGACAAAACAGAGGACAGAGCTACCAGGTTCTGATAAATTACAGTACACAGTCACTAACACATTCTCGTTCTCTCTATACATATATACGAATATTATGTACAACGGTTTTAAGACTGTAAAACGCTGAGGGGAACAGACAGAGAAGGCCTTAGAGGTCGATGGCACCCTGGGGAGGACAGCCAGGGGCCACGAACCCACTCAAACCCAGAGCCCCCTCATCTGCCTCTAGACATAGGCAGTGGGTAGTGAGTTCTGGTCCTCGGGCACACACATTTTCGCTCCTTTGACCTCCAGAGGGAACTGCTGGGCCAACAAAACCCAAAATCAGCCATCGCACCCACAGGAGTGGATATAAAAAAGAAGTTTTAAAAAAAAGGCAAAGCTTGCAAGGCTGGCTCCAAGCTGAGAACTGATGCGTGGTCTCAATTGGGGCCCTTCAATTCAGGCCTACTCAAGTCTTGGGGGAGATACTGGCTCAGGTTAACTCCCCACTTGGTCAGTCAAGTGAATTATGGAACGAGGCTTGCGTACGTCCATGAGCAGAGCAAAAATGGTCCTCTCTCAAGCTCCTACCCAAGCCAGCTCTGACCTGCCAGCAGCCCTCTCTGCCTTCCTGCCCTTCCCTTTCCAATGTCCCATCCTGCCAGTGGCCAGATGGGCAGGGAAGGGCAATGGAGAACCAAGATGGCGGCAGGTTGGTACCAACCCGAGGTCCTCGGTAGAACGGAGCAGACACCAGGCCTGGCCCCTTCAGAGTTTCTCATAGAGAAATTTCAGATCTATAACTCCTTCTTGTTGGTTACAAAGGGAGGGAAATACCTCAAGTCATCAGGGTAAAAAGGGCCCCATCCCCCCATCCAAAAGCCAAGAGGCCCCAAAGCAAGCAAGCAGTCAGGTGGGCCGGGGCCTTGCAGGAGCCCAGACCTCTCTACCCACCTTGACCAAACTCCCCACTCCAGTCAGTGCTCATCTTTGGAGGCCAAGAGAGACCACCCTAACCTCAGCCTCTTGCCCAGCTCCGGGGGTATACCAGGAGTCTGGGAGAGGGCCCACCTTTCCCAGTGATATAAGGCAAGCTGCTTTTGTTTGTTTTGTTTTGTTTTGTTTTGTGTTTTTTGCATAGTAGTTTAAACACAGTGAGACTCCACCTTCCCCCCACCGTGCCTTGTCCCTCCACTTTACCACTCGACCCAAAATGAAAATAAAAATTTGTCTTCCCTCCCTTCCTTCCACCTTCTTCTCATTTAGTGTATGAGAAAATCTGGGAGGTCCCCACCCAGCATGGAAAGGCTGTGGAGGCAAAGGACTGCTTCCTGGTGGGGAGAAAGACCATCCCTGTCCCAGGACAGTCACGCTGGCCACAGAGGAAGGGAGGGCATAGCTCATAGCCAATCAGAGGAGCAGGTGGGAGGGTAGAAAACCACATATACCACGCCCAGGGCCACCGCCCTCACCTCAGAGTTTTGTATAAAAACACCTGCTAGGAATAATTCTTTGGAGCTCAAAGTGGCTCAGCTTAAGGGAGAAGGCACAGTTAACACTGCATCGTCCGCACAGAAGTCTGCATTTGTAACGTGGAGAACAATAGAAATTGACAGCACCATTCCGTGGGTGGGTGGGTGGGTGAGAGGGCGCACTGGTTGGTGGTGGGGTGGTGGGAAGGAAGGAAGCAGCGGTCCCTTGGGGCCTCCAGAGAAGGGAGGACATAGGAAGTCTGTGTGGTGCAGACGGGAACCCCACTCCGGGCGCCTTCCTGGCCCTGTCGAGAGAGGAGGCAGGGGCCCCATCGCCAAGACCAGCAGGCACATGGCCTCCGTCATCAGCTGACCATAGGCTCCACATCCGCCTCCCGCTCGAACTCGTCCTGGATCTCGTCTGTGCTTCCTGAGTCGCTGCTGGCCATGGAGCTGGGGGACGGCGAATTCCTGCAACGCACCAACAGTGGGAAGTTCAGAGGGGGCAGGGTTGGGGGCGAAGCAACCACTCCTATAACACCAGCCCTCCATGGGCCCTTCCCCGAGTCACTGCCCTGGCCCACTTTCCTTAGAGTCCTTTAAGCTGCACAGACGAATGTGGCACCCAAGCCCTCTGGGGACATCCTGCACCGGCCCCTAACCAGTCTGGGTACGTTGGCTTCGCTAGTCTGAAAGCCCCTCAGGAGCAAGAAGCACGGAGCAAGCTTGGCTCTTACTCCATAGTCACCTAACACAGGTCTGGGCACATAAGCCCAGAAAACGCCAACTGACTCCCACTCTCAGGGAGGTCAGGCAGGACAAGGGCAGACAGCACCGTAATGGAACTCTGGCTCTGCCAAGGGTGAGCTGGAGCTTCGGGCAAGCTGTCTAACCTGCTGAAGTGCCTGCCTAGGCAACTGAGCAGCAGGGATGACAGGGGTTCTGGAAGATTCCATGAGTGTGAGAGACTACACCGAGGTCCCCCTGCTGCTTCCCACAGAGCTCTCTCTCCTCGTGTTAGTAGTACTGTACAGTCAAGCAAGAAACAATTACGCTTGATATCTATTCGTGCTTTGTGCCAGGCACTCCCCACGTCTGTCGTGGGAGTTCCACAAGATCAGGTGTGGAAGTCACCTAGCATGCAGTAGGTACACCGATACTCATCGGCCGCGTGGATGGATGGATGGATGGACAGAGAGACAGGCTGGGAAGATGGCCACACTGTAAGCCGCAGCCCCAGAAAGCCCCCTGAACACTGCAGGGCCGCGTCTGCAGGAGGGCAGCGGTACCTGTCTGCAGAGCCCTTGATGAGGCGGCGGCAGGTCTCCATCTGCACATCCAGGCCGCGCTTCATGCTGCACATCTCCATGTACTCGTGCAGGTGCCGGTTCATGTCGCTCTTGGCTGTGGCCAGCTCCAGCTAGAGGAAAGCAACAGGGAGTAAGGGTGAGGGCGAGTCGTCCTCAGCCACCACCCTCCTCGCTTCCTCAGCGCTGGCACCAGACACTGTGCCCTCAGGCCCCTGCCTCACAGACCTCCGCCTCCCTGGCCCTCTGCTCTCTGCACACCGGCCTGTGCCCTTTAGAACCGCGGAGATCAAAGGGGACCAACTGCAACCCGGAGGCAGCCAGCCCTGCTAAGCCCCACCCAGTTCCGGGCACTCCACCAGGGCAGCCTGTCTAGCTCCTGCATATGCACATGTCTACAGAACCTCACATTTCTGGCTCATCTCCTCTACCCAAAGATACTTCCCCCAAGGACGAGGCTGGGCTTCTCCTCAGCCCGACAGGAGCAATAACTCTCATTTATAGATGTGGTTGAGGGCGCAGCCTCTGGAGCCAGAGAGAAATGGCTTGAGTGGCCTTTCTGACCATGAGGCCTTGTGCAACTCATTTGGTCTCTCCTAGCCTGGTCTTCCCCTCTAAAATGTGAGCGCAGTTTCTACTGCACGGGGGGAGAGGGAAGGACACGGGAAGGGTGTACTCAGTGCCTGTAGTTACTCGGTATCAATTAGATGTCAGCTCTGGTCATTACAGGGTCATTATCCCCACCGAATAATTAAAAAATAAAAACACCTGGGGGCAGGCAGGGCTCATCATGCCCAATTTACAGATTAGGAAGCTGAGGCCCTAAAAGGGGTGTCACTTGCCCAGCACCAGAAAGGGATCGGTAGCCTCCTAACTCCCGGTTCTAGGCTCTCTGCAGTCTACCAGGCCCTGCCCGTAAGGGTACTCGATCACCACAGGCCCTTGGCGAGCCTCACCTCGATCTGGCCTATTGTTTCCTGGTACTCCTTGTCTCTCGTCTTAAAGAAGGATTCGGTCTCGTGGATCAAGTTGCCCAAGTTTTCCTCTTGCTAGAGAAACAACAAAGGGACAATTTAGGGGGGTATCAGGGGTTACAGGGAAAGGCCAGACATGTGAGATGCTTTACAGGAGATGCCACAGGCTGGCACCTCAGCCATGGGGGCCAGGCCCTGGGCTCACCTCGCCCTGTAGGTCAATGGTGGGGTTGCAGTTGGTGAAATCCTCCCAGAGCAGCCGGGTGTCTTCATTCTCTTCCCACGTCAGGCTGTCACAGTCATCGTCAAAGTCAAAGGTCTCCCTCCTAGAGAAGACACCAGCGGCATGACTGAGTGAAGCCAGGCTCCGGGGCCACACAGGGAACAGGAAGGGGAAGCTGCCCCAGTGAGTACACACCCGCAAGCTGCCCTCAGAAAGACAGGAGTGGTCTGAGGGGGCCATTTGCTTGATCCCAAAACGCAGAACATATTTATGGATCATCTCGACAACTGGAAGTGTATACACTTTTAGAGATGCCAGACTAAGGATTGGGACCAGCAGTTTGACTAATGGCTATGTCACTGGACTCCCACGTAATCGACTGCGGTTTGCGTCCCGGACCTGGTGGCTTAAAACTCACACTGGGCGCATGTGCGTGCGTGCCCAGGATCCCAAGAGGAGAATGGAGGAGAAGGGATTGCAGCGTGACCATCTCCTCTGGGGGGTGATTTCTTGCTTTCTGTCTCTCTGTCTCTCTCTGTCTGTCTGGCGAGCACACGCGCCCTATAGCGAAAACCTCTCCAAGAAAAAAAAAAAAAAGATGCCAGACTAAGTAATGGAAACTAAAGATACTTCCCTCCTAATCCAATCCTGTGATTTTTTTTTTTCCATTCACTTACAACTATTTCTTGAGCCTCAACCTTTCTCTCTTCTTCTTTTTTTTTAGGCTTTTGCTATAGGGCTTATGTGCTTGCTGAAGAGATACAATGAGAGAAAGTGAGGCCGTCGCCTCCCAGGGAGGATGGCCATGCCACAGCCCCTTCTCTCGGGATTTTGGGCATGTATGGACATACACCCAGTGTATCTCTCAAGTCACCAGGTCTTGGACTCAAACTGCGCAGCTGGCCATGCAGGATCCAGCTGCTTAACCGCACCACCACGGGTGCTTGAGCTGCTGTAAGTGAGATGACTCACATCACCTCGTCTGCAACTCAGGACAGTTGTCATTGTTCCCAGCTGGATAGGACACTGCAGCTCAGAAAGAACAATCCACTTGTCTAAAGCACACAGCCAACACGTAGCGGAAAGTGGGCTGGAAGCCAGATCTTTCTGTTTCCTTCAGCTTTTTAGTCCCCATAAAATCACCGAGCACCCACTGTGCACTGGACAGTGGGTCGGCCACTAAGCCTACATGACAATGCAACCCCTCCCACCTTCGAAACAGGTAAGCAGAATGATTCCCAGTGCACAGGTGAGAAAACAGGCTTTGAGGCCTTAGGTATCCTTCTGGGCTGAAACATGCTGGGATTTGCATTTGAAAGAGATTTCAAAGCCCAGGTGATTTCAGGGCCTCCCTACTGGCTAGCACTAGAACTAGGGAGAGCAACCATCCAACTTTGTCTGGGACAGTGAGTTTCTCAAGATGCACTGGTCACCCCAACTGGAAAGGGCCTTAAACACCGTTGCATTCAATACACCCGATATTCAGTGGGGGGACCAGGTCTGTAGGAGTTAAATCACTTGATTCAGTGAACCTGCAGCACAGGAGGGTATGGATCCATCTCCAGAGGCTCATTCCAGGGTGTCCCTGAAGCCTACACCCCCTCCCTCCACTCCTTCCTTAGTCCTCAGGGCACTGCTCCCAACCACCCAACAATGGGCTGCACACCCCCACCCAGGCAGGGCCCAGGAGAAATGTCTGACACAAGGCTGCCTAGATCACCTCTGGGGTAAGACAGTTTCTGCCAGAGCCTATAGGTGGCTCCCTGAGTCCAGGGACCAGAGCTGGAGGGGCGGGGCTGGAGAGGGAGGCTCTACCAGGAGTCCCTGTGGTCCACCAGGCACCATCACCCCGTCACATGGAACTCCTGATTTCACTTCCTTCCCAGCACCTGGGACCTGAAGGAAATCTCAGCTGAGGGACAGAGAGCCAGAAAAGACAGGAAGATGGGCCAGGGAAGGGGCTTGGAAGAAGCTCCTCACCCCCTGGCTGGGGCTGGGGAGGAGGGCTGGCCCAGAGGTGCAGAGAAAGCAGCAAGCCCTCCTCCTCTTGGCCCAAAGCCCAAGCAGCAGATTTGGATCAAAACAAAGCAGCCGTGAGGGGTGCATTATTCGAAGACTTCTTTAGAACTAGCTGGGGGCAGCTTCTGGTTTGGGTCTGGGCCCACAGCTAGTTAGCGGGAGAGGCCAGTATGGCTTGCCTAGAACTGCAGGGTGGGGGAGGAGGGTAATCAAAGTGATCAAAGTGACTTTGGTTTTTTTGAGAGTTTTTTTCACTATAGGGCGCGTGCGCTCGCCAGACAGACAGAGACAGAGAGACAGAAAGCGAGAAATCACCCCCCAGAGGGGATGGCCATGCCACAATCCCTTCTCCTCCATTCTCCTCTCGGGATCTTGGGCATGCACACACACGCGCCAGGTATGAGTTTTAAGCCACCGGGTCTGAGATGCGAACCGCGGTCGACTACATGGGAGTCCAGTGACATAGCCATTACGCTAACTGCTGGTTCCCAGTGATTTTTTTAAACTTGGGCTACTTTACAACTCTATACATCGAATTACTGAGTCCATCTCTGATCTGTCAAGACTCAGGCGCCATCTCCTCAGCATCTGTTCCTGTGAGGCTTTGATCTGAGCGCTGTCTCCACACCCAGGGGCTTTTGCTAATGGCACCCCCTGGGTGGGCTCTGTGCTCACCCCATTCCTGGTCAGCTTAACCACTCCCTGTGGGCTTTATGAAGATAGGGACATCAATTTCTTTTTTTTTTCCATGAGAGGTTTTTGCTATGGAGCACGTGTACTCTCCAGAAAGACAGAGAAAGACAGAAAGCAAGAAATGCAAGGGATTGGCCACGCCGCAATCCCTTCTCCATTCTCCTCTCGGGATCCTGGGCACACACACACATGCGCCTGGTGTGAGTTTAAGCCACCGGGTCCAGGACTCAAATCATGGTCGACTGCATTGGAGTCCAGTGACATAGTCATTATGCCAACTGCTAGTCCCAGGGGACATTAATTTCTTCAGCGAAGTCCTTTAATTCAACCAAATGATCTCAGCCTACAATCTCTGGAGCAAATGAATCTGTTTTAGGCTTAAAAATTAGATTAGGGCCAGCAGGTGGCATAGTAGTTAAGGCACTGGACTCCCATATGGGTGACTTCGGTTCATGTCCCAGACCAGGTAGTTTGAAACTCAGACCGGGCAAGGACCAGAAGATGGTGTAATGGTTATGTCACTGGACTCCCACGTAGTCAACTGATTGTGAGTATGGTGGTCAGCAGCCCAGGGCCACACCACCATCCCTGCCAGCAACACCCAGTGAGCCTGGTAATTCCGCTCTCTGCAAAGGGGAGGCTCATCTCCTACCCTGGTGAATTCTAAGGCGTGAGTGTGACATCACTCCACCTGGAGTGGCAGTCAGGTACCCAGTTAGCTCCCAGGATCCGGTCCTAGCTAGCCCTGGCCCACCGACTGCACCCAGCCCACTGCCCCGGGTGCTCCTCAGAAGACACACACTACAGGGAAGGCTGGGCCTGAGTCTGAGTCCACATATTATCTGAGTGGTCTGACCACATCGCTCCTCCTCGCAGTCTCGGTTGGTCTGACCATATCACTCCTCCTCACAGTCTCGGTTTCCTCATCTATAAAGAGGAATATCACCCTCCCTGCTAGGCTGACTGGGGCCAGGAGAGGGATGTTCGTGAAGGGCCCTGTGCACGAAGGGGGCTCAGTGAATGTCAGGGGCTCTTTCTACAACCCCTGAGTGGATCCACATGGCCATCCACCAAAGGAAGTCCAGAGGAGTGGGTCTGAGGCCTGAGGAAGGCTGGCCCACAGGTGGGACCACCCCTGCCCTTGCTGGCTTCACGAGGGCGTCAGACACAGCCCCTCGTCTCATGGGCTAGGAGAGCCCCCTCCCCAGCTAAAGCAATTCCTCCCTCCCACCACTTTTTGGGGGTGAGGCAAGGTGAGACAAAGGTGGGCCGAGGCATAAAGGGTGGGAGCACACTGCACAGCCGCACCCACATGTGGGAGCCCCTACCCAGCCCTGCCCACTTGACACTGGCCCGATGACACCCGGCCTTCTCAGTCTTCCAAGGGAAGCTGGAAATACGAAACTCCCTAAATGACACATGTTGAGAATGAATCCAGATTCTTCCAGACCCACGTGCTGGCCAAACTAAACACCTGCGGGCTGCTCACACCCTAGCCACCCATCGGCCACCCCTGCCATTGTGAGTGGGGAAATAGGCACGCCAGGCACGGGACAGGGGCGTACTCACAGCTGGTTAAACATGCGTTTCATCTCGTCTGTGATGTTCATGGAGCCAACTTCATCATCTGAGAACCGGTTGGCCTCCCCGTCCTGCTCGGAGATGTCATCGTCTGAAGCCACCTTCCGCTCCTTCTTTTTGGGGACCACCTGAACAAGAAAGGAAGAGATCAAGGTAACTGGGAGGGGCTCAGCTGGAATGGAGGGAGGGGTGGGTCGGGAAGAAAGCCGGCATCCCATAGGGTGATGGAGTGTGGCTGGGGCCAGCCACTGCCGGGAAAGATGTGCAGGTTGTCTAGGAAGCAGGCGGCGTTAGCAGGCAGCGTGAGGCGGAGACATGCAGGGCGGAGGACACAGATGGCTTGGATCCTTCCCTGCCTGGGAGGCCCAGAGGTTGGCCCAGCTCCACTCGCCCCTTCACCAGAGAAGCAACACCATGGTTTAGGGAAAGGAGTGTGCTGCACTGGGGCACAGAGGCACCTGGGATGTCTCAGAGCAAGCCAGAGAGACAGAGACCACACACAACGTCCAGAGGGTTCCATGCTTCCCAGAGCCCTCCTGCCACATGCAGAGGCCCAAGGTTCCCCAAGCTCCCACTCCACGCAGACAACGCCTGAGCAAACAGAGGCTGCTTTGGTCTCCCTGGTTCCCAGCAGACGCCAGCGGGAAGGCATGAGGTGGCCCTGTGAGGCCACATCTCACACAGCTACGTCCGAAGTCACACACATAAAGCAACGACACACCAAACTGCCCTGGGCTCAAGCAAAAGCCAAACCACAACCCCAAACTCAAGAAGTAGCCCTCGGAGAAAGACACGTGCCCTCAGTCAGCTGGATGGCCCTGAGCCGCTCCGGGACAGCCTCGCCAGCGCTACCCTGACGGCCTCTCAGGGCACCCACGTTTGCACATGAGATGGGGGGGGGTTGAAAAACAGTCAAAGACCAACAGCTCCTCTCTGAGTTCTGAGGCCCATCTGCCAAGGCTCAGGCCAGCGTCCCCAGTTGTCCCCAGAGCCTGGGGACAATGCCCAGTCTGGCACCCAGAGGAAGAGGCAGGAAGCAGGGCAGTGGGCACCATGTGAGCCCTGAGATCCAGCCCAGCTCCGCCACGTCCTCCCTTGAGCACATCATCCCCTACCCCGGGCCTGTCTCCCGGCCACAGGACGAAGCAGTTGGTATTGACGGCGAAGTCAGCCAGGCCTGTGAGTCGCAGATACTACATCTTCTCGGGGAAGCCAGAGGCCTGGAAAATGCTACCTCTTGGGGAAAGGGAGTGAGTGGGACATCGAGGGAACAGGGGGTGGCCAGGCGTGGCTGGAGGCCAGGACTGCGCTGGGAGGGTGGGTGGCGCTGGTGAGCAGGGCAGCCCTAGTCACCTGGAAGATCTTGGACACGTCTTCCGAGTTCCGCTGCTGTGCGACATCGCACAGCTTGGCCGTGATATCGATTCGGCGGCAGATGTCCATGTCCACCTTCATGGCCTTTTCTTGGATCTTTGTGTCCAGGTCTGTCATGGGCTGCAGGGAGGACAGCAGGGGTTACGTGAGCGAGGGATGGAGCAAGCATGAGGGGCTGAGAGGAGAAGGGGAGACCCCTAGGTGTCGCATAGAGCAGGCCCCGAGCTGAGGGAGCCTAGAGTTTTGCTGGGTATGGAGGGTTGGGTTGGTGCTGCTCAGGGTGGAGAAAGGGTGTGGGGAGCCTTGGGGGCGAGGGCTTCAGCGTCCGCCCGATGGGCAGTGTGAGACCAGTGTGAGGCCGTGTGTTCTGGTCCCCTAAGAGCTGGAAGACGTCTTCTCAGCAGACACAAAGCCGGTGTTTGTTTTGTTAGAGCAGAGATAAAAGAACGATAACTCCCTCTGTGGAAAGGCGCCCCTCTCCCACCCACACCTGCCTGTGCCCGTGCAGCAGGGCGTGCTGAGCAGCCTAGGTCCTGGATCCCTCCCACGGCTGACAGGGGTGTCACCCTGGATCCAGGTGAAGAAGCCAGGTGGGCTCCGTCTGGGGTCCCGGAGGCTTCTTCCATCCACACCCGGTCTCACATCCCTCAGCCCCAGGAGCCACGCCAGACTGTTACCCGCACTCGGGCTGCTGCTTCTTCTTGGCGGGCTCTCTCTACAAGCCCGCTTGTAGGTAGCAGGAAAGCCAGGTTCTCAGTAGCAAAGAGGCCTTTGCTGCCAACAGCTCCCTGCACCCATGGTTACTCAGAAGGACCAGGATGCTCAAAAAGACACACGTGGGCCCTGGCCTTACAAGTGACCCCACTGATAGCCACTGGGCCTGGGGGGCTTCTCAGGCCAGCACAGACCATGCCGCCTAGACCACAACCTGCCAGTCACCCATTGTGCCCAGACATGACGCCCGACCCCGTTGCGGCGAGCTGGGAAGGAGTCGGAGGAGCGAACACACACAGACCATCAGAGGAGCCCCGGGAGGGCAGGATGGGTTAAGCAGCAGATTAATGCATCTCTACTCAGACCAAGGAAGCGGACAAGGGGACGGGCGGGGGCAGGGCGCCTGGTCTCCGATGCATACGTCATCCTCATGGTCAAATGCGGCCAGCCAGGACTCTAACTAGAAGCCGAGCTCCGGAGCCTCGGAGTGAATGAAGCATTCTGCATGATGGGCGTGGGGGTAGGTCATGACGTCTGGGGGTGGCGCCTATGGCACTTACGTCACTCATGAGCCCCTTAAACACCACCAGCTCAGCCTTGAGCCGCTCGATCTTCTCGTTCATCTCCTCCTGGATGGCATCGGCCTCTTGTGCTGCCTGCAGGGACCGAGACGGGAGGCCTTAGAGGAGATGGGCACCCTGAAGGGCAGGAGGCACTGACGCCTGGGTCAGCGCCCTGCTCACGTGACGTCCAACCAGGCTGGGAGCCTGCATGCCAGGGACTGGGTGCCAAGGCCTTCCTCCCGGCCTGGCTCCCCACTGAGGGCTGACTGCATAGGACACTTGTCAAAGGATTATGTATTGCCTGGAAAAATCCATGGCAAATATTAAGAGGAAAAGAACAGACTAACGTAATAAGCGGTTCCAATGCCTTAAAATACTGGTCAATCCATGGGAACTTGCTGAGATCGGAGCACCTCTGGTCTCAGAAGCATGTGTCAACAGCATCGCAGCGCGTGTGTCAACTCCACACCTGCCTCCAGAGCACTGGGTGTGTTTTTGCACAGAAAAGACTAACGTTGCACACCGATTTACAACTGGGGAGGGAGGGCATTTCTGTTTTCTTTTGTGTGCTTTTCTGAGTTTTCCAAATATTTGTCCATACACACATTATATTTACAAAGATAAAATACTTTTGTTATAATTTTTTTGAGAGAGAGATTTTTGTTATAGGGTACGTGCACTCACCAGAGAGACAGAAAGAAAGAAATCACCCCCAGGGGATGGCCACACCATAATCCCTTCTCCTCCGTTCTCCTCTCGGAATTTTGGGCACGCACGCATATGCGGCTGGTATAAGTTTTGAGCCATAGGGTCCAGGACTCAAACTGTGGTCACTCATGTGGGAGTCCAGCGCCTTAACCACTATGCCACCTGCTGGCCCCATTTTTGTTATAAAATAAAGGGGGAAACTTCATTCTTTTCCTCCGACCCATTGGCAGTTATTTTTATCTGTCTCTTAACTATCTTAAAAGATAAATACTTTAAATATCAGAAGGCAATTTTTTTTTTTAAATTTTGGCAAGAACTTTTTATGCTTTCTCATGGCGTCGCTGCTCTCATTCTCATTTGATGGAGGGGGAAATAGAAAGTGACAAGGTGAAGTCTACTACTCAGGATACACCACAGGTGGCTGGGACGGAGCCCAGAATGCAGAGCCACCAGCCAGAGCAGCAAGGGGAATACCCTCCACGTCCACCCTGGGCAGCCTGCTGGGAAGCCCCCATGGCAACATGGTACTTGCTCCCTGCCCCCCCGACTCAGGGCACTGCCGCTGTGGGCAGGGGGCTCAGAACCCACCTAGTCCAAGCTCAGGTGGGGAGATAGAGTCTGCAGAGGGAAGTCACCAGCCCTAGGTCATCAGGCAAACTGCGGCCAGCCCTGACTCAGACCCAGGCTTCCCAATCCATGTAGCTGAGCCTTTCTGCAACCCTGTGCAGGCCCCTTCCTAGCTCTGAAGCAGAGGAAGTGCAAGAGGCCTCTTGGCTCCATGGAGGAGCGACGGAGGCAGCAGGAGGGAATGAAGAGCAGGGACTATGCTGGGACACATCTCCTGCCTTTGCAACCTGAAGTCTGGGCCCAGGACCCCACGCTGACCCTGTCCTTCTCCTGGTCAGGACTTCTGAGGGTTCTTACCTCCTGAAGTGTGTCCACCATGGCCTGAAGGTTCATGCGTTTGGCGAGCTCCTCCTCCCATCTGTGAAAGGCAAGGAAGACAGGTGGTCAGAGGGTGGCCGTCTTCATTGGTTTGGCACTCACACCAGACCCACCCTGGGCCTGTCCGTGGGTGGTGAGGAAGGTACATGGATGGATCCAGCCCTGCCTGCCCTCCAGGAGTCCCAGCCCAGGCCACTGCATAACAATACAGGTGGTGGTGACCAGGGCCCCATTCCAGGCCTGAGCATGAAAGCGTAGAGAGACGAAAGCAGGAGGGACTACCAGCCCCTCTCACACTGACTGTCAAGTGCTGTGCAAATGCTGCTGCTCCTGCTGTCCCCGCAAGACAGTCGCTGTCCCTTCAGGGCCAGGCTGCAGTCAGCACCAGTCTCAGCTCTCGCGAGCATAAAAAACAAACTGTTTTTCCCCCTAAGATTTATGTATTTCTTTACGAGTGACAGAGACAGAGACCGCACCTCCATCAGGGTCTTGATGCCACCATCCATGTCCGGCTTACGCCAGCCCCAGATCACGGGCAACTGCATGTCCAGAGTAGTCAGGGCGGTCGCCAGACTTGAACCCAGAATGCTCCCAGGTGGGTCAGCCTCATAGAGCATTGTATTTTACCAGTGTGCCGCCGTCTGGCCCCAAGAAACACACTTTCATTGTGCTAAGCACAACTTTCATTGCAGTCTTGGCATCTGTTTGTCCGACAGCCCGCCTAGCCAACAGAATCTCTCACCTAGGTGTTACTTGGCCATTTTCCAGATACAGAAACTGAGGCTGAGAGGGTAAATGTCTCGCCCAAAGACACACAGCCAGTCAGTGGGTGGGGCTGGAATTCAACCCCAGGATTGTTTCATTACGTTAAAACAAAACCCAATAAACGCAGCCTTCACTCACTCCAGGTTTATGACACGCCAGGCCCTGTTCCAAGGGCTGTCCACGTACAGTCACGCGTCACTGAAGATGGGACATGCTCCTGGAAACGCACCGTCAGGTGACTGTCACTGCGCGAACATCAGTGAACTTGCTCAGACCCGGATGCTGTGGCCTCTTACACACCTGGGCTGCCATGTAATCCCACGGGCCGGCATCGTACATGCAGCCCATGGTCCCCGAAACATCGCTACGGAGCACGTGGCTGCACTGTCTCACCCGTGCTCACGCTGAGGAAAGGACAGGTGGTGAGGGCACGATGGGATCCAAGTGTAGGAAGGGGGTTGGAGCGGTTCCCTGGGGTCGGATGACAATAATGACAACCACAGTAACAGCACTAGCTCCCCTTCACTGAGACCTACTCTGTACCAGGCATTGTCCCATAGGGAGTCGTGGATCCTCACCCCTGACCCTACGGCGAAGGTGCTATATGGGTGACCCGTAACCCCTTACAGGTGAAGAAGGCAAGGCAGAGAGTCAGAGGCCAAGGGCAGAGTGAAGAAATGGGGGCTGGGACCCAAACCCAGGTGGGGGCACTCCAAATGGACTGCTCCGAGCTCCCCAGCACCACCCAAGTCCGAAGGCCCTAGCTGGGCTCTCAGGCCCCTCCCTCCCGGAAGAGCTGGGGCAGGTTCCTTCCCTCCCTCCATGCTGGGACAGACAGACAAGCTTCTCTCTTTCCTCACTCCACGGCCACCCTCCCTGCATGGCCTCGGAGCAGGGAGGTCTGGAAGCCTTTTAGGATGCTGTCGGAGCCAGCTAAAAATAGACCAGAGGGAAGGCATAGATAGAGTCGGTTACGTCACCGGCCTTTGGAAACAAGAGAAAACGGATACTGTTTGCACACAGAGAGGAAAATTCCTCCCCTCTCCCACACGAGTCGGCCCGGCCGGGGCTCCCGGAGGACATGCATGCTGTCCCGCTCCCCGTTTTCTTTGGTCTTCAACAGCCCAACGTTAGCTGCCAGGCCAAGATCTGCCCGGGCTGGAGGACAGGGAGGAAGTAAAGGAGGGCCCGGAGGGAACCTAAAGGCCTGACCAGGCAGGACCATCTCACTGGACCGCTCCTTGTACAAACAGGGACCCTGAGGCCCAGAGGCCTCAAGTCATTTTCCCACGGTCATCCGGTATGCCAGGGCGGGGCTCAGAGTCCAGCCTTAGGCCACCTCCTGGTGAGGAGGATAGGCCCACACCATTGGGGACAGGATCCCAGTGGGAGAGGTTCCCAGGCCACCCTCACCTGACTCCACCCAGCAGAGAGGGTACCTGGGCTCCCTTCAAGGAAGGCAAAGGCCAGAACACAGGTCCCAGTCTGAACCATGTCCGAGGGAGGAGGGGCTGGAGTCCACAGCCAGAAGCAGAGCGGCACAGGGAGAGCCCGAGCGTGGCCACCAGGAGCCTTGCCACCGCGCCCTGCAACAGCAGAGCAACAGCAGCAGAGGAGGAGGCACATGGGCTGAAGAATGACGCGTCTTCTCCCTCGGACAAGGGACCCAGGGCCTCTCACTGTCACACACACCCATTTCTTTAGAGCAACCATTGCATGGGAAGGTCAGGCTGGGTCAAACCCACTGGACAGATGGAAAAATGGGGCCCAGAGGGGAAAGCGACTTGCCCCAGACCGGCCAGGAGGGTGTACTCCAGACACAGGAGCAGCAGCCATTTGGTGGCAGGACACGGGCTGGGACAGACAGACAAGCTTCTCTCTTTCCTCACTCCACGGCCACCCTCCCTGCATGGCCTCGGAGCAGGGAGGTCTGGAAGCCTTTTAGGATGCTGTCGGAGCCAGCTAAAAATAGACCAGAGGGAAGGCATAGAGTCGGTTACGTCACCGGCCTTTGGAAACAAGAGAAAACGGATACTGTTTGCACACAGAGAGGAAAATTCCTCCCCTCTCCCACACGAGTCGGCCCGGCCGGGGCTCCCGGAGGACATGCATGCTGTCCCGCTCCCCGTTTTCTTTGGTCTTCAACAGCCCAACGTTAGCTGCCAGGCCCAGATCTGCCCGGGCTGGAGGACAGGGAGGAAGTAAAGGAGGGCCCGGAGGGAACCTAAAGGCCTGACCAGGCAGGACCATCTCACTGGACCGCTCCTTGTACAAACAGGGACCCTGAGGCCCAGAGGCCTCAAGTCATTTTCCCACGGTCATCCGGTATGCCAGGGCGGGGCTCAGAGTCCAGCCTTAGGCCACCTCCTGGTGAGGAGGATAGGCCCACACCATTGGGGACAGGATCCCAGTGGGAGAGGTTCCCAGGCCACCCTCACCTGACTCCACCCAGCAGAGAGGGTACCTGGGCTCCCTTCAAGGAAGGCAAAGGCCAGAACACAGGTCCCAGTCTGAACCATGTCCGAGGGAGGAGGGGCTGGAGTCCACAGCCAGAAGCAGAGCGGCACAGGGAGAGCCCGAGCGTGGCCACCAGGAGCCTTGCCACCGCGCCCTGCAACAGCAGAGCAACAGCAGCAGAGGAGGAGGCACATGGGCTGAAGAATGACGCGTCTTCTCCCTCGGACAAGGGACCCAGGGCCTCTCACTGTCACACACACCCATTTCTTTAGAGCAACCATTGCATGGGAAGGTCAGGCTGGGTCAAACCCACTGGACAGATGGAAAAATGGGGCCCAGAGGGGAAAGCGACTTGCCCCAGACCGGCCAGGAGGGTGTACTCCAGACACAGGAGCAGCAGCCATTTGCTGGCAGACACGGCCTGCGTCCCTCGCACCCGACTCGGGCCTTGTACACACACATCTGCTTTATTAGGGTCATTAACCCTCTTGGGTGACATTTTTAGGTTTTTTTAAGGAAGGAATTTTTGCTATAGGGTGTGTGTACTCACTGGAGAGGCAGAGACAGAGAGCGAGAAATCATACCCTGGGGGATGGCCACGCCACAATCCCTTCTCCTCTCAGGATTTTTGAACACGCACACACATGCACCCGGTGTGAGTTTCAAGTCACCAGGTCCAGGTCTTGAACCATGGTCAACATGGGAGTCCAGTGCCTTAATCACTATGCCACCTGCTGGCCCCTGGGTGAAGAATTTTTCCACAAACCCATTTTGCAGATGAGGGAGCTGAGGTTCAGAGAGGTGAAGACACTTGTCTAAGATCACACAGCTAGAGAACAGGAAGCAGGGACTCAAACCTAGCCCATGCTCCAATGCAGCATCTTAAACTGTACTGCACACAGGAATCAGCTGCAGGCCCTGACTCGGCAGGTCTGGGGTGCGGTGGGCATCTCCCCAGTAATGCTGGCCTGTACATGGCACATATGTGCCAGACTCTGGAAGACACCACCCCACCCCCCGACCCAGTTCTACCTCTGCCACACCCCTCAATCCTCTTCCCCAAGCTACACACTGGAGGTGAGCTTGCAAAAGCAATTTCATGGGCCTTCTATTTCCAAAGCCAAGCTGAGTGGGCAGGGGCTCCCCTGTCCCAGGGCACCAAGAACTGACACCTGCATGTGGACAGCAGCTGGCCGGGCAGACCAAGCTCCTCCCAGCAGCAGCAGGAACCCTGGCTCAGCTGCCCACAATGTTGACAGTGCAGGAAAACCTCTGCCCTTCAGCGGCCCTGGCTGGCTGCATGCAGAACCAGACGGGTGTTTGTCATGGTGTTTCCGACGCCTCAGTGCACTGCAGTGCAGCCAGCGTGAGGGAGCACATAGCCTAGCCGAACCCTGTCTGGTCCAGAGATGAAGCTCCCAGATTCCCAGACACATCCCTTGCCCTGGCCTGGGTCTCCCCACAGAGCAAGGGCTCAGTAGGGAGGGGCTTCCAGCAGAGACCAGCCCAGATGCAGACAGTCCGCACCAGGAGGGGATGCACCTACTGTGGGCCAGGGGGTTGGCAGCTGCTATTTCTTTACACCTTTGCCATTCCCCCTCTCAGCCCCAGCCCATGGCTGAGAAAACGACTTGCCTGGAGTCACCACTGCTGGGAAATGGCAGAGCCTGGATTCAAACCCTAGTCTGGCCAAACTTGACTCCTGGGCCCTGCAAGGCTGAGGCTGGCGGACTTGGAGCTCATCCTCGGGGAGCCAGGGCTGAGCGTGCTGAGTCTCTCTGAGCAGTGTGAGGGGGAGGGTCTTTTCTGTTCAAAGGACCCCAGCATGGCGAAGGGCCAGTCACTGGAAGAGGCTAGGGTGGCATACACATCCCAGCTGTCTCCGAGGGGCGGCCGCTCATCTCTGCTTCGCGCAGTGGGCTGGAAGCGCCGCCAGCCCATTTCACAGGGAGACAAACGAAGGCCCAGAGCGTATGGACAACTTGAGTCAGGGCCAGCACGGACGACTTCTCCCTTCTCCCACCTTCAAGTGTGAGGTGAGAGAAGCGACATTAACCCACCCTTCAGCACGAGCTGACCACGTTGGGCACCCTCCCCCTAGGACTGTCTCCCTTACACAGATGAGGAGGCAGAGCTCAGAAGTGAGGTGGCTCACCTCTTCTCTCCCTCCTTCCCCTCGGCCTCCTGAAATCCTATCCATCCTGGCAGGCTTGTCTCCAATGTCATCTCTCTCCCAAGCCTGCATATCCACTTCTATTGTTTTCCCCTTGCCAACCCCGCCTGTCCCACGGCCAAGCAGCCGCGGTGTCCCATAGCACAGGGTTTTCATAAGGAGCCAGCCCCATGGAGGCCAGGGGCAGCGACAGGCTCCCCGGGGAGGCTGGCAC
>NW_006159616.1:5179959-5203785 GCF_000334495.1 Tupaia belangeri chinensis | reverse complement strand
AGAGTGCAGAGGAGCCTAAAGCCAGCCCCTCCCCCAGTGCAGAGAAGGGTACTAAGGCCCACTCCAGGCTCACTGCTGCATCCCCTGCACCTACACCCAGGCACTCCGTAAGGAGTCAGAGAGGTACCTCATGGATTGGAAATGGAAGAATGAAAGAATCCTAGCTGCACTTGGACCCAGCCTGCCCCTCCTGAGCCACCCTCCCAGCTGGCTGGAGCCCTTGTCCCCTGGAGCATCCTTGTCTGTACCCCCAGCCCTGGGGCTGCCGGGAGCCGGTTCCCAGCACAGCTCCACTCTGACCACAGGCACTGAAGCCTCTCCTGGGAGAGGACGGGTGGGGGTGGCGTAGCCGAGGCAGGAAGTAGTCAAGGAAAAGGAGAAACACCCCTCTCCCACTTCCCACAGCCTCCGGGGTGAGAGGGGAGGTGGCACCCAGGACAAAGAGTGCCTGAGAGGAGGTGACTCCACAGAAGGACACTGCAGCTGAGAGCGGGCCTCGGCCACCACCCTGGCAGAACAGGCACGCGTGGGGCTGGTGGCAGCACCCTCCCCAGCCAGATGTGGTCTCTCTGCATTCCTGAGGAGCCAGTGCTGGACCCACGTGATGGGCAGGAAGTCTCAGCAGGCCGCTGGGGGAGGGAGTAGGCAGCTTTGAAGCCAGCCAGCCCCCAGCCCCCACTCAGAGCCAGTGTTCCCCTCCCCCAGCCACTCAACATGACACACAGACCCTCAGGAAAGGGGCCAATGAGGATGAGGACAGACAAGGCCTGGCCTGGGGGGGTGGACGGAAACCCAAGCTGAAGTCACTGGCAGGGCCTGACTCACAGGCTTTTCACTTCCTGTGCCGTCAGAGAAAGAGGCTCTGGGCTCAGGAGGAAAGTGGGTGCAGCCCCAACAAAACAATTAAGATTCCAGAGACAGCCCTGGGGCTCCCAGAGAGCATCCTGAGACTCCTGGGCAGCAAGAAATGGGCTCAAACAGTCCCACCACTCCCAGCTGTGCGACCTTGGGCAAGTCAACTGCCCTCTCTGGGCCTCCATTTCCCCATCTGTCTGTGAGATCCACGTGCAGGGGACGTGTGGGTGAACACACCCAGTCTGCCCTGGCACGCGGCGACGATGAACGCCCTGCAGCCCATCTGAACTGCGCGGCGGCAGTGCGGCCAGCTCCAGGGCCAGCCAGGCTGGGAGGGAGCCACAGGAATGGTCCACACCTCGCTTGGGAAGGCAAGCAGCCGGCACGCCCAGGCCGACTCACTAGGGTGATGGGAATGAAGCTCAGGTGAGGCTGGGCCGGGTGCCATCAGTGGAAAACTTCATCCTGGGCCAAGTGTAGGCCTGGCCCCTGGCAGGGAGGTGGCCCAGGGCTTGTATTCTGTCTGCTGCTGCCTAGCCACAGGCAGCTCACCCCCGGCAGGGGACCAGGTACAGGCTGGGCGGGTGGCAGGGTACGCTAGAGCATGGCAGCTCAGACCACAGATCTTTCTGGCCAGTGACCCGACTTGGCTCTGGCCGGCCCTGCCTTCTATGGTAGCCTACCCCCAGATGCATGGCGGACTAGCCACATAGGCCATGCCTTGCTCGAGGCCTGGCACAGGCGGCCATGCTGGAGCTTCCTGGCAGTTCCCTAGCATAACATCGGAGCTGCAGGAAGAGGCACAGAGGCAGACCAGGGGGCAGAGGCTCCCAGGACCACCATGGGTTCCCCTGCAGAGTCAGGACTGCGCAAGACCTGGAGCCTGCTCACTGCTGCCAGGCCCCTCGAGACTGAGTTTGAAAATCACAACTGAGTCAACTTCCTCATTCTGCACCCCCAATACCACAGACAATTCACGTTTGTGGCAGGAGAAAGAAATACAGACAAGGAGACCGAGCAGAGAGAGTGGGGCGGAGCCAGGACACAATGACCGGCACTGCCCACCGGAGTTCATTCATCCTCCTCCGGGACAGCTAAGCGTGGGGTCTCTCCCCGGCCTCCCTCCTGCCACTGGGTTTACTGTGAGCACCTCTTCCCCTCGTCCACTGCCCCACCTGCCCTGCCTCGAGCCCTGCCTCGCCCTCCTCCCTGTGGACTCTCACGCTGCCATCTTCACTGAGCCCCTGGCCCCCGGGAAGGGACGCCTGGCAGACGTGCCCGTCAGAGAAAGCAGCCCAGCTGTACTCTGCTGCTCACGGAAGGAAACACAAATTAAATGCCAACTGATTGTCTCCACGGAGGAGGTATTAATTTAATGTGAACACTTAACCAGGGCAGCCGACTCCATTACAGGCGGGCGGTAATGGCCTGGGCAGGCCGGAGCACTGGCTGCCCGCTGGCGACGGGGCCTGGGCTGAGGCCACTGCATCAGATGTGCCTCTCCACCAGCAAGCTGCCACCCGCACAGAGGGGCAGACAGACCTGGGTGAGGTCTGGGCAAGGCGGCTCAGGGAAGCATCTTGTGGAGGCGAGGGTCCTGGTTCGAGTCCCAGCCTGCGCTGCTAATTCACTGCATGACTCCGGGAGAGATCCTTCTCCACCCTGAGCCTCAGTCTCCCCGTGGATATGATCTGTGAGAATCCCTCTGGATATGCCATTCACAGACCATAGACACGGCTCTTCGCTGGAGCCTGAAGAGGTGACAGCCTCAGGGACCCCCAACTCCGTCCAACCCCCAACATTATCCTGGGTAATGGCAGGCCTCTGGCTGCCTTCTCTCAGCCACAGACACCCCAATTGCTCTCTCCTTGGCCAAGAAGCAGCGCGTGGGGTGGGAGCGTGCATTCACCCACCTGTGTCTCTCATTCGTTGCACAAGCAGTTCCTGAGGCCATCGTGAGCCACACAGGCCTTACGGAATCAGCGATCACAAGCATCTACAGACCCCACCAGGAGGGGTGGGCAGACTGAGAAAGTGTGGCCCCAGAAGGCTAGGAACCTCATTTCCACCTCTGTAAAATGAGGTAACAACCCTACTTTGCAGGGTTCATGGGCAGATTTGATGAACAAGCTCAGGAAAGGCACTCAGGTGCCTCGAGGCATGACGGCCATCCTCAACCCTGGGGTCACGTGACTGCACGTGCCAGGGGAGGGGAGGAAAGGGGGTGGGTGAAGGTCTAGACCAGCTAAGCAGAAAAACTGCTCCATCCTAGTCTGACCCTCTGGGGAATCAGAAAGCAACAGGGGCTCAGCAGGTGGCGTGGTGGTTAAGGCGCTGGACTTCCACATAGCCAACTGTGTGGTTCGAGTCCTGGAGACAAGGGCTTGAAAACCATGCCAGGCACGTGTGTGTGTGCACCAAAATCCTGAGAGAAGAGAGTGCAGTGAGTCACCCCTCCTGGGGGTGATTTCACACTTTCCCTCTCTCTGGTTCTCTCGTGAGTGCACACACCCTATGGCAAAAACCTGAGAAAAAAGAAGGTGGCAGGGAGAGGAGGCCCTGAAATTCGGTGCTGGTGAGTTTTCTCAGCAAGGAGGTGATCCTGGGTGCTGGGCAATGGGGAGAAGCTGCCCGGGCATCTGCTCTCTCCCCGACTTTCCCAGTCACCAGGGTGCCCTTTGGAGGGCAGCTGCCTGGGCTAGGGGAGACCCTGGACCTCAAGAGAGGCATGAGGGAGAGAATGGCAAGCAGCTGGCGGTGCCCTTGGGGGAGTCCCTTCCCTCCTCTAGCACCACCAGACGAGAAAGTCCTGAGAGCCAGCTGGGACGTCAGTCATTGAGTTAAACCACTGTGCGCACTACCGAGAAGAGCGCAGGCTCCGGAGCAGAGGGTCCTAGGGTCAAAGCCCGGCTCGACATTTTACAGCTCTGTGACACAGGGTAAGCTGCTGAGCCTCTCTGAGCCTGGTTACTACCCACCCCACCATCACCTCATAGGGTTTTGCAAATCTCCCACAGAATAACATCTGAACAGGGCCCAGAACATGGGCTGGCACCACGAGCCCACGGTCAGTGCCATCATTCTCCCCTGCAGACCTCCTCTGAGGTCTGTCCTCCCCAGGGCCACCACAGCAGCACGAGAGACCAAGGCGGGACAGCCAGCTGGTTTCAAGGCTCCACGTGACAGCACACGGCACTTACAGGTGTCCTCCTGGGCAGCTGCCGACTTTCGCAGGCAAAGTGGAGGTCTGGAGAAGCACCGAGACACCTGCCCGACACCACGCTGAGGTTCTGGCTATTTTACGAGCCACCTGCTCCAGTGACTGGTGTCTGTGTTTGCCCGAGTCACCCCCACGTGGCATCATCGATCAAACACACCTCGGGAGAAACAGCACACTGAGGACGCGGCAGAGTGCCTCCCTGTGAGGCATGATCCGGACCGTGCTGGGCGCTGTCTCCTTCACACATTTCTGTCTAGAAGCCACAGCTGAGTGGCCACTGCCCCCACAAACCAGGCCACGGTGAGAGGGAAAGCAATTCAACAAGCCTCTCACAGGAGAAGGCATCTACACCCCAAAGTGCAGGCCACTGCGGGATTTGGGGAGCGCCGTTTCCAATCCCTTCCAGTCTTGGACACACCCTCATTGCCTCCTCCAGGGAGGCCTTCATGGCTTCCCCAGGATGAGCCACTACGCACGTCCTGGTGTTCCTGGCCGCTGGTCACCATCACAGCCCCCAGGGAGCGTAAATGCTCTCTCCCAGCCTTCCCCAGCAGACTGCTCTCCTAGCCCAGGGAAGGACGTGCCTTTATTGGAAATCACTGTTTTGCTCCCACCATCTCCATCTCTCACCACGACTCTGAGCCAGGCGTTACCATCCTCACAGTACAGATGAGGAACTGAGGCGCAGTGCAAAGGCATGCTCACCCGCAAATGCAGGTGCATATGACTCCCATCCCTGCAGCTGCTCCAAAGTAACAGTGTCTCATCAGCTTCCTGCAGAGGCATCACAGGGGTCGCAGTCGCCTTGGAGGCCCACCCAGCAGAGTATGCGCTCGGCCTCAGGGCCCAGAATGCAGGTGGAGAGAGGCCTTAGCAAGCCACCATCTCCAGGCCCAGGCAACCAGCTGGGGCTGGCACGCGGGAGCAAAAAAGGCAAGAGCTTTGGAGCTGGACAGGGTGGGTTCAGAATCCCGCATTGCTGGCCACGTGCTCTTGGGCAAACGATTTCCTATTCCTGAGCATTCCCATTTGGTCATCCGTGAAATGGGAATCATACAGAGCCCCCTCGGGGCTGCCGGGGCTGCCGCAGTTTGTAAAAGAGATGAGATGCGTACGCCCTGAATACTCGAGGCCCGTGTCCCTCTCCCGCCCACCCCGGGGGTCTGGGATAGCACCTTTCTCCCCTGATTCCAGATTCTTTCTGGCTCTGCTGGACTATGGCCATCACAGGGGTGGAGAGGGCTACTACCCCCTGGCACTGGCCACAGAGGTCCCACCCCTGCCCCACCAGACTGGGGTGCTGGGAGGAGCGGAGGCTGTGTGGCTGCTCTGCTCCAGGGTCCCCAACTTAGATGAGCAGGGATGAGGGGAAGCACCTGCCTTACAGTAAACGGGCCACTGCACAGTGAGCTCCTAGTACAGGGTCTGCTCCTAGAAACGCTCAGTAGATGCGAACGCGACACAGCCTTTATGCATCTTAAATGGTTAAGGTGTGGGGACCAACAGGTAGTGTAGTGGTTAAGTTGCTGGACTCCCACATGGCCGACCAGAGTTTGAGTCCCAGATGCGGTAGCTTGAAACTCAGTCGGGCACATGTGCATGTGTGCTGAAGATCCTGAGAGGAGAATGGAAGAGAAGCAATTGCAGCATGACCACCCCCTCTAGAGGGTGAATTCTCATTCTCTGTCTCTCTCTGGTGAGTGTACACGCCCTACAGCAAAAAACAAAAACAACTTTCTAAAAAATAGTAAACTTCATGTGATGTGACATGTGTTTAAAAATAACTAGATGGGGGACCAGCAGTTAGCATAATGGTTATGCCACTAGACTCCCATGTAGCCGACCATAGTCTGAGTCCTGGCCCCAGTGGCTTAAACTCATGCCGGGCGCGTGTGCGTGTGTGCCCAAGATCTCGAGAGGAGAATGGAGGAGAAGAGATTGTGGTGTGGCCATCCTCCCGGGGGTTGATTTCTCACTTTCTGTCTCTCTGTCTCTCTCTGTCTTTCTGGTGAGCACACGTGCCCTATGGCAAGAACCTCTCCAAAAATAAAAATAATAACTAGATGGAGAACAGATCGGCAGCTGAGTTAGGGTGGCAGGTCCACTGAGTAGCCCAGCCAGGGACAAAGCAGGGGTCCAGGCAGGGGACGAGGCAGGGGACCTATGTGCCAAACAGCACCCGATCTACTGATGCCTGACAACACAGGAAGCTGTCAAAGACACACAGGAGGATGTCTTGTCTCCCCCCGTTCTAATCAGTGTCACGTCCCAGTGCCTGGCACAAGCCCTGGCACCAAGGCGGCCTCAGTGAGTGAGTGGTGGGTATTCCTGAAGACACCATGCTCGGCGGCCCCGAAGTGTCTGCCATAACCCAGCTCAGTCTGGCCGCTGGCTCGAGTTCACCTCCGTCCCCCAGGAAAGCTACAATAAACAGTTCCCAAGTACCCACTTGGGAGCCGAGCACTGGGGACAGAGTGGATGAAGAGTGCTCTCCCACTGAGGGGGGCGAGTTCCGGAGCTCTCTCCAGGGCAGGATCTCTGGTGCCAGCCTGGGTCCTGCTTGCTGCCACCCCCACAGGGTGGGAAGACCTCTGGCACTGGCTGCCCGGTGCCCTGGAAGCGGGGCTGGAGAGGGGGCTCACCCGGGGCTCTTGGGCCAGGAGGCGTCTCCACTCTGCTCATGAGAGAGAGCTGTCCTTACCTATCAGGCACTGGCCACAGAGGTCCCACCCCTGCCCCACCAGACTGGGGTGCTGGGAGGAGCGGAGGCTGTGTGGCTGCTCTGCTCCAGGGTCCCCAACTTAGATGAGCAGGGATGAGGGGAAGCACCTGCCTTACAGTAAACGGGCCACTGCACAGTGAGCTCCTAGTACAGGGTCTGCTCCTAGAAACGCTCAGTAGATGCGAACGCGACACAGCCTTTATGCATCTTAAATGGTTAAGGTGTGGGGACCAACAGGTAGTGTAGTGGTTAAGTTGCTGGACTCCCACATGGCCGACCAGAGTTTGAGTCCCAGATGCGGTAGCTTGAAACTCAGTCGGGCACATGTGCATGTGTGCTGAAGATCCTGAGAGGAGAATGGAAGAGAAGCAATTGCAGCATGACCACCCCCTCTAGAGGGTGAATTCTCATTCTCTGTCTCTCTCTGGTGAGTGTACACGCCCTACAGCAAAAAACAAAAACAACTTTCTAAAAAATAGTAAACTTCATGTGATGTGACATGTGTTTAAAAATAACTAGATGGGGGACCAGCAGTTAGCATAATGGTTATGCCACTAGACTCCCATGTAGCCGACCATAGTCTGAGTCCTGGCCCCAGTGGCTTAAACTCATGCCGGGCGCGTGTGCGTGTGTGCCCAAGATCTCGAGAGGAGAATGGAGGAGAAGAGATTGTGGTGTGGCCATCCTCCCGGGGGTTGATTTCTCACTTTCTGTCTCTCTGTCTCTCTCTGTCTTTCTGGTGAGCACACGTGCCCTATGGCAAGAACCTCTCCAAAAATAAAAATAATAACTAGATGGAGAACAGATCGGCAGCTGAGTTAGGGTGGCAGGTCCACTGAGTAGCCCAGCCAGGGACAAAGCAGGGGTCCAGGCAGGGGACGAGGCAGGGGACCTATGTGCCAAACAGCACCCGATCTACTGATGCCTGACAACACAGGAAGCTGTCAAAGACACACAGGAGGATGTCTTGTCTCCCCCCGTTCTAATCAGTGTCACGTCCCAGTGCCTGGCACAAGCCCTGGCACCAAGGCGGCCTCAGTGAGTGAGTGGTGGGTATTCCTGAAGACACCATGCTCGGCGGCCCCGAAGTGTCTGCCATAACCCAGCTCAGTCTGGCCGCTGGCTCGAGTTCACCTCCGTCCCCCAGGAAAGCTACAATAAACAGTTCCCAAGTACCCACTTGGGAGCCGAGCACTGGGGACAGAGTGGATGAAGAGTGCTCTCCCACTGAGGGGGGCGAGTTCCGGAGCTCTCTCCAGGGCAGGATCTCTGGTGCCAGCCTGGGTCCTGCTTGCTGCCACCCCCACAGGGTGGGAAGACCTCTGGCACTGGCTGCCCGGTGCCCTGGAAGCGGGGCTGGAGAGGGGGCTCACCCGGGGCTCTTGGGCCAGGAGGCGTCTCCACTCTGCTCATGAGAGAGAGCTGCCCTTACCTATCAGTACCCAGGGGCAGTTGGACAAAAACCCAGACTCCACCCCCACGCTGAAAACACCCAGCTCTAGAGACAGAACTGGGTGGCTGGGGGATGGACGGGGGCCAGGACATACTTGTCACTTGGTCCACTTTGTCATACTATGTTGTTTTTCTTAATTATCATACATGTGATGTAAACTTACGCAGTTTTTTGTTTGTTTTCACCTTGAAAAACTGAAGCTCAGTACCCATCAATCAAACAAGTCCCCAGACCCTTGTCCCACCCCCTGGCAACCACTTTCTACTTCTGTCTCTGAGCAGGCTACCCCAGGGACCCGCACAATTCGGAAGCACACAGCCTGTCTCTGTGACAGCTCACGTCACTTAGCTCAGTGTCCCCGTGCCTCATCCATTCTGTAGCCTGTTCGGAGTATCCTCTCCTGTCTCTCTTTCATTCTGAATGATGTCATGTGGAGACTCTCAAAACCACCTAAATTTTAAGATGCCCCCCCCTTTTTCCTCCTCCATTTACAATAGTGGGACGAGCACCCCACAGGGCTTGTTCCCTCCCATCCTCCAGCCTGCCAGGCCTTGGGCACTGACACAAGTGCCCAGGTGTTTCAGACTGACCGGGCTGGGACCGTGAACTGATCACCATATGGAGCCGGACTAGAACCACATAAGTTTTAAAAAGAGAAAGATATCTGCTCACTTCCTCCTTGCTTTACATTGCACAAGCGTCTCACAATTATTTCATAAGAAATGGGCAAAAAAATCAGGTTAATCTTAATGCAAAAAAAAATGTAAAAGCCACCTAAATCCCGCTCCCCCAGAGAATCACTGTTAGCACTGGCTATGCCTAAATTGTAGGTGGTTTTGATCATTTCGACATGACATTATTCAGAACCTTCCGTATGAGATTTAAAAAAAAACAAAAAACAAAAAACGTGAAAACGGGCTCAGCCCACACGCAGTTGCCGTGTGTTCATTCCCACTTGACAATTACAGCAGCACCCTTCCGAGCAAGCGACACGCAGGTGGCTGTGGTACCGCTGGCTTCACGGTCCTCCCCCGCCTCCCCCTCCACCAGCGATCTGGTACTTCCATTTGTGTATCTGTCCAGTTACCCCCTGGAATGGGTTGCTGGGCCCAGTGTGTAACTGCAGAAAAGTCTTGGGTGACCCTTTAAAGCATGAGTGTGACAAGGCCGCATGCCCGTGGGGCTCAGGGCTGCTCGCCAGGGGGGCAGGGTCCCTGCCTCCTCTGCCCAGCGCCTACAGCAGTGTTGCCCTGTGCCTCAGTTTCCCCATTAGTCAGCATGCTGCCTCCCCCCGGGGGGAGGAGGTCTCCATTATAAATACCGCCCTTCCTCAGGGGTGGCATTCTGCCTTTCCCACGGAGCAGGACTGGAAGCTCGGGCTCATCTGAGAAATGAGCCAGCCACCTCTCCTCTGAAAGGGCAGAAGTCCCCCTGGTGGGGGATCAGCCCTAGAGACAGAGGCCACACACAGGGTGGCATCAGACAAAACAGCATGCTCGTGGCACCTGTAGCCCAGGGGCCCATGTGGTGTCACACCTCTAAGGCCTTTGCGTGTGCTGTGTTCTCTGCCAGGAAGAGTCCATAACTGCTCCCCTTAGACATTTCTCTTTCCCCCCCCCGAATGTCAAATTCAGGACCTCACTTATAGACCTCCTCCTCCAGGAAGCCTCCCCTGACTCCTTGGTCAGGGTTAAGGGTCCTCTTCTATACTACGAAGGTTATCTGTCACCTGCTGGTCTCCCCTACTTAACTCAGCTCTTGCGAGATCAGGTCCATCTCTGGGTCACTGCAGTGACTCCAGTGTCCCACACAGACCCTGGTACACATCAGGCAACAAATAAATGCTCACCAGGTAGTGTCACCCGCGGGGCCTTCCCTGGGAGGTCCATCTAGAGCCAGGTCAGCACTGACTCACTGCGACCTTGGGCATGGCCCCAGCCCACTTCTCCATGCTAGCCTCAGTTTGCCCAGATAACCTCCACACTTCAGCCAACTCTTCCACTCTTCACCTCAAGGTCCGAGGCTAGCTCGCACGGGGCAGAAGGGAAGCTGGGGACACACTCTCTGTCCAGAACACTGCCTTTCTGCCCCCACCCCACCTCCAGCCCGAGCGTCAGCTGGCTCTCAGCCTCCAGGGCACCGGCTCTTACCCAAGTCAGAAGCCAGCAGGGGTCTGGGCACCAGGGCTCTGGGCTCCCAGGCTAAAAGCAGGAGGCCCTAGGATCTGTGCCCAGGAGAGTGTGGGCCCCACCCAGGGATATGTTTACAGCTTTGAGGAAAACAGCAACTCCCAAGGCTATTTTAGAAACCTAATATGCACTTTGGGTCTCTCCTTTGTTTATTCCAAGTGCCTGACCCCCCACCCCCACCCCAGCAGGTAAACGCAGGGCACCCTGGGTCGTGGGTCAGCAGCTCTGCATTGGAACTGGCACTCCCAGGCACGCTTCTTCACCCCTGCAGCCCCAACTCCAAGTTCCCCTTCTCCACAGCAGCACACACAAGGGGTCGGCCACCATAAGGTCCAGCAGGCAAGAGCAGGTGCACTACCCCCATCCTGGCCTTAAAACATGGCTCGCAGCCAAGGCACCTCCCTAGGCTCAGTCTCCCCAGCTGTAAAATGGAGGAGGGCAACCCCACCTGGATTAAAGGAGGATAGAAAGCATAAACGGGGCCCCTGTTGGGTAAGAAAAAGGCACAGAACTCGGGATCCCAGGACACCGGAGGGCGATGGTCCGAACTCCAGGCTTACCACAGTAGAGAGGCCCAGGGCTCAGAGGGCTAAGGCGATGTGCCCAAAGTCACACAGCAGGGGCTCAGCACACCTCCAGACCCCTGTGCTTCCCGCAGCGAGCTGGGGAGGGAGGAGAACATTCCTGAGCAATCATGGCTGGGAGGAAGAAGGGAGGAAGAGGGCAGGAGTGCCCAGGACCCAGCAAGGCAATTACTTGCCGGGTTTGTGCAGCTGACAGTGGGTTGTGGTGGGGACCGCAGTGCAGCGCCATGATGGTCCTGGCCGGCAGGGAAGGGGCAGGCTCCAGGCACGGCTGGGGCAGGTCATCAGACAGCCATCTCCCTACCCAGAGAGGGATGACGGGCTTGTTACTTAACACCAGCCTGCCACAGCCAGCCTGGCATTCACCTGATGAGAACCAGCGGGGAGGACAGGGGAGGAGTGGGCACCCCGACACTCACAAAAGCATCCTGCACACCTACCCATGCGAACGGCTGGTGCCCCCCTCTCGGGAGAGAGGAGTCAGTGCCCTTAAGATATAGAAAGGACATAAAGACACAACATGGAGAAAGGCCCCGAGGACCCTCGGGGACAGGAAAGTCCCTGGCAGAGTATCTTTTTGAGGCATCTCACGTCCTTGTCCCCATCCTGCTGATAGGGAGACTGAGTCTCGCCGTGGTGAGGTGACTAGTCCGGAATCACCACCTAATCGAAATAATCATCCTCACCGTAGCATTAGGAATGATTAGCACTAATACGCACCATTACCTCACTGAATCCTCACAACGCCCTAAAAGCTAGGTACTATTATTGTGCCCATTTAATTTTAATATTTTCTTATTTTTTTAATTTGCCAGAGGGCGTATGCCCACAATAGAGGGGGGGGAAGGGAGAAAACATCTTCCATAGGGATTGGTCATGTCACAATCTCTTCCCCTCCAGGTCTCCTCTTTGGGAATTCAGGCATGCACATGCACTCAGTGTGTTTCTTAAACCAGAGTCTGGGAACTGAACCATGTAGTCGGCCATCCAGTTCCCTTTACCACCAGGCCAAGGGCTGGCCCTATCACACCCATTTTAAAGGTGAGGCTACTGAGGCCCAGGGAAGTGAAGCCACCTGCCTAAGGTCACAGAGCTTGGAAGTGGCAAAGCCAAGACATGGATCCAGGCAGTGTGGCTCTAGAGCCCAAGTTCACAACCACCAAAATTCCTGCCTCTGCTCACCTTATGAAGAGGCAGATGCTAGATTAGAACCCAGGTAACCCGGGTCTGTCCGATCCCAAAGCCTAGACTCATTTCTCTGTGCCAAGTGGCCTCATAATGAAAGGGAGAAGGCCCGGGAGGGTGTGTCTCAGTCTCCCAGAGGTCAGAATGGACCCTAAGCTCATCTACCCAAACCAAGAGGGAAGCACTGAGGCCTGCCCCAGCTCCAGGCTTGGCCCCAACCGCATGGGCCCTGGGGAGAGGCACATCAGAGGGCATAGCCCGGGACCTCAGATAGCAGCTGGTCCTCCTAGGGAGGCCCCCAAAGAGCTGCCTGGATGCTCACTGGATAGAGAGGCCCACTGAGTGTCACGTCCAGGGCCTTCCCTGGGAAATCCATCTAGAGACAGTTCAGTTCCGGCCCCTACCCACTCCTCCATGCCAGCCTCAGTTTCTCCAGAGAGCCTCCACAGTCCAGGCCAGCTCTTCTATTCTCCTCCATCTCAAAGCCTAGACCTAGCTTGCATGGGGCAGAAGGGAGGCTGGGGACACACTCTCCATCCCTAGAATGCTACCTTTCTGCCCCCTCCCCGACGTCAGCCCACAGGGAGATGGAGGAGCTCCGGCCTCAGCTACACACTTCTCTCCCCAACTTGAACCCCACTCCCCAGACTCTGCCCCCTGGGATCTGGTCCCCTGGCTACACGAGCCCTAGCTTGGCCTCAGGAAAATCACAGGAGATGGACCATGACAAAGGACCACTGCCCACCCCTGCTCTTTACCCCAAATACAGTGACATTGGACAGAGCTGGGAGGGATGGCCAACTCAGCGGTCCCCAGCTAGTGACCTGGTGACGGCCACTTTCCTGCTCTGAGTCTCAGTTTCCTCCCCCCGTGAGATGGGGGTCAAACAGCAGTACCTACACAAGGGCCAGGCGCCTGCTATTTCTGGGCTCCTCGCAGTGAGCAGGCCCCCTCTGGCTGCTGGGAGAGCTGTTCTAGTGTGCAGGGCCCTGAGCGGGGCTGGGCTGGGCTGGGCTGTGTCAGGTTTCCTCTCCCCGACACTACCACCAGGGTGCTGCATGCTGTCCAGAGCCTGCACACGCCCAGCACACAGTAGGCCCGCAACTGGTATTTACCAGATGGGTACGCTTGTGAGCAGGGGCCGCAGGACAGAGCTGCAAGCAGAGCCCGGGTATGAGTTGTACTTTGCCTGCACGGACTGGCTGTGTGACCCTGGACCTGTCCCTGGACCTCTCTGGACCTACCCATACAAGGATGCTCTGACCACTGCTGAGAGCTCTGAGCCTCCCTCGTCCTGCCCAGGGAGACCCTGTAAGGACAGTGGGCAGAGTGGCCAGAGTGGCCAGAGGACAGCCTGCCCAGCTGTGGGCCCTTTCCTAGCTGGCCTGGCCTCTCAGGGACAGACAGTGGGCCCACACCCACCCTAGCAGCCCCACGAAGACAGCAGGCGGGCCTCTTCCCGGTGACTTTGCGCTGGGACAGATGGGACACAGTGTGTGTCTGTCAGGCCAGATGGTCCGGTTGGCCCAAGGGGCCAGGACACCAGCTGCGAGTCCAGCGAAGGCAGGCAGAACTGCTTAACCCTCTCCTGCCCAGCCACAGTAGCTAGCGTCCTTGGCAACTTAATTACTGCTGTTTACCCGGGCCTCCTATCTTCCACCCTCAGTGCCCAAAAGGCTGAAAGGGAGGCTGGAGGCTGTGGGGGCAACCACGGGACAGATGGGAGCGGGGGAGGCACCACAGCCTGGCTCTGAGGGCAGCCCTGGACCGTCAGGAATCTGCCAGCCCAGGGACCAGCAGGCAGGGGGCAGGGAGCACGAGGCACCCTGTGGGCTGGCCACTTTGCTCCCAGGACACCTGTCTGTAGCTGTGACCACTGGGCCAGGAGGCCAACAGCCACCTTTATCAAGATGGACAACCCAGCCCCTGCCCAGACCACAGAAACAGCTCTGCCTGTGAAGGATAGAGGCCTCCTCCAGGGCTGGCCAAACAGCCATCGACACGTTGCTCACCTTCTCTGAGCCCCAGTTTCCCCACTAGGAAAGGTGGGGCCCGGCTGATCCCTGGGTTCTAGGGCCACTTCCAGCTCGAAGCGCTCTGTGACTCCTGGAGAAGGAATGTGCCTCCTTCCCAAGGACTTACGGGACCCTAAAGGGCCAGCCACAGCCTCGCTCCTCAGAAAGCGTGTCTCAACTTTAGGCCGGGAGCAAGCAGGTCTCTCGGGGTGGGCACGGGGGTGCAGGTGGGGGGTGCTGCTCTGAGACCTGCCAGGACATCCACCTACATGCCTACTCTATGCAAGGCCAGCCAAGGGAAATGCATCAGCAGGGCTTGTGGCTAGACCAGGAAGCACTTCCCATGGGGCAATGCCACAGGGACACTGGCAGGCATTTAGGGAATGTTCTAGAATGTTCTGGGCAGAAAGAGCTTGATGCTGGTTTGCAGTGGTCCTGGCCTCAGGGTGAGGGCAAAGCAGATGACCTCTGGAGAACCTCCCTGGGATAGCCAGCCAGTAACAAGGGACAGCAAAGCAGGGTCTTAGAATCTCTGTACCCAGGGGCTCAGTGACCTGATGTCCCAGGGTACAGGGCTGTCCTCTCAAGGCAGGGCGCAGCCCAGCCAACCTCAGCTGTTGCGTGGGGCACACTTAGGTCCAGGAGGCATCTCTGGATGCTCTCAGAGGCCGAGGAGGTCACATCAAACAGCTGAGGAAGGAAGGCTGAGTAAGAGGGTGCCAGCCGGTTAGCACAGCAGAGAGCAAGGGAAGGGGGCTGCAGCCTCAGATGCCACTTGGAGTCCTCGCTCTGTCACCAACTGGCTGTGCAACCTCAGGCAAGTCACTGCCTCTCTCTGAAAGCAGGGCAGAGGGGAACTCCACAACCTCTATGCACTATTCCAGTCCTGATTTAAAACCCACTCAGCAAGCTCCTGGTTCATTCAATGTCATCCCCAAAGCCCAAGCACAGGGCCTGAACTCAGGGGCTCAAAAGATGGTGGGTGAATGAATGGTCAAATGGGGTAATCCTAAAAAGAAGGCAGACGCCCCTAGGTGCTCCCTGGGATTCTTCCTTACACCTTCCTCGAGGCCTTCCTGGAATGAGGACCACTTTCCAATGACTGCAACCGTCCAGAACCCAAGGCCCTTCTCTAATTTATACGTACATGTGCACATACCTACAACACACACACACACACACACACACACACACGTGCAGATGGTGGTGCCACCTTACTATGACTGCTGTCTCTCCTGCCCAAGCTGGACGTCTCCTGCCCCCAGGTCCTGAAACAGTGAAGACTGCATACTCCTTCCCTCTTCCGGCTGCAGGCTGGCCTTAAACTCACGCCGGGCATGTATGCATGTGTGCCCAAAAACACACGCCCCAAGCACAATGATCCAACTCTGAATCCTAAGAAGTTTTTACTATGGATCCCCTCAAAACCACAAGGCTCATCTGCTCCAGCCTTACCCTAGGATATAATTATGACATAATGGCTCTCTGAAGTCCCTTCTCAAAGCTGGGTGTGACACAAGACTTAATGTGGTAGAACCCAAGGGTGATCTGTGAAGCCAGAGACCTGAACTCACATGCCAGCCCTGCCACCCTCTAGCTATGACAAGTAACAAGTTATTCCTCCTGTGAGACTCAGTTTTCTCATCTGTACAGTGGGTGTAACCACAGTTCCTGGAACATCGTGACGCTCAAGAGTACACGTGGGTAGAGCATTGAGCTCTGCCCCAGTGGACACGTGATGTTCCTGGGAGTGAGCGATGTGGGTAGTATGGGCTCATGAGACCCTGGCGTCCTTCTGGGGGCGCCGACAGCAAGCCGAGCCTACCAGGGATCTCCGCTTGGGCCCTGCAATGCCGTCTACCTCAGGTCCCACCCTGAAGGGTGCTGCGCCCAGACTTACACTGGGCAGAAGCTACAAAGCAGCCTTTGTCTCAGACGAAACCCTAAACTGGCTGCCCTGACGTCAGCCCTGGAAAAACAATGCCAAGCCAGCCTTCAAAATCAACCCTTGGCCAAATCTGGAGGGAGCACAGGGCTTTGCAGAAGCAGCCTCTGAGAACCCAGAAGCCACCTACCTGTCGCCTTCAGAGGTGCGCAAGGAAGAATGGCTGCCTTAACCCCTGTCCTTCCACTTGTCTCAGCGTCCCAGAGATGGGGCCAGGCAGTCTGGGTATGGTGGGAAACACTCTGAATGAACAGTCAGTCCACCGAGTGCAGGTTCGAACCCTGGCTCTGCCTGCCTCCTGGTGGGACCTCGGCCCAGCCCCATGATCTCCTTAGGCCACTTCCACTGGCACAATGAGGACACTCTGTGATCCTCAGGGAGGTAGGGGTGGGAATAGAATCCCCCATTCATGCCCATGCTCCACCAAGCCTACCTGGAAGCCACAGGATCCAAGTGGCAGCCACCCTGTGCTGGCCACAGCCCCAAATGCTAGGTCCTGACCTCCTGGTCACCCTGCATGGCAGTCTGCAGTGGAGAGGGATGTGACCTCCTCCTCCTGGACCAGGCAGGCGGCTCTGTGAGGGAGAGGAAGTGTCCAGAGCACAAAAGGCCAGCCTGTAGCCAGAAGACAGAGGGAGTATGCAGTCCTCACTGCTCCCGGGCCTGGGGGCAGGGGGCGGCCAGCGGGGCAGGAGGGACAGAGTGGAACAGTAAGGTGGCACCATACTCAGCACTCAGCACACATGACCTCACCGGATCCTCACTGCAACCTCAGGAGCTCGACCGTCATCTCCATTTTACAGATGAAAGACAAGCTCAGCAGCGATGCGCATCCAGGTGGCCTCTCCCCAGAGCCAGGGCTCCCGCGCAGTGAAAGCCCAGACCACAGGCCTGCAGTGAGCGCCACGGAAGAGCAATCAAAGCAGCTCCTCTTTCCGTCCTACAACGTAATTGTGCCTGACGGCTTATAAAGGGTCAACTATAAGTTAGCCCCGACCCAGGCATTGGGCTACTCCTGGCTCCTGCTGAGCTTGGCTCTTCATTCCTCACATCAGAGGATGTTCCAATGTAAATATTTTCTTTGAAGGTGAGGATAAGGCCCATCGCAATGTACCACCAAGGTTCTCTGTACAAAGATGTTCGGATACGGGGCCAGCCAGAGGCGTGGTGGTTAAGGTGCTAAGTCCCACATGGCCCACTGCATGGTTTGAGTCTCAGACATGGCAATTTGAAAACATGCCGGGTATGTGTGCATGTGTGCTCAGAATCCCTAGAAGAGAACAGAGAAGGGACTGTGGCATGGCCACCCCCCCCCACCAGGGGTGGTTTCCCACTTTCCCTATGTCTCTCCCTCCCTCTGTCTCTTTTCAGCAAGTGCACACACCCGATGGCAACACTGAAAAAGGAGAGAGAGAGAGAGATGCAGAGACACACGCAGTCGGAAGGTACCGTCCGTCAGGCCATAGCCCAGACGGGGGCTCTGGAGCATTGTCTTTGTGGGCCTGGAGGACCAGCCCTTACAGCTCGCCCAAACCCAACGTTCTTCACCAAGTTCTCAAGCCTTCCGATTCCCGGGCTCACCCCAGAGATAAGGAATAGCTTCCCCTGGGCTAGGCCCTACTTCCATTTCCCACCGGAGTAAACCGAGGCACGGAGAAACCATCAGCCACGCACAAGGCTGGCAGGGGGGTACAGAGGCCAGTCAGTACCCCAAGACCCCAAAGCCAGGCGGTAGCCAGGGGAGTGTTTGGTTATAAGGAGACACGCCTCACCTCGGAGGTCTCTCTTGCAGGCTGAGAGCCTCGGCCACAGAGCCAAGGACCCGATGTTTGGCTGGGGTCAGGGCTTGGTCTCCGTGGGTGGGAGACAGAAAGTGAGAAATCACCCCCAGGGGCAATGGCCACTCTGCAATCCCTTCTCCTCCACGCTCCTCTCGGGATTTTAGGCACATACACATACAGGCCTGAAGTAAGTCTTAAGCTGCCAGGTACAGACTCAAACTGCAGTTGACCACATGGGAGTCCAGCGACATAACCACTGAGCCACCTGCTAATCCCAACTCAGACCTTTTTTTGAAGTCAATAGCTGCATCTCTTCATTTGTACAGAGAAATGATTTTGCTTGGAAGAAGGGAGATGAATAAAATGACCCAGGAGAGCACTGTAGGCCTGAGGTAGGGGGACAGGATAGGTTAGAGGAAGTCCCAGGTGTCGGGGAGAAGAGACAGGCAGAGCAGGCATGCCAGGGGTCAGGAGAAAACCAGGCCTCCTGGACCTGCTCCCCATCGGGGTCTAAGCCCAGGCCCTAGATCCTAACGAGGGCAGAGGAGACTGAGGGCCCCTGATGGCCAACATTGACCTCCAGGAGCTGGGAGCTGTCCCTCTCAGTAGGCAGCCTCCCCTGACCCCGCCTGGATGTGAGAACCCAGCCCCGTAATACCAGGGCACTGGGCTGGCCAGGGGCAGGTTCTGACATCAGGGGCTCCAAATCCTCAGGGTACAGACAGGGGATCCTGAACAGGTGCACAAGTATGTGTGCACACGAACACACACACACTGATGCTCGCAAAGCCCAAAAATGAGAGCAACCACCAAGCCCTAACTGAGAGGTGGGGGGCAGTTCCTCAGGAGAGAGAGCCAGCTGTAAAGAACAGACATCAAAACAAGAAGAGACGAAGGAGGGAGAGGAGGAGGATGAGCAAGAGCAAAACAGAAGGGAGCCAAGAGGCCACGGCGAGGGAGGGAGGCCGCGCAGGGGGAGAAAGAGCAGGGCCAGCCAAGGCCAGGCTGTGTCCTGATTCAAGCCTGTGCCCTGCCATGGCAGTGTCCCCTCCAGGCCTTTGTGCAAGCTGTCCTCTCTACCCAGAGCACCCCTCCTCCTTCTCGCCCACTCTTACCAGACCTTTAAAATACGACCCAGCTGATGTCTCCTCCAGGAAGCCTTCTCAGAATGACCCTAACCTGGCTCAGGTATCCTCCAGAATTCCTGGGTCTGGGGCTCTCCAGGGTCTCACCAGCATCCCACCCAGAGCTCCAAGGCTGGTCCTGACTTTGCATGGAGCTTTCCCCAAAGTACTTCCACCATCCCCCCCACACACACACAACGTGGCCTTCTGCCCATGACCACAGTGGGCCAGGGGCAAAAGCGGGTGCCAGTGGGCCTGGGAAGCTGCACCAGCGCTGCCCAGAGAGGAGTCGGCCTGCCGGGGAATTTCACAAGGTCCGCTTAGACCAGCAGCTCTGCCCTTCCCCCAAGACGGCGAACAGGCGGCAGGGAGCCAGGAACCATCTTAAATAACCCAAGTAATAAAAACAGCCAATTAAGAGGATGGAAGGCGAATGTCCCCACTGCAGGGGCCTCTCTCCATCAAGCGGCAGGCAAGTGGGGGGCTATGTGAACCCGCACATTGAAGTCCGTGCACAACAGGGCTGAGCAAGCATCTGAGACAGCTCAGAGACAGCACCCTGTCCCCACGTCCCCACCACGGCTGGGCACAGCCACAGGGAAAGGCCCCTGCCCGAACACCTTGGTTCCGGCCCTGCCCCTCTCCCTGGAAGCCCAGCCTCGAAGAGTGTCACCATAGCAGTGGCAGCATCAGAACACCGCCGTCTTCGGTGCTTTCTCACACAACCCATGCCCCCTTTTCCAGAGGAGAGTGAGGCTCAGAGAGGCAACATGACTCTCGTGAGATCTAGCAGGACGGTAGAAAAACCCTGCGGCCTCCTCTCTCCCCAGCTCCGAGTCCCTGTGTAATCGAGCAGGTTTCTGTCCGACATCCCATTCCAGCTCATCTTGGAATCAAGGGAAGGCGTGAATGTAAGACTAAAGGGAGGCAAGACATACCCTGGCCCTTCAGGTAGTTCTGGACGAGTGGGAAGTTGGAGAGGAAGCAGCAGTGTGGGAAGGGCCCAGGGCTCCACTGATTCGGCCCCAAGGCACGGCCCTCCCCAGTTTACAAGTGCTCACGCAGGCTCGCCTGGTCAGCTGTATTACCCCCATGCTGCAGAAGTGAAAACTGAGGCTCACCACGGAAAAGCTGCTGCAATGGGCATGTCCCTGCCTGGGTAGAGCGCAGGCTAAAGGTTGGATGGGGAGTCTGATTTCCTGGGTTCAAATCTTAGCTTGCCACTATTTTTTTTTTTTTTTTGCATTTATTTATTTTCTAAACTTGTATGTCACAAAGAAAAAAAACAAACAAACACTGGAAATATTCATAACAATAACTTCCAGGTAAAAACTAGTGGTAAACTACCATTTCACAAAACGTTGTGGACATTTTGCATCCTCGTCAGTCCTGTCTCTTAGGCAAGGTGCTCTTTTGACGGACGACAGATAAATGAACAGACACGCACTAGGGTGAACCATTTCCAGACAATACAAAAAGAGCTCAAAGCTTGCCACATCGGAGCCGTGTCTCAGCCCAGTTCTCGCCATGTCCCTGTGGCTCGGTGTCAGCACCTCTACAATGGGCTCACGACAGTTCCCAGCTCATGGGATTCCTATGAGGCTCCAGGAGTTAAATGTTTGTAAGTTGCTTTGAACAGAGTCTGGCAAAATGTAAACAGAATATAAAATGTTTGTTTAATGAACCAGTGAGCGCATTGATGTTTCTTACGCTCCCAGCATGCACAGGCACCGTTGGAGCAAGTGTTTGTCACATGACATGACACATTTGCTCCCAAGAGCAGGGGCTATGCCTGTCTCCCCAGGTGCCCAGACATGGGGCCCAGCACACGTCAAGTGCCCAGCTTCTCTGACATGCACGCCCAGCATCTCGCCATCCCCAGCACGGGGCACAAAATGACTGTAACAAGTTCCCTGGGCTGTGACAAAGTTCACAGCACCGACTGACAGCACGAGTCAGGGAGGCTGGAGCCCGGGCGGAGGGCGGAGGGGACTTCCACCCTACCACCAGAATGCCTAGCGCTCTTCTGCCTGTTAGCAGCTGGTGACAACTCTGGCCACTGCCCTGCGGACACTCAGCGACTGGGCAGAATAAGAGGAGTACTCATCTGGAATCTGAGACCCACAGCCAGCCCTGGCTTTGCTTTGTAATAGGGGCCAAATCACTCGCCCTCTCTGAGCCTGGGTTTGCAGGCTGCAGACCTACCCAAGGTTTGAAAGAGACCCTGAGGAAGTAGCGGGCAGGTGATTATAGGAGTGCCCTGCTTCCCAGCACCCTCTGCCGCCCCACCAGCCTACCTGTGCCAGCCTCTCTGGCTGACCCAGGGCTCAGCTTCCTTCTCCAAGGAGCCAGGGGGCTGCTTGGACTTGCTATGGTGGCCTGGGAGGCTCCTCTGCCCACAGTTTCCAGTGATTCATTTGCTTCTCATGACGAATTACCATAAAGTGACAGCAGGAAGTCGTCCCAGTGCAGCAGCCGCCTCCTGCTCTGCCACCCGCTGTGGTGATATTGTGACAGGTGCCAGGGAGACCCGTACCTCGTACCTCGGCCTGTCTCCTGCCTGCCTCCTCACCCTGGGTCAGCCCTCCTCAGCCTCCAGGTGGCACAGGACAGGGCCACCTCCTGAGAAGAGCACTGAGCTCGCCCAGAGACCTCGACTGGATTGGCTGTCTCAGGGACAGACTTCTTCACCTCTCTAACTGCTCATTTGTAACAAGAGCATAATTGATTCCTACGGGGGGGAAGGAGAGGAGAGTTGCTCTAATGATTATTTAAATAAACCATCACAGAGCCTAGCAGGTGCTCAATAAATAACAGCTATTAAGTCATACTGGTTTTTTCCTTCTTTTGTTGTTTTGCAATACAGCATGTGCACTCACCAGAGAGAGAAAGAGCAAGGGAGAGTGAGAAGGCATCCCCAGGAGGGATGGCCAGGCTGCAATCCCTTCTCTTGAGATTCTGGGTACACACGCACATGACCAGTGTGTTTTTCAAGCTGCAGGGTCCAGGACTCGAACCGTGCAGCCAACCAAGTGGGATCCAGCAGCCTTAACCACCATACCACCAGCTGGCCCCTATACTGATTTATATTAAACCGTTTCTCAAAGTGTTTTCATACTCCATTATTTGACCCTGGGGAAGCAGAGCTCATTAAGAAGTCTTACCCCGTTTTCTGGAGTGACAGACTGATGTGTGAAAGAATAGACCGAAAACCCAGAGTCCAGACCACTCCAGCACAGTCACAGAGAGAACACCGTCTTCACAGGCCACTGCTCAAGGCCCCCTTCCCACCGCCCCATTCCTGGTGGGCAGAACAAATCCCAGACCATACCACGAGCAAGCCTAGACCAGGACCAGGGCTCCACAGGGCTCCTGCTGCCCCATGCCACCACCAGGGGGCCCAGCCAGGCCGCAGCCCCCAGGAGAACCAGAGGCATTTGCCAGATTTACTGTTGGGCGACAACTACCCTCTCTTGTACCAGGAACCAGAGTGAGAAACCACATCCTGCTCAGGAAGCCAAGCACCCAGTGCCCAGGGTGGGTAAGCGGGTCCTCCCCTGGTGGGTGGCAGCAATGTCACAAATCGATGTCACAGACCATCCCATCTGGCCCGGACTCCTCTAAGCGCCTCAGTGTAGCCAAGCCCCGGAGGCTGCACAACCCAGAAGCTGCCAGAAAGGGCATGGCCTACCCTTCCCGAGACTCCAGCCCGGTTCTCCACTGCTGCCACCTTGCAGAGCCAGCACGCTCCCCGTCCCCGGGACACCCACCAGCTACCCATGAAAACATCCACGTGCTCTCACCATTTCCACACAACATGCTGTAGCTCTTTGAGCCCATCGCTCCCTCCACCTGGGGAGACAGAGCTTAGCATCTCCATGTTACAGATGAGAAAACTGAGACCTGCCCAAGCCCACTCAGCTTTTAACTCCTGCACTGAGGTCGAAGCACCTGGCACCAGGTGATGGGAGTCATTCAAACTCATAGGGACTAAGCCCAGGACTTCTGACTCCCAATCCAGACCCTTCCCTCCACAAGCAGTCAAATCTCTGGCTACAGTCTGTGTCAACTGTCACATCATCTGTCCCAGATCCCCATCCCTACAGGACAAGGATGCACAGAAGACACAGAGCTCTCTGTCACTGCCCAAGCATTTACTCAGCGTGGACTCTGGCCAGCCCTGCTGGGCTCTGCGAGCATGAGGAGGATGAGGACAGGAGCTGGAGCTAGCCCCAGAGGGCTTACAGTTGACCGGGGGCGGGGGTGCAGCGGAGCAGACACCAGCCAGGCAATTGCAATGCAGGGTGTATGTTTCGGGGGGCTGCAGTGCGGGAGGTGCTGGCGCTCCCGAATGCTGGTGGGAGAAGTCAGAGCCCCGTGCAGCACATCCCTAACCCTGAGCCCAGGGGGCCACCAGGGCTACAGCCTTCTCCGTAGTGTGGAATGCCCGCCCTGGCTTCCTTTCTCCTGTGTGATCAAAAGCCCGGCCTGCAAATGCAAAGTCCGCAGCCTCCAGTATCACTGACACCGGGCACGGATTGAATCAATGCTTCTGGAAGTCGCATCTTGTCTTGTTGCAGCGAAGGGCGTATTCAAATGCCGGGTCTACCCTTGTGTGTCCTTCAAATACCGACACGTGCTGAAGACGCGGGTCTAGAGCCTGGGGAGAGCCTCGGTGTGTGTGTGTGTGAGTGTGTGTGTGCGAGTCTGCGTGCAAAAACACAGAAAGAGGCGGGGGGGGGGGGGGGGGGGG
>NW_006159616.1:5175500-5179327 GCF_000334495.1 Tupaia belangeri chinensis | reverse complement strand
AGGGGGGGGCAAGGGCCGTGCATCCGGTCTGTCTGCCCCAGCAAAAGCCCCGCCTCACATTCCTCCGAGAAGGAATCCTCAGTGTCAGCTGTCTCCCCGCTTCCTTTTCTTGTCTGGGACCTTACTGCCCTCCCTCTGAGAATCCCTCCCAAATATGTCCCTGGTGCAAATGCCAGCCCAGCCAAGAGACTAGGTGCTGGAATGAATGGACGGAGGGCCGTTTGTGTGTTTCTTTGAAGGCAGTCGGGAGATTTCCGGAGGCACAAATCAACTGCTCAGAGCAGGTCGAACACCCTTAGATGCTGGACAAAGCAGCAGCCCTTCTTCCCTCCGCCCCCAGCACCATGTCTGGCGCCTTCCAAGGGACACAGAGAACACGACATGTCCTGAAATGGATTTGTTGGGCAGCCCAGGACTGTGACCGGAAATCCTTACAAATGAAGGGAACAGACTTTGCTAGGAGGAAGGGGGTGGGTTGGGTTGGGAGGCAGACCGGAAGCCACCAATCCCCAGATGCCTTCACACGGGAGGTCATTGATTGCTCCCCGGTCCTTGGGAGAGCAACAGTATTTATCACCCCTCTTTTACAGAGAAGGAAGCAGCGGTGCGGGCAGCTCAGAGAAGCCAGGCGACTTGCCCGCAGCCACACAGACACTGGCAGAGCTGGGATTCGAATACTTTTCCCACTATGCCAGGCTGCACCATCAGAAATAAAGGGTCCCTGTCAGCTTCAGAAATAATGAAAGTGCCCATGGAATTGTCAGGAAATGAAACTCTGACAGCTTTCCAGGGCAGTCTCTGACCAAGGGGCATCCGGGGATCGCACCCATCTGCTTGAGGACCTGCTGGAGCATGATGGGAAAGCAGGGGCACTCCAGCCGGCCCGCCCATCATCCCTTTTTGGAGACCTCCATGCGCCGACAGCCCAGCCCCTTCCGGCTCACAGTCAAAAATAGCCGTGACAAAAGTTCCTCCCATCCCAGAAAGTGGCTTTTTCAAAAATCGCTTAAAGCAGATGCCCAGCAAGGCGGTGAGAAGTGTGCCGGCCCCAGCTGCAGGCCGATGATGTGAGCATCACGCCAGGGCGGTGAGGAAGGCTCTGGGCGGCAGGAGAAGGGCTGCCCGCTCTGCTCGTGGGTCAGCCCCCTCTGGGCCTCGGTTTCCCCGTCGCGACAACGAAAGGACTCCGCTGAATCATCGCTTGCTTTCTTTTTTTTTTTAAACAGCAGAACTCTGGTTTTGAATATAATCTTCCTCAGATCATCAGTCTGGGAATCATAGAAACGCAACTGCTGTGGTGAATGGGGGTCAAATCCCAAATCGGCCCCCAGGCGGCCAGCTATGGATGCAAGAGCTCTGAGAAGTCCACGTGGAAACCACCAGGCTAAATGACTATGTGCCCCCCAGGCTCTCAAACAGCCCTCCCATCACCCCAGACAGGCACCAGCGAAAAACAAACCTAGCCTCAAAGCTGCCATAGACCAGGGGAGTGGACCCAGCAACCTGCACAGGGAGGGGCGAAGCCAGCCTGCTCTGTGTCACGCTGGTTTCAGGAGACCAGGCAGGTGGGCTTGGGGTACCAGGTCCCCCCAAAAGTCACCCTGCCCAACAGGCAGCTGAGCCAAGCCCATGGCGGCCTCACTCAGCCGCCAAGCTACAGGGACTTTCTCCTGACAACCTCTCAGCTGTCCTGCCCCCTTCCGGGGCCCATAGAGACAGGCAACGGTTGAAAGAGTTCAACCCGGGCATGGGCTAATCTGCACTGCCCTTGACCAGAGCCTGGACCCGGGCATCTAAGGCACAGTCAGGACAGGGAGAGGGAGGTCCAGAACAGAGAACGGCCGGTGTACACAGTGTGGTCTCAGGAAGCCAGACGATCAGCCATGATTCAGGCCCCTCCGAGTCACAGAGCTCAGGTATAGAGCAAACTAGAAGAGATTCCCTACGGAGCCCCTCGTGTCAGGGCAGAGAACCTGAAGCCCAGAGAGGGCAGCAGTTGGCTAGAGGTCACACAGCCAACCAGTAACAGAGCCAGACCTGGAGTCCAAGTCTCTTGAATGCCAATTCAGAGAACTGCCTGATTAAAGTTGGGATAGAAGCTGCAGGAATCTCCCAGGGAAAACCCCCCGGCTTGCTCTGTGAGAACTCCCAGAGAAAAGCCCCCAGCTTGCAAAGTCAGAACGGGATATTTGAGTGGCACTGGGTGGTGACAGAGAAGAGATGTTTGTTTGGTTTCCAGATCAACACTTGACAACCTTGTACTCAGTACAGTTTCAGCGACCACACTTCCCACGTGGTAGAGAACTGGCTGGGCCCGGGGAAAGCAAAGCACTGGTATACAGAGTTACAGTTGGGTGCCCCAGGCCGAGAGCTCTGATGTGGGCAGGGGGTTCCAAAACATGGTTTGTGCACCCTGATGGCACAGGAGCTGAGCCAGGTGGTACACGAGTAGCCTTCTAAATTTAAAATACAGCGACTATATAAGTGAAAGGATAAACACAACATAGTCTATCCATGCCCTGGGATTATTATTCATCCATAAAAAGGAATGCACTACTCTACAAACTACAACATGGATGAACTCCCAAACAGTATCTAAATAAGAGAAGCCAGACACCAAAGACCACACTGTGTATGACTCCGTTTATATGAAACACCCAGAAAAGAAAAACCTATACGGACAGACAGCGGCGACTGCCCGTCTGGAACGGGAAAGGGACTTGCCTGCAAGAATAACGCAAGTCCAGAAACTGGACTGTGATGTATACACAATTTGGTGAATTTACTAAAAATCTTTGACTGGGACACTTAAAATCCATGACTTTTGCAATACGTAAATCATATCTCAATAAAGCTGTTCAGCTATGGCAAGGAAATGACAGTGCAGGTGGCAGTACACGGATGTGGCCACAGGCATGGACCTGGATGCCCAGGCACCTCTGGCTTGGAAAGCACTGAGCCACACATCCCAGGCTGTCCTCTGAGGAGCAAGTGGGAGCTCTGAGGCTAGGAGCTCCTCCAGGTGGCCCAGAGGAAATCCGGGACCTTGCCTGTCCTGCCAGGCTCCTCCTACTGGCCTCTGCTTGGGGCTCCCCACTAGGCACCAGGGAGGAACTGAAGCCATCAGTGGCCCACAGTCCAGGCAAACACCTGGGCCTCATCCCTCAGACTGGCTTTTCCTGTGAGAGGGTTCAAAGATGGGCCAAACTCAGATTCACATATCACCAAGGCTTGGAAGACTCTGGGATCAGTGAATTTTCAACTTTTTCTAAGTTGACCATATGCCTACCCTCCTCCCAAGAGAAAATTCTTATGAAAAACGCAAATCCAAACAAGTAAACACATATGTTACAAGCGTGGATTTATATTGTAGGTTCAAATGCACGACGGTCACCTATCCCACATTCCTTCAGCGAGATGATGACACTATGTTGTGTGTTAACATTTAGAACTCGGATTAGGGATCACAGCTCTATATCCAGTTTAACTCTATCTCCAGCGTTGGCTACACAGTATCAAGAAAATCCTGACTCACACAGAAAAGGTTTTTAGCAGCTTGCTTTATGATCTCGGAATACTCTTTGGACAGACAGGGGCAGGAGAGAGGCTTTAGCCCGAGGTGGACTACTAAGGAGATGTCACATTCATGGAATCCAATGAGCAGATGTCACGTTTGTGGAATCCAATGAGTTAACATTCAGAACTTAAAAGTGAGTGAGCACATTTTTGTAACTGTATTAACACTTTAATGTATTTTTGGTTTGTTTGTTTGTTTGTTTGTTTGTTTGTTTGTTTTAAGTTTATTTTATCTCCCAAAAGAAAGGGAA
>NW_006159616.1:5173927-5175076 GCF_000334495.1 Tupaia belangeri chinensis | reverse complement strand
AATCTCCCAAAAGAAATGGAAAGAGATAGGTACTCTCAACAGGATCTCATCATGCCACGATCCTGCCCCAGACTCCCAGCGAGCCACAACCATGGTTTCACTTGGAGCGTTCTGGCCGACCCAGAATCCAAACCCAAGCCTCCCACACAGCTCCAGTATGGCAGAGCACTGTACACCTGCACTATGGCAGCTGGACCTTCATGTTTTGGGGGATTTTGTTTTCTTTTGACCTAAAGTTTCACTATGGTCCCAGACTGGCCTCAAACTCATGATCTTCCCGCCTCAGCCTCCTGAGCAGCTGGAATTACAGGCATGTGTCACCACACCTGGCTCACACCTTAAAGTCGTTTTAAATAATTATTTTTATTAAGTATTCAAGGAACTCCTAAGCATCCCTGAGGAAGCCTGGAGCTTCATGAAGCTCCAGTTCTAGCCCATGCATCTCATGTTACAGATGGGGGAACTGAGGCCCAAGGAAGTGAGTATACTTGCTTTGGAAAATTTCAGGGGGAGCCCTGAAGCACCCTCGGAAAAGATAGGTCTTCCAAGTCACAGAACGATGGAGGAAGAGAAGATGTACACCAGCCCCAGAAGGGCGGGAAGAGATACGCCCGCACTCCACCTGTCTCAGCAGCACCGGCTCATTCCAGGACAGCGCCAGAAGCTGACATCACACCCCACGCCCTGGGTGCAACTTGAATGGATGGTTGCTCAATGCAGACCCGTCTCCCTCCAACACTGGGCATGGTTTTCCATCTCCTTAGTAGCCAGGTCCCAAAGCACACACAATAAAACAAACATAACACAAGCCGGAGGCGTGACGACACAATCAACAGTGGCAGACAAGAGGGCCGGGCCACCCCTCCCTAGTTTCACCATCGAAAGCCAGTGCCTGTTTCCCTAGCCTGCCCCAACGAGACTGACCACGAAGGGCAGGGAGGTGGCCTCTCTATGGCCAGCCATGGGGCCATTCTCAAGGCCACACAGAACTAAGGTGCCCCAGGAGACAAGCTTATGAGAGAACTTTGGAAAAGCTATGCATGGATTTCAAAATGTTTTTGCACCAAAATAAACTCCCAGATAGCAAACCCTGGCCCCCGAGGAATGTACAACCTGTCCCCAGAAAGCCTGATCAGGGGCTCCAGGCAT
>NW_006159616.1:5172087-5173590 GCF_000334495.1 Tupaia belangeri chinensis | reverse complement strand
AACGCCTGATCAGGGGCTGCAGTCATTCCTGGCCCCTGCTAACTTGACAAAGTGCCTACCGTTGTTAATAACATCATTGTGACTACTTTCTACCTTATTAAAAAGTCACCATCCTACTCTCTCCTTGACAAACTGTGGGTAGATTTTATTACTCCCATTTCTCTGATGAGCAAACAGGCTTCTGCGTGGTTCAACAATCTCACCAGCAAGTGACGAGGCTGGCGTTTTAATCCTTCCCAGTTGCCAGCCCACCTAATGGGAAAAAGAAGAAAAGAGGCCCAAGCCCAGCTCCCTGGCTGGTCCTTTAGGGATGGAAGGAAAGGTTCTTATCATGTCCTCCAAACCCTGGAGTTCAGAGCCACAGCTCCAAATGCAGAGTGGCCCATGGAGGACTGCAGCTCCCAGGACCACAGGACCCCTCCCCCACTGAGGCCTGAGATACCACAAACAGACCCTCTCCTCTTATGGGAAATCTGAGCAGACTGCAGGCAGGAAGCAATGTCTGCTTCCCAGATGGGGAATCTGGTCTGGGCAGGAACACACTGGGGATGGTGGTCATAGTCTCTTTATGTTCAGTCCCCCAGCCCAAGACTATCCCTTCAGTGAGGGACCTTAAGGACTGAATCTGTTTGGGTTTTATAAACCAGGAGACTTCCAGGTCCAGAGAAGAGCTAGACCACACAGAGCTGGAACAAGACAGCAAGCCCTGGCCTCCAGGCTAGGGACAGAGCCATCTCTTCAAACACATAATCTCACTGACTCAGGGAACAAAACGGTAGTGGATTGGTTAAGAGTTTTTTCTTTTCACCCATTGAAGGAAGGCGCCTACCCCTACATCCCTGGGCAAACACCTAGGCTAGGAGGGCACTGGGAGGAGTAGTTAAAATCAGCGATTACAATTCTGGCCTCCCCGCTATAGTCAAGCCACTTCAGACAAGTCACTTTTCATCTCTACACCTCAGTATCCTCATCTGCACCATGGGGATAAGACTGCCTGACACTCTGCACTGTCGTGAGAATTAGACGAGATCGCGAGACATGGAGACACAGAGGGTTCTTATGACACCTAGAAAACAATGCGCCCGCACCAGAGAAGGCAGAGGCCAAGGTGTCTCCCAGGGCAGTCAGCGTCTACCTCCCTTCTGGGTTCTAGATAACTTCAGTCGCCCTAGAATGTGTGAGGCTCTGCAAACACAGCTTCAGTCCACCTGCCAGGGCCAGCTGCCCGCCCAGACCCCTCCCGCACACACATTCCCTAGATGCCCCCTCCCAGGGAGCAGGGGGAGGGGCGGGCCCCACTCACCTCCGCTTGTACTCGTCGCGCTCGCGCTTCACCTTGGCCAGCACGTTGTAGAGCGCGCGGATCTCGGGCGTGATGGTGTCGATCTGCACGCCCACGCCGTCGGGGTGCACCCACGACACGCCGGGGCCCTGTACGGTCTCCACGCCGCCACCGCCCGTGCGCCGCACCTGCGTGTAGCTCCAGATGGTCCCGGGCAGGCG
>NW_006159616.1:5170692-5171349 GCF_000334495.1 Tupaia belangeri chinensis | reverse complement strand
CGGGCCCCGCCCACTGCAGACACTAGCCCCGCCTCCTATCTAGCCCCGCCTGTCCCTCCTCCCTCTGCGGCGATCCACGAGCCCGAGGCTCCTCCCTCTGAGGCCCGCAGCACCGGGCCACGCCTACAGGCCTATGGCCCTGCCCACTCCCAGGATCTGCCGCTTTCTGGGCTCCGTAGACTGGTTACTGCAGCTCTGGCTCCGCCCACCTCCCCGCTGGACGACGCCCTCAACTGCGTGCGGTCCTGCAGCCCAGCTGGGCTCTGATTCTCTGCCCGGGGACACGGGCCGCAGCGCTGCACCAGGGACCGGGTTAGCTGGAACCGCCGCAGAGCCAGCTCGGCCTCTTAAAGGGGCCGGCAGCCTCGGCAGTACTCGCTTCCCTCTAGGGCGCCCCCACTTCTTCGTTGTCTGTCTGGGAGGCTCTGCTTCTCTGTCCCCTTCCCCTAATCCCCCTAGCCCCCAATTCCCATGGATTCAGGAGATTGCGGCCTGGAAGGGGTGAGGGACCACAGCATCCAAGGTGCATCGCACCCCATCTCCACTCCAGTTCAGGCTGCCTACGTCGACCTTCCCCGGATAAGGCAGCGCTTCCGCACGCACTTTACACACGCGGGCGGCAGACGTTTGGGGTGTGTGTGTTGGGGGGGGGTCCTC
>NW_006159616.1:5169151-5170159 GCF_000334495.1 Tupaia belangeri chinensis | reverse complement strand
CCCGACTTTTACCCCCGGGGGCGCCAGACGTTTGGGGTGTGTGTGTTGGGGGGGGGTCCTCGCAGCGGGTGGGCTCCTCAGCCGTATGCTCCTGCCTCTAACCTCGGGCTCAGTCACCCTGAGATAGGCCTGGGCACTGCCAAGCACGCCTGTTCCCCTGCCAGTGTTGGGGGAGGGGGAGACAGAGGAACGGCCCGCCCCGGAGGACACCCGCAAGCTTGGCCTGGGCCTCAACTCTCGCGCTGGCTCTGACTGACCACCTCTCCACCGCCACACACTCACAGATAGGCAGCTGACCCCCAATCGGGGTCTATTTCAGCCCACCTCCTTAGGAAGCATCGTGGAGTCAGAACAGTTCTGGAGGACAGGACCAATACCAGGATCGTTTTCACACCTACTACCCGAAAGGCCAAGTTCTCCAGTCTCCTGGTGTCCTGACACATGAGTATGTAGGGTGTCATACTTAATTATTATTCCCATTTTACAGAGGAGGTCACTGAGACCTGAGTAGCTGCAACAGTCTCAAAGTGCCAGCTCTAAGCCGCCTCTGCCACTGCTTGCTCCTGTCTTCTGCCGCTGGCGTCAGCCATTTCTGCATTTGATCTTCACAAACCCAAGAGGGGAGGTGCCCCCACCACCACCTTGGAATGCCTGTGGCTTGCACTGTGTGCGTTTAACCAGATATGTGGCATGTTCCAGATTCTTCCGGCCGCATATTTTGAACTGCAATTTAATTTTTGTCTCGCTATTAACTTTAGTGTTTGTCCTTTGTGTAAGCTAGAGGGCATGCACCCTGCCTTAAAGGACAATGCCTTCAAGTTCTTGGTAACAAAAGAGACATGGGCTTGCTCTGGGGTGATGTGGCTGTGATGTTTTTGACTCAGTCACAAGAGCAAACCCTTCCCATCTTTTCCTTCTCTCAACCCAACTCCTTGCTTCCTGCCAAAATGCACTCACCTTTTACAACACCCAGCTCCGAAACTCACCTGTCTTGAAACCTTTCTCTGC
>NW_006159616.1:5162781-5169134 GCF_000334495.1 Tupaia belangeri chinensis | reverse complement strand
CCTGGTCATTGCTCCTAACTCTTTGTTCTCTCGCTCCTAATGATTTTCCTGTTGATCCAACTGAAAGAATCAAAACCCCATTGCCTTGAAGCAGGGTTTCGTGGATCCCCATGGGGTTTGAGAGAGAATTCTGAGGAGTCTTTGACATTGGGATGGATTAAAGTTCCCTGATTGCTTTCCCTGCTTTCTAAATAATACATAGCTTTCCTTAGACTATGAATGAGGGCGGCAAGTAGCAGTCCCTGTAATTTGGTCACGAATAGAAATCACAGATGTTTTTCATATCACTGCAGTTACTGTAGATATTGTTTAAGCTGCCACAACTTTGAAACTGAAAGTCATATTAGATCCACCATTAAGTCTCATTATTTAATTTATTATTAAAGAAGCACATGTGTTTAACATCACAGTGTTTAATACTTTGCTCTCTGTATTTTAGTAAAATTTTTTTCATTATAATCCTAATGCATTTCAAAAAAATTATTCTGAGAAAAGGGGGTCCATGGACTTCAGCAGGTGCCTGGGTTGCCGATGGAACTCAAGGGTTTAAAAAACCACACCTGGGTGTGGCTCCCTACACCCTCTCCCAGGAAAGATCTGTCCTGCCAACAGAGTTGCCCTGGAGTTGGGGTGTGAACCCCTCCTGGAGGGTAGGAGCAGCCCTGTCCTGAGCACTGGGAAGCTCAGACACCCCCAACTGTGGACCACTGCTTTTGCACAGAGCCTGCACTAAATGCTGAGGGAGGGGGTTAAGGAGCTCTGGGGGAGCCAGGGGAGACAACCAGATGAACCACCCTGAGGCAGGGGAGAGAGCAGAGAGGAGGTGGCTGAGCAGAGACCAGAAGAGCTGAAGGAACTGGCAGAAGTACCACCTGGGTTAGGTGTTCTCAACTGAGCTGTAGAAACATGACATGGACAAGCAAAATGGCCAGCGACTGGCTCCGTGACTGCACAGGAGTGAAAGCGAGATGCTGTGTGTCTTGCTCTTTGTGGTAAGGGGAGAGGGGAGGTTGACCACTGCTAGTCTTCCAGTCAGGGCGACCGACTGCCCCGGTTTGCCCAGGACAGAGGTGGTTGCCAGTGATGCAGCAATTTCAATGATAAAACCCAAAAGTCCTGAGCAAACCCAAGTCGAGTTGGTTTCCCTACTTCCAGCCCATATAAACCTGCAGACCCAGGCTGGCAGGTGGCATGGTGGTTAAGGGCACTGGACTCCCACATGGCTGACCGCAGTTCAAGTACTGGACCAGGTGCTTACTTGCTCTCTCTCTCTCTCTCTCTCTTTCATTCTGTCCTTCTCTGGTCAAATTTAAAAAAAAAAAAAAAAAAAAGAAGTTAAATACAAAATAATTCTTTAAGAAAACAACCTGCAGACTTGCAAGGCCAGAGGCTCTAGATGTCATTGCCTGCCACAGGGAGCTCAGGAGGCAGCCAGCCCAGTGTGCTCATTTTACTAACGAGAGCTTTACCAACCCAGAGAGAGGTAGCCTAGTCCCAGATCATTTGTGGCAAAGCCTGGTCTAGAATTCCAGTACTGAACCCGGTCCATTGGTAGGTCCCACCCAGAGGCAGGCAATTCAGAGATCCCTTCCCCTCAGTCCTGGGCACCCTCAGGCTGGCTCTCCCATTCAAGATCAAAGGGGGCTAAAGGTGAGTCCAGCAAGAGGGAAAGGGAGTCATTCCAACAGGAGGGATGCCAGCCCCCAGCTGCTGAACAAGGATAGGTTTTTCTAACAGCATATCTCCACAAGCCTTAAAATTGCAGCAGTGCATTCAGCCTACCTGGCCTCTCCTTGAAGGCAAGAAGGGAGAATGGGAAGAGGTGGGCTTTTAAGACAAGAGAGTGGCTTAGGCTTGTATCTCTGCTGCAGGTGTGTAACTTGGTAAGTTGCTTCAGCTCCCTTCGTCTCTCTTTCCTCGTCAGAGCAGTGGGCACTGCCCCACCCGTGAGGCCTTTCTTACATGCTCGGCCTCATCTCTCAAAGCCACCCTGCCTGCCCCATCCAGGTGCTAAGCCGGTGGCAGGCTTTCAGTGCACGGTTGCTGAATGAATGAATAAAAGAAAAGCGGGCAAGCCCCGAGGCCTGGTGGTTTTAAGGCAGCTGGATCCCACATGGCTGAGCGTGCAGTTGAAGTCCTGAACACAGCAGCTCGAGACATGCACTGGGCGTGTCTATATGTATACCCAAAATCCCAAATGGAGGGAGAGATGGAGGAGAAAGGATTACGGCCTGACCATTACACACAGGGGTGCTTTTCCCTCCCTCTCCCTCTCCCCCTTCCTTTCTCTCTCTGTCTCTCTGTTTCTGTCTGGTGAGTGCATGGGCCCTCTAGCCAAAAAAAAAAAAAAAAAAAAAAAAAAGAAAAAAAAAAAAAAAAAAAAAAAAAGAGCAATGAGCAAAGACTGTCCCTTCGCCCGCCCCACTCCCCCTAGCCATTTCGGCTGGTCACTACTCCTACTTCAGGGCTCACCCTCACACTCTGCTCTCCCAGCACCCCCGAGGTCTGGGTTGACCATGTTCCCTCTGCCCACCCCATGGCAATCCCAGGTAAACCCTCTTGTCACTGCCTGCTTTTTCATCTGCATTTCCGCTCCTCCTACCCCCAAGCCTCCAATACTCCTAGGTCATGATCTCCCTTAGGGCAGGATACTTGAGCTAAAACAGGTCTCGCTGACCACTATAACCCATACCCGGCACGGGCCTAGCACGTAATAGTTGCTCAACCAAGAAGAGCTCACGTGAAGGAATGAACATGGTGCCAGTACTGGGGACATTCCTGTGACGTATACAGTGGGTGCGCAACACGTGAGGTTTGCAAAACTTCGCTGCATTTCTCTGTTTTACAACTTTACCCATACCTTCCATATCATGTCATTTACCCGTTCACTGTATTTTAGTAAATTTACCAAGCTATGCAACTGTCAGTGTAAGTCCGTTTTAGAATATTTCATCTCCCCAAAAGATCCCTCGAGCCCATTTACCATGAACCCGCACTGCTGCCCTGTACCTGGACAACGCTAACCGCTCTGCCTCTACAGCTCTGCCTTTCCTAGACATGACATCTAAATGCACTCCCACACTAAGTGATCACTTGTTTTTGGTTCTTTCACTGAGCACCGTGTTTTTGAGGGTCACCCCAAAACATGTATCAGAAGTTCATTTCTTTTTATTGATAAGCTTTTTTTCTTTTTCTTTTTTTGGAGAGGTTTTCGCTATAGGGCACGTGCTCTCGCCAGAAAGCCAGAGAGAGACAGAAAGCGAGAAATCACCCCCCTAGGGGGGATGGCCATGCCACAGTCCCTTCTCCCCCATTCTTCTCTCGGGATCTTGGACACGCACACACACACGCCCAGCGTGAGTTTAAGCCACTGGGTCCAGGACTCGAACTGCAGTCGACTACACGGGAGTCCAGCAACATAGCCATTACACTAAGTGGTGGTCCCTTGATAAGCCTTTTAAAAAATTTATTTTTCTTTTCATTTTTTCAAGTTTGCTGTAAGGCACTTACACTCTCCAGAGAGACAGAGAGGGAAAGTGAGAAATCACCTTGCGGGGATGACCCTGCTGCCATCCCCTCTCTTCCATCTCCCCTCAGGATTTTGGGCATGCACACATATTCGCCTAGTGTGATTTTCAAGTTGCCAGGTCCAGGACATGAACTGCAGTCAGCCATGTGAGAGTCCAGCACCTTAACCACTGCACCACCTGCTGCCCCTCCCCCCCTGCGATTTTCAAGTCACCACGTCTGGGTCTCGACTCAGTCAGCCATGTGAGATCCAGTGTCTTTTTTGTTTTCCACTCCTTTGTTTTGGTCCCACTTCCTCGAGATCCAGTGTCTTAACCTGGATACCACTGGCCAGCCCCAGATCTATGTAAATTTTAATCATTTGAGGTTTTTCATTACTTGATTTACTTTACCTTTCTGTACTCCAGTTTCTCATCTGGAAAGAGACCTACCAGAAGAGCTAGCTCACAGGGTGTCTGTAAGGGTTGGATGAGTCTCTACATGTCAAGTCAGCATGTACCCCATAAACATCGGCAATGCTCCCTAAATGCTAACTGCCATCATTTTTATATCAGTTTTGCTTAAGCAAAGGTAGAAAAGCCATCTATTAACAAAGCAGTAGGGGAAAAGTCTCCCAGTCTCACACCAGTAGCTCTCTCTGGAGCACAGGTTCAGCCCTACTACTGGGGAGAATTAAAAACTCCCTCTACCCTGCATTCCTCCCCTCCCCATCCTCACCCCCAGGCTGCAGTTTCCAGAACATTCCCATCAGGTTTCTTCATGATGAAATGAAAGGAGCAGTAAAACATGATGGCACAGAGGAAAGGGCGTGGCCAAGTCTGCATGACGCTGCAGGTGAAAACTAAGCCTCTGAACAGCACAGGCAAATATGGAGATGTCCCATCTCTCCTCCAAAAGCAATAATGACAACAGCAGACCAAAAAAAAAAAAGTTTGGCAGAAAGAGTGACTCTTGCTCATTTAGGCAGCAGCGGCACGATGCCGGCCTCGTGCTTCACAGGCACCTCGGGGCTTACGAGCTGGCTAAGCTGCCTGGTGGCTCAACAATTATTGTGGGTGGGTTGCCTTCCTCAAAAGGGCGTGGGTTTCACCAAAGTCAGGGCGCCAGGCTGTCCCAGTGGCTTTGCTGACAGCACCCACCCTGCTCAGCAGCCTTGGGGCTGCATCCTCTCCAGGCGTCCCTGAGGAGGTCTCATGAACCCTGACCTAGGTGGCCCTGCGTATTCTTGATACATGTGGTTAGGAGCAGCAGACCCAGAGCCAGCCTCCGTCAATTGTTAAGGTGACCTCGGACCAGTTGCTCAACTTCTTGTGCCTCAGTTTTCTCCTCCATAAAATGGGGTGGTACTGAGAGGATCAAACAAGTGCTCGGGGATGAAGTGCTCCCAGCAGTGCCCGGATGTGTTCGGTGCTAGCTATTATGAGCTAAAATTCCTTGAATCCCCAGGACTTGCGAGCACAATGCTAGATAGTGGCTTGAGTTCCATATGACAGATAATTAAGGTCTGGGGTCCCAGAAGCCTACCAGAGCCTTGTTGACTCACTCTCGGGGGAGTCACCAGTTTGGGGGCCATTGTTTACAGACCTTTTCCCTGATTTCCATATGACAGATGCGTGCTGAACATCTCCTTCACCTCGACTCTCTCTCCAAACCTCCACACATGAAAGACCCTTCTTACAAATGGGGAAACTGAGGCACAACAGGGGAGAACGGGCTTATCCAAGAGAACACAATTCATGGCACTGCTGGGCTTTGAACTCAGCTCTGAACTCCAAGGCCAGCCCAACCCACTCTGACCGTAGGTAGGTCCTTTTGCAACAACCCAAGTTGGAACATCGGGCCTGCCAGGTGGTGGATCCCATGGCCAACCACACAGTTCGAGTCTTGGATGCAATGGCTTAGAAAATACGACAGGAGCATGTGCATGCCCAGAATCCCAAGAGGAGAATGGAGGAGAAGGGAGTGGGGCATGATTTCTGGTAAGCACTTGCACCCTCTAGCAAAACTGGAAAAAACAAAACAGTGGAACTTTCAAACATGGACTGGAAGAGTGAGCTGTTGAAATGATTTCTGCCAACCTATTCCACAGCATGAGTAGCAACCTTCAAAGAAAGAAGTATAAAAAATTAAATAAATAAATTTGAGGGCCCAGCCGGTGGTATGGTAGTTAAGGTGCTAGATTCCCACATGTGGATCGCAGTTGGAGTTCCAGACCTGGTGTCCTGAAAATCATGCCAGGCATATGTCCATGCAAGCCAAAATCCAAGGAAGAGAATGGAGGAGAAGAGATTGTGGTGTGGCCATCTCCCCTTAGGGAGTATTTCTCACTTTCCCTCTAACCGTCTCTCTCTGGTGAGTACACACACTATGGCAAAAACCTTAAAAATAAATAAATAAATTTTCAAAATTAAATAATAATAACACTTTTAAAAGAGGTATAAAGAAGCTAGGGAGGGACCAGCAGTTAGCGTAATGGCTATGTCGCTGGACTCCCACGTAGTCAACCGCAGTTCGCGTCCCAGACCCGGTGGCTTAAAACTCATGCCGGGCGCATGTGTGTACGTGCCCAAGATCCCAAGAGGAGAATGGAGGAGAAGGGACTGCAGCGTGACCATTCCCCCTGGGGAGTGATTTCTCGCTTTCTGTCTCTATGTCTCTCTCTCTCTGGCGAGTGCATGGTGCATGAGCCCTATAGCAAAAATCTCTAAAAAAAAAAAAAAAAAAAAAAAAAAGAGGTATAAAGAAGCTAGGGAGGGGGAACCAGCAGTTAGCGTAATGGCTATGTCGCTGGACTCCCACGTAGTCGACCGCGGTTTACGTCCCGG
>NW_006159616.1:5156056-5158443 GCF_000334495.1 Tupaia belangeri chinensis | reverse complement strand
TGCGTGCCCAAGATCCCGAGAGGAGAATGGAGGAGAAGGGATTGCGGCGTGACCATCCCCCCTGGGGGGTGATTTCTCGCTTTCTGTCTCTATGTCTCTGTCTGTCTGGCGAGCGCACGCGCCCTACAGTGAAAATCTCTCCAAAAAAAAAAAAAGAAGCTAGGGAGGGACCAGCAGTTAGTGTAATGGCTATGTCACTGGACTCCCATGTAGTCAACCGCAGTTTGAGTCCCAGACCCGGTAGTTTAAACTCACGCCAGGCCCATGTACGTGCGTGCCCAAGATCCCGAGAGGAGAATGGAGGAGAAAGAATTGCGGTGTGGCCATTCCCCCTGGGGGGGTGATTTCTCACTTTCTGTCTCTCTCTGTCTCTCTGGCGAGCACATGCGCCCTATAGCAAAAACCTCTCAAAAAAAAAAAAAAAAAAGAAAAAAAGAAGCTAGGGACAGGGCCACCCTCAGAGGAGCCCAGAGCCAAGATGAGAAACAAGGCCAAGCACTCTGTTTGCTCCGGGCCTTTGCACGTGCTGGTGTCTCCAGGACACAGTCCCCTCCTTGCTGGCTGGTTCTTCCTTACCCTTCAGACCTCAGCTTTAGATCCAGTTCTTGTCTACTGTCTTATTTTGACTTTGTACAGAGATACAATGTAAGCTCAGAAAAGCCTGCAAATATTAAGTGCAAAGCTCACTTAACGCCTGCGTGTGCACAGTCAACACGCTCACCAGGTCTCTTCCATGCGCCAGCAGGCTCCCTTTCAGTCCATGGCTCCCGGAGGTAGTCCCTTCATTACCTGGCATCATGCGGGACGTTTCGGCTTCTTTCGCTCCCCTTCTATGTATGAGACCCAGCCACATCGTTGTGTGTAGCAGTGTTTTGCTCTTTTTCCCTTGTGCAGTGTTTTTGGGAGGGAGTCTTCAAACAAATCATAGAAAATGTGTATTATGAGGAAACTGCATGGATTTCCATTGCTTTGCACCAAAATAAACTTGGACTTCGATGCCCTCTTCCCCAGGAACCTTGGAAGCACCCGTATATTACACGGTACGAGCAGATCACAATGTATGTATTCCATTCTCACTGCAAGTGAACATTTTGGGTCATTTCTTGGCTTGGGGGTCTTAGGAGCAGAGCTGCTGTGAACCTTCTCGTATGTGTTTGTTGGAGAACAAAGCACTGTTCCCAGGTACAGGACACTGGGTCATAGCGTGCGTGCACGTGTGACACTAGGAAGCAGTGGCCGGCAGTTTTCCAAGGTGGCCGTGTGACTGCGCAGCCGCATGGGCAGTGTGCAAGCTCTCACACTCGCTCACATTCGGTGGGGTCAGTCCCTTTCGTTGTAGCCTTTCTGGTGCGTGTGGGGTGGCACTGCCTCCTGGAAGCCATTCCACCACCCTAAGCCAGGGCGAGGCTCCCTGCCCATTCCCACTGAGCACCACACTTCTCTAGCCCTCTAACTCTCAGCTGATTGGCTCGTCTCCCTCGTCCCAGGCCGGAGGGCTCCCTGAGGGAGGCAGATAGACATGATCCATCTGACCCACAGATCCCTTGAGAGGGAGAACCCAGACCCAGGCTTCTCGTCCTCTTCAAATTCTTCCCCAGTAGAGCCGGAAGTCCTGCCCTGAGGACCCAGGGCCCCTCTGGTCAATGAGACCTAATTAAGTTAAAGCTCTCTGCTTCTTGAGGTGGCCGTTTATGGGGTACATGATACCGGGCCTCTCTGAGCCTCAGATTTCCCATCTCTCAAATAGGAATGAGACCTCCGCCTCAGCAGGGTGTGGTCAGAGCTAAGTGGAGCGCTATACATTAAGTCCTTGGAAGGAGGCCCGGCAGAGGGAAGGTGGCTTCTCGTGGTCAGTCTAAAGCCACAGCCTCTCCCAGAGGAGACCATCTCTCCCTCCTCATTCTCATCATCATTAGAAAGCTTTACCAAGTGTCCAGTGGCTTCTCTGTCCACCGTCAGGCCAGCCTGAGTGCCTGGGCTCTCTGTCCTCTGCTCTCTGTGGGCACCTCATGCACCCTGCCTTACGCTGCTGGGCTCAGTCCTGACTGTAGTAGTCTAACGGGCACTTCGCACCCACTGGACATCACACCGATTGCTGCATGGGGCCATTTCATTCTGTTCTAGCTTCATGAGTTTGAGGGAAGAACCATCATTCCCATTTCACAGAGGGAGAAACTGAGGCTTAGAGTGGAGAAGCTGGGTGACTGAGGGGCCTGGGGCTCACAAACTCCTGAGCAAGCCTATGTGAATGCTGCAATACCCACACTCGTCTTCGCTTTGCTTTCTCCTCATCTGAAGGCGGGCTGGTAACTCTGCTTACTTCACCTCCAGTTGCTTCTCACGTGTCGGGGAAAGCCCTTGAGAACAGGGCAGGTCCTTGTGGCCTC
>NW_006159616.1:5094884-5155860 GCF_000334495.1 Tupaia belangeri chinensis | reverse complement strand
TGCTGAACCAGATGTCCCAGCAATGGGGACATCTCTTGGGAGGTGACTGCAAGAAAAGAGGTGAGTCAAAAAGCCTTCTTCCCGGAGGACTGTCCCTTCAGCACCATGAAAGGGAGGAATGCGTCTGAGCTCATCTCAGGCCCCATGAAAGAATGTCTCCCTAATTGTCCTTGATGCAACATTGAAATGCCACCAACCAGAAGTCACCGTGTCAGCCTGGTGACTCCGACAGCTGTTTCGTAACCACAGAGGCTCTGACTGGCGGGAGGCTCCCCCAGGTTGCTCCTGCCCTGCACCTTCCAGCCTGACTCAAAGTACCCTGCTAGAACCCCTAGGGGTCCAGCAACAGGGGGGACTGGCTAATGAGTCACAGCACATCCATCCGCTGTGACACCTGGGGCAAGCAGAAGGGGGCTCCTCCTCTTAGATGGCCCATTACCATTAAAGTGAAGCGCACAGAGCCATCCATTTCAAAGTGCATTTGTGTTACATCCGTGGGATTGTCTGTGTGTACAGACATAGAAGAAAATTCATCAGGGCATCCCAAAGAGCCAGCAGATGGTTTTTACTTTCCAAGAACACATTTAGGGCCAGTCCATGGCCTGACGGTTAAGGCTGCTAGGCCCCCACATGGCCAATCATGTGGTTCAAGTCCTGGACCCAGCTGCTTGAGAAACACATCAGGCGTGTGTGCGTGTACACTCACGGTCCTGAGAGGAGGGAGAGATGGAGGAGAAGGACTGTGGCGTGGCCCTGCCCCATGGTGGGCGCTTTCTTGCTCCCCACCCCCGACCCTCTGGCATATTACACACACACACACACGCACATCTATGTTTTTCAGAATTAATAGCAATAATTACAAAGTTCAGGGCCTTGCACAACAGTAAGAGCCTTACCATCATTATCTCATTTATCCTCACACCAACGTGATAGAAGTAGATAAAAACTCTTTCCTCATTTTAAAATAATTTCTTATCACTTGTTTATTTTTTTACGGTTTTTCCCATAGGGCGCATGAGTTCCCAGAAGAGAGACAGTGAGAGGGAAAGTGAGAAATCACCCACCAGGGGGGATGGCCATGCCACAGTCCCTCCTCCAGTCTCTTCCTGGGATTTTGAGCACGCACACGTAAGTACCCCGCGTGACGTTCAAGCCTCCAGGTCTGGGACACAAGCAGCAGTTGGCCACGTAGGAGTCCAGCGTCTTAGCTACTACACCGTCTGCTGGCCCCGCTCATTGCCCCTTACAGGGAGCAACAGAAGAGCTATTTTCACTTGAGAAAAAAAATAGTATTGGATATAACTGCATGAAAGGTACTGGGCCAAGCAAGAGTCCTAAAGATGGGATACGGCCTTTGGCTCAAGAAGGTGCCAGAGGGAACCAGCAGTTAGCGTAATGGCTATGTTGCTGGACTCCCACGTAGTCGACCGCGGTTCGAGTCCCAGACCCCGTGACTTAAAACCCACGCCGGGCGCATGTGCATACGTGCCCAAGATCCCAAGAGGAGACTGGAGGAGAAGGGATTGTGGCGTGACCATGCCCCCTGGGGGGTGATTTCTCGCTTTCTGTCTCTATGTCTCTCTCTGTCTGTCTGGTGAGCGCACGCGCCCTATGGTGAAAATCTCTCCAAAAAAAAAAAAAGAAGGGGCCAGACACAGGCCCCTAAATAGCTAGAGCACCTGCTCACATCTCATCAGTGGCCCAAGAGAGGCACCAGGTGAAGTGTTATGAGAGCACAGGACAGACACGGCTCTAGGGGCATCGAAGCCAGTATTGCTGGAGCACCCACCCCGCGCCTTCTGCCCCAAACCCCTCATGTCATTGCAGGTTCACGCAGCCCTTGTGATGGACATAACTTCCACCCTTGTATGTGTTAGGAAATCCAGGCTCGGTGAGGCTCCATAATTTTCCCAGAGCCATGAAACCAGTAGTAATGGAGACGGGATTTGAACATCTATCACCAAAGCCTCCATGGTCTCTCCCCACCACCATTCTTACCATCCCCAGGGTCTGCTGAGAGCAATCAGCTTTTGAGTCTGACCTATTTCAAGAATGAGTGGGGGACCAACAGTTAGTGTAATGGCTATGCTGCTGGACTCCCATGTAGCCGACTGTGTTCCGAGTCCCGGACCTAGTGGCTTGAACTCAACGCCGGGCACATGTGCATGCATGTCCAAGATCCCAAGAGGAGAATGGAGGATAGGGGATTGTGGTGTGGCCATCCCTCATGGGGGGGTGTATTTCTCGCTTTTTGTCTCTCTGTCTCCCTCTGTCTTTCTGGCGAGCACACGTGCCCTATAGCAAAAACCTCTCCAATAAATAAATAAATAAAATTAAACTTTAAAAAATAAATAAAAAAAAAGAGTGAGTGAGACAGGAGAAATGCTGCCCCCACCTTTAAATCGAGGGTAATAATATGAACCTCCTAGGGTTGATGTGAGAAGGAAAGGGGAAACCCAACGTATCGCAAGGCAGACGCAGCAGAGATACTCATGTGCGTAAAGCACCTTGAAGATGTGCCCTGTCCACAGCACAGTGAGAGTCCGGTCAATTAGAAGTTGTAGTGGGCTCTGGAAACAGGATGGCTGCATTTGCAACCCTTCTCTGCCACATGCCAGCTGTGTGACACTGGACAAGTTGCTTAACTTCTCTGTGCCTCAAGTTCTTCATTTGTGAAGTGAAGGTGATAGTAAAAACCCCAACCTCATACCTGTGTTGGGACAATTAAAAAAGGGAATGCATGTAGGGCATTCAGAGCCAATGCCTGGCACATCCCAGCTATCTAATAAAGGATCATTTAATTTCGTATTGCAAAGACTCCTCATGTCATCAGGGCCTGAGCTCTGCTGTGAGCCGACTTAAAGGGCCCCTGTACATGAAAATATCCCTGGAAGGGTAGCGATGCCACCAGTGTCCATCTGCCACCTCTCACTGTCCTATGTCTCCATGAGGGGTGGCGACTCAGGGGCCCTAAGGGCCTCAGTGGAAAGGGAAAGCACAATTCAGGTGGAACAGCCCATCCCTAAAGAACTGAGGGCCCTGGAAATTTAAGTAGGTCAGAGCAGTCTTTGTTTTCACACTATTAACTAAAGAAAAATGGGCTCCCTGTAAAGATTTTTTAAGATTAGGAAACTGATGGAGTCAGAAGCAGCAGTCCGGACTGTAGAGTGGATGCCTACTGACTTCCCACCGAAACACCTGCAAAGTCGCCCTTTGGTGAGAGGAATGCACAGGAGCCTTCTGATGGAGGAAGACTCTCTGTGAAGTGTTCCTGGATGCTTTTCTGCTATAGTTTTGGCTAATTTTCTCAAAACACTCTCATACTAAGCAGATATTATCTTTCTTTGGCTCCCCAGAAAGTCAACAAGCAAAACGCCTTGAGCATCCAAAAAAACTATTACCATGACTTCCACTCTTGCTGGGTCTGTTTTTCCTTTGACTGGACCACTTCCACCTCTTGGTAGTCATTGATTTGATTGTGCTTTGTCTTCAGGATCCTACTGGTAAAGCCAAGTGCCATCTGTTATGATTCTTTTGAAAACTTGTTTCAGGATCCTTTTTTTTTTTTTTTTTTTTTGGAGAGGTTTTCGCTATAAGGCACGTGCGTTCGCCAGAAAGACAGAGAGAGACAGAGAGACAGAAAGCGAGAAATCACCCCCCAAGGAGAATGGCCACACCGCAATCCCTTCTCCTCCATTCTCCTCTCGGGATCTTGGGCACACATGCACACACGCCTGGCGTGAGTTTAAGCCACCAGGTCCAGGACTTGAACCACGGTCGACAATATGAGAGTCCAGCAACATAGCTATTACACTAACTGCTGGTCCCTTGCTTCAGGATCTTGATCCTACTTGTTTAAAATTTCCATTAAAAGCTCTGCTCTTGTTCACAGCTGATCTACAGGGCAGCTACGGTTTTGGCAACCATCAAGCAGAAAATGTGCTCAACTTCAATATTTCAGTCAGAATTCTATCAGTTGAACTAACAGTGGTGTTTATGATGTTGGCTATTGTTTCTGCTATTAATGGCCAGTCCCCTTCAATCAGGGCATCAGCAAGATTCATTTCTCCCTCTCAAGTTGATGGTCTGCTGTGGGCATTGTCCTCAACATTGTCTAGTCCCGTCTTCTCTTTTTCAATCACCAGAAAGAGACTTACTCCCCATGGGTGTGGCCACATCATAATCCCTTCTCCTCCATTTCTCTATCCTATCAGGATTTGGGGAAGGTATGCATACATGTATGGCATGATTTTGAAGTCACTAGAGCCAGGATTTGAACTATGGTTGGCCATATGGATCCCGCTTTCTTAACCACGAGGCCATAGGGCCAGCCTTCATCTAGTCCCTTCTTTAAACAAGTTACCCATTTGTAAACTGCTGATCTCTTTAGGGCATTGACCCCATAAACTCTTTATAAAGCATCAGTCATTTCACCATTCTTCCACCATAAATTCTATCGTCAGTTTGATGTTTGTTCTTGCTTTAATTTTAGTAGAATCATGTTGCTGAAATCTGGGCTCTTTTTTAGCTGCTGTCTTATGCTTCTTAGCACCTCAAACGAAATCCTGTTCGGGCATGTTTTAATGAGTTAGTATTGTTTTGTTTTGGGATAATTTGGCGGGGGAGGAGGGTTGGTACAAGAAAATTTGAAACCCATGCAGTTTTATTCATTATGCACATTTCCAATAACTTTTTGAAGACCTCTCATAAATACCCAATGATTGATAACTATTTAATAATGATTACCATTATTTATTGTTGTAACAGCCACCATGTCTATTACTAAGACAAAGAGCTTCTGTTAAGCAGAGATCACAAATTACCACACCTATAGAGGCTGAGCAAGCAACACAAATGCATGAATTGTGCAACATCAAACAACAGGGAGTGGTGGGGTCTGTGGCAAACTGGACCATGGATGTCTTTGCTTTAAGACAGTTTGTGGTAATAAACAAATAAATATTTGGTCTTTGTTTTTAGTTGCTGATTTTTTTTTTTTTTTTTGGAGAGGTTTTCACTATAGGGCACGTGCACTCGCCAGAAAGACAGAGAGAGACAGAGAGACAGAAAGCGAGAAATCACCTCCCAGGGTAGATGGCCATGCTGCAATCCCTTCTCCTCCATTCTCCTCTCGGGATCTTGGGCACGCAAGCACACGCTCCTGGCATGAGTTTAAGCCACTGGGTCTGGGACTCGAACCACAATCGACTACATAGGAGTCCAGGGACATAGCCATTATGCTAACTGCTCATCCCGAGTTGTATTCTTTATACTAAGCTAGTAAACATAAGTATTCCCTGAGTTCTCTGAGTCATTCTAGTGAATTATTAAACTAGAGGAAGAGATCGTGAGAACCCCTGACTTCTAGCCATGTGATCAGAGGTTTGGGTGACCTCCAGGACTTGTGATTGGTGTCTGTGATTGCTGCCTTGTGGGCCTGAGTCCTTGCCTTGCCGGGTCTGCACAGCCTGTAAGTAGTCAGTGTCAGAACTGAACTGAGTTCTTGGACACCTCCATGCTGTCAGGATCAATGTGGGACAAGTCCACACAATCTGGCATTGGAAAAATAAGATAGCATGTGGTCATTCTAAATATTTGAAAAAGAAAAATTACAGTGTCAAGCGATCGGAGGAGGCATCAGGAGTTTTATGGGGCCGGTCTCTCTCTGCTCGACTTGGGGTTTCCCAGCTGTTGGTTACGTGACAGGTCACTGAACTTTTTAATTATGAACTGTGCATATTTCTGTGTGACTGTGTCACAGTATGTAATAAATCCTAAAGTTGTTTTCTAAACAGGAACAGTACCAGTCAAATCAGATGCATCCAAGGAGCAGATGTGCCCCAGACAGCAAGTTCACCATTCTCGAGTGGGTCTTCCCATCCAGAGGCAGAGGCCCTGCCACACGGCAAAACCAGGGCACAGGGTTGAAGACCAGCGTCAGGTGAGAGCTGGCGGATTGCAGCAGGCCCGAGAGAGCTCATCTGTGCAGGCCCTCCCTCCTGCACACCGTTTCCCAGGTGAGGCCGCTGAGACCCAGACCACCAGAAAATGTCACCTCACTTGAGGGTGTAAAACTTCTACTGACTCCTGTCTGTCTTCATGGTTCTCATGAAGTCTTCAAGCAAGTTGCTGTCTGTGTGGGTACGAGGCTGTCCTGACTGGCTCTCCCACCAGCCCAAGCTTTTATGTCCTTGGCCCGGCCTCGCAGTAATTTTAGTGATTATTTTCATGATGCTTTTGAAAGATGCTCCGAGGCCTTCAGACACTAATGCCTCTTCAACTCAGATTCCTCACGCTTTTCTGATTGGTATTTTATCAACAGTAATAATTCTCTGCCCTGGCCCTCAATTCGTCAATAGGCAATCTGAAAAGAGTGAGCAGAGGTTGAGCCAAGCCTCACAGGCTGGTTAGAGACAGCATTTTCCTCCCTAGATCTTCAGCAAGCTTGATTCGAACTCAGGGTGCCACGTGTCACCAACAATCTCTAGTAGCACATCAGGCTCACTGTGGGCCTGCTGGGAAGTTACACCCGGCCACCCTCCCACTGTGGATCCCAAGATGATTTTAGGCCACTCAAGGCACATCATGAAATCGCACTGGCTTACATAAAGGGACAACCTCTTATTCACTTCTTTTCTTTTTTTGTTTTTTAATTGTTTATTTGTTTTTAGTTTTGCTATAGGACAGGCGTGCTTGTCAGAAAGAAGGGAGACAGGAGGAGTGAGAAATCACCCCTCCCCCCAGGAGAATAGCCATGCCACAATCTCTTCCCCTCCGTTCTCCTCTCAGGATTTTGGGCATGCACGCACATGTGCCCAGTGTGTTTTCCGAGGTGTTGAATCTGGGATTCGAACCATGGAGTCAGACATATGGAATCCAGTGCCTTATCCACCACACCACTGACTGGCCCTAAAGTTTATTTATTTCTTGCAAAAGAAAGAAAAAGGGGGGGAGGAATAGGCACTCCCACGAGGCCTTCATAACACAATCCACTTCTGGCCTCAGGCAGCCAGGCTCAAGGGCCCACAGGTGCACACTCCCGTTAGTACAGGGAGACCTTGGGACGTGAACCCAGGACTCTCCGTGTAGCTTCAGCACCATGGAGTGTTGTGTGAATGCTGCACCACTGCAGCTGGCCATTACTGAGTTCTCGTCATTTTTTTTCCTTTGTTATTTTCATCGTTTTATTTGTTAAGTGATGTTTGTGTGATATAAAATAAAGTTTCCTTTAAAAGTGGATGTACTTAAGTAAATGGCAAACCTAAAGGCGGCATTAAGGAAATAATAGCTCAGGTCAAGGGACAGCCAACTCTGTGGGCTGAGTCTGGCCCGCTGCCCATTTTTATACTGTTCAGAAACTACAAATGGTTTTTACACTGTTAAGTGGCTTGAAACAAATCAAAAGAAAAAGAATATTTTGATATGTGACAAATTTATGAAATGCAAATTTCAGTACCCATAAGTCCAGTGGAATTGGCACACACCCAGGCCAGTCATCTAAGTCTTGATAAGGTGCTTTCCCACCGCGACGGCAGAGATGAGCACAGTGGCTGCCACAGAGAATGAGAGGTCTGCAAAGTCTAAAATACTTACTTAACCCTCTACAGAAGGTGGTATGGCGGTTAAGGCATTTGCACCCTCATGGCCGACTCCCTGGTTCGAGTCCTAGATGCAGTAACTTGAAACGCACACCAGGTGTGTGTGTTTGTGTGATCCAAATCTCGAAGACAGTGGAGGAGAGGGGACTGAGGCATGGCCACCCCCCAAAGGAGGTGATTTCTCACTCTCCCTCTCTCTTTCTCTCTGTCTCTCTCTAGTGAGCATACATGCAAAACTAAAAAATAAATAAAAAGTTGGTCAATTCCTGGTGGAGGTGGCTTGCCAATATGGCAAAGATCTTGGTGATGGTACCAGAGTAAATACGTTCTTCACCGGAACTCTGGGAGATGGACCTCATTTGTTTCCCCCAGATTTACAGGTGAGGAGGAAACTGAGTCAGCACCAAGCTGGATCTGAGCCCAGATCAGACTCTGAAAGGGCAGGGGTGCACAGGGCTGAAAATACCACACATTTTACTGGCCTCCCCACAACTTCCCTCTCCAGCCTCTTCAAGTCTCTCAAACACATGTGGTACTTTCTAAGCTCCGTGCCTCTGTTCACATACCCTGCCTCCGCTTTTGTCCATTTTTTAAAAAACTCTATTTATTTATTTATTTTAAGGTGTTTGCCATAGGGTGCATGCACTTGCTGGAGAGAGACAGAGAGAGGAAAGGTGAGAAATCATCCCCCAGGGGGAATGGCCATGCCACAATCCCTTCTCCTCCAGTCTCCTATGGGGATTTTGGGCATGTACACACATACACGACTGATTTGATTTTCAAGTTTCCAGGTCTGAGACTCAAACTATGGTTGGCCATATGGGAGTCCAGTGTCTTAACCACCACACCATCTGCTGGCCCCTCTTCTGTTTATTTTTAACCCTGGCAAGGTGGCCCCTCTTCCAGGAAGTCTCCCCTGGCTTCCTATCCCCCAGACCCAGAGTAGTCCTCCACTCCCTGCTCTCCTGCACTTGCAGAGGCTGCCCCAGCACGGCCGACTGTGGGTTGTTTGCCATCATTTTCTGATGATGTAGGTCCTCTCCCCTGGGTCAGAAAGGCCCTGGAGAAGGGGAACTGTGCCTTACACAAAGTCCAAACACTTTAGCAGGACAGGAGAGGCCCTCGCTGCCTGGATTCCGGTCTCCAGCCTCACCTCTCCCCTGACATTTAACTCCTCAAACCTATCCCCAAGTAATACCACTTGTAATCCCCCAGCCTATCACGCCAGCTCAGAGCCCTCCTCTACCCAGGCCGTTCCTCCTGCTCAGACGCCCTCTCTGCCCTGTCCGCACCTAACTCCTATTCACCCGTCAGGGCCTCCACCAGGCCTCACTAAGACCACAGGGTAACCCAGTCTCAGTGCCAGTGGAGATCTGTCCCTCCCTTGGGCTGCCTGCTTCACTGTTGGTGAGGCCTTAGGATGGCTGCTTAGCCTGCAGGCTCTGGAGTCAAATAGCCTGGGTTCTACTCTGTTCCAGCTGTGCGTCCTTGGACGAGTGACTGAACCTCTCTCTGCCTCAGCTGCCTTACCAGTGAAATGAGGACAGAGCTGGAAGTTTGTGCCGAGGCTGCGGTTCGGAGAGAGCATGCCTGTGAAGCCCCCGTGGATAGTAAGCGCTCAACGAAGGGCTGCCGTCATTGCTGCCCTGCACTGTATTCATCTGGTTCTTTCTTTCTTTTTGGAGAGGTTTTTGCTATAGGGCGCGTGCGCTCGCCAGAAAGGCAGAGAGAGACAGAGAGACAGAAAGCGAGAAATCACCCCCCAGGGGAGATGGCCACGCCGCAATCCCTTCTCCTCCATTCTCCTCTCAGGATCTTGGGCACGCACACACACGCGCCTGGCGTGAGTTTAAACCACCGGGTCCAGGACTCAAACAGTGATCGACTACATGGGAGTCCAGCAACATAGCCATTACGCTAACTGCTGGTCCCTGTATTCGTCTGTTTCTTTGTCCCCCTGCCCCCGCCAGTTGATCAGGGGTACTATGGGATGGAGACTGGCTCTTATCTATATAAGACAATCCCTACCACCTAACGCAGAGCCAGGTCCAGGTTAGGTACTCCCTAGAAGTGAGTTCTCTCCTGCCTGTCCCTCCTCCCCTCCCCCCATCCCTGCTCCCAGCAGAACTAAGTGAACTGTCCTGAGGAGGCAGACAACTCAGCCCACTCTCTGCAAGTACAAGTCTGCCTTCTCGCTGGGGTCCCCACGCCATGGTGGGAGCCACCCTACAGAGGCCCTGCCGGCCCCTTGCAAACAGGAGAGTCCCCCATAAACACGGGGAAACAGGCTAATAGGGTCCTGAGTGGGTAGGACCTGAAGTGAGGCCACGGCAGGGCCCTTATTCTTCATCCAGCCCCAGGCTCTGTCCTGTGAGTGGGCTCTCCCCAAAACCATAAATCTGGGAAAAAGCAAAACAAATAAACAGCTAAAGACACGCCCAAATGGAGTCCTTGCAGCTGGCGGAGAAGGGGGGAAGGCAGCAGGGTGCAGGAAGAACTCCCCAGTAAAACCAGTCCCAGGAATCTAAACAGAAACGAGTGTGCCAGCTGCCACACAGGGCCGGGGAGGCGCCGGTAGTGCTGTGGCAAAGGCCTGGGCCCTGGCTTCAAATTCAGACACCCGACTTAATAGCTGTGTGGCCTTGGGCAAGTCATTCACGTCTCTGAGCCTCAGTTCCGGCTGGGGAAATGGGCACAGTAGCCACTGTCCTATGGCACGGCTGTGGGATGCACCCACGGCATCTGGAAGTGCTGCACACACGGAAGATCTCTGCTTCGCCCGGTCCTTGCCATCACGGAGGCGCGGAGGCACTTCTGCTGGCACTGAGAATCCTTGGGTCCCTCTTCCCCTCTCTGTGCCTGGCCTGTTGCTCCTCCTCACTCTGGCCCCCTCAGAGCAGAAACTAGAGTCGGCCTAGTGCAGGGCTGGGAGTGGGATATAGGTGCTGCAGACCCAAGCCTCCGTCCCCACTAGGAACCCCAACCACAGCCGTGTGGGAGCACCGTGCAAGGCTCCTGTACCAGGCAGTGTCCCCGGAAATAGCGGTAGGTAGCAGGTGGGGAAGAGAGGCCGGGAGAGAAGGCAGCCAGTAGAGCTCCTGCCACTGGGGACCTTCTGGGGCCAGTGCAGAGTGTAGGCGGGGGAGCCGGGGCTGCGCACATGGACCCTGAAGTCCTGTAGTCCAGGCAGCTCCGTGCGTGCTCAGCTTCCCCTGCACACCCTGGCACTGTTGGTGGTGGAGCACAGAAGCCCCCTGCTAGGAGCCTGCTGAGCCAGTGGACCCTGTGGAGAGGAGAGGGCTGGGGAGGAGACTGCATCTGCTCCAGGCGCCTGCTCCTGCTGCGCCAGAGACTCAGGGGCCACACATGTCCCCAACAGCCTGGCAGGATGGGCACCATTTATTGTCTCTCCCTTTTTAAACAACTTTTTCTTTTCTTTTCTTTTTTTCTTTTTTTTTTTTTTTTTTTTTTTTTTTTTTTTTTTTTTTTTTTTTTTTTTTTTTTTTTGAGAAGTTTTTGCAACAGGGCACGTGTGCTCACCAGAAAGACAGAGACAGAGAGACAGAAAGCGAGAAATCACTCCCCCAGGGAGGATAGCCATGCCACAATCCCCTCTCCTCCATTCTCCTCTCCAGATCTTGGGCACACATGCACATGCGCTGGTGTGTGTTTAAGCCACCGGGTACGGGACTCGAATGGCGATCAACCATATGGGAGTTCAGCGACATAGTCATTACGCTAACTGCTGGTCCCAACAATTTCTTCTTTTAAAGCAACTTTTTTGGGTGGTTTTTTTTTTGTGTGTTTGTTTTTGTTTTTGATACTGGGCACATGTGCTCACCAGAGAGAGTAAAAGAAAGTGAGAAATCACCCTCCAGGGGGCTGGCCATGCCTCAATCCCTCCTCCTCCACTGTCCTCCCAGGACTTTGGACACCACGCACAGGCATCCAGAGTGGTCCTCAAGTCACCAGGTCTGCGACTTGTACCACACAGCCGTGTGGGATCCAACCACCTCAACTTCCACTTCACTGCTGGCCCAATGCTTTTTTTATTTTTTAAGTTTATTAACTTATTTCCTCCATGAGTGAGACAGACAGAGAGACAGCATCCCCAACAGGGTCTGGATGCCACAGTCTGCCTCCAGCCCACAGTCAGCTCTCGATCACAGGGGGTCTGGGATGCGAACCTGGAACCTTCTCACGTGGGTCAACCTTGGAGAGTGTTGTGTTACTGCTGCGTCACTGTCCACTCCTAATCAGCTTTTCAAAGGTATGATTTATATACCATAAAACTCACCCCTTTTAAGAATACAAATCAATGCTTTTTCCTTTATTTACGGAGTTGGGAAGCCATCACCACAACCTAATCTTAGAACATTACTCCTTGGGCCTGCCCTGTAGCCTAGCACATAAGGGAGCTGGATCCTGCATGGTCAATCACAGTTCAAATCCTGGCCCCAGTGGCTTGAAAAACTTACCAGGTATGTGAGCATGCATGCGCCAAATGCCAAGAGGATGGGAAGTGGAGGAGCGGGGATTGCAGTGGGACCATGCCCCATTAAAGGATGCTTTCTCTCTCTCTCTCTCTCTCTCTCTCTCTCTCTCTCTCTCTTTCTCTCCCCCGCCCCATCTCTCTCTGGTGAGCACACATGTTCTCTGGCAATTAAAAAGAGAAGTAGAGCATTGTCCCTCTATAGCCCTTCCTCAGTCCCCCTTCCCCACTACCAGTGCTCCCACCAGCCCTGGGCACTCACTCCATTCATTTCAGTATTTTCTTTCTCTTAGATGTGTCTACTCCAGACATTTTATATAGATGGATTCCTACACTACGTGACCTTTTGTGTCTGGCCCCTTTCATTTAGCACAGTTTTTGAGGGTCGCCCATGTTGTAGATGTTTCAATGCATCGTTCTTTTTCGTTGCCACGCAGTATTCCATCAGATGGATCTACCACATTTCAGCCGTCCTTTCGTCAGCTGAAGGACATTGAATGGTTCCTACCTCTTGGCACAATGAGTACTGCTGTACAGCATCCACATACAAGTGCTTGTGTGGACGTCCATTTTCCTTTCCCTTGAGTAGACACCTAGGAGTGGAATTTGCTGGGTCACAGGGTCACTTTACCATTTCGTGAAAATGCTTTTCCAAAGTGGCTGTACCATCTGCCATTCCCACCAGGAAGGCATGAGGGTTCCCACTCTCCATGCCCTCCCCAGCACCTGTCATGGTCCTCTCATTACAGCCGCCCTCATAGGTGTGAGAAGGCACCTCGCTGTGGTTTGGATTTGCATTTCCCTGATGGCCAAGGATGTGGAGCAGCTTTCCACGCATTTCTCAGTCCTCGTATAGTTTCCATTTTTTTTAAAGTTTATTTATTGTATTTATTGCATGTGCCAGAGGGAGAAAGAATGAGAGATGAACCCTCCACAGGGCCTGGTACGCCACGATTGCCCTTCCACAGCTCACCAGCTCATGAGGATCTGGGACACATGGGCGTGCCCAGTGTGTTTCTTGACCAGGGATCTGAACCCATGGTTGGCCACGTGGCCTCCACACCGCAGTTCAGTGCTACCAAATGCACCACCAGGCTGGGCTTGCGAATCTTCTTTGGAGATAAATATTCAAGCCTTTTGCCCATTTTTAAATTGGATTATGTGACTTCTTTGCCAAGCCTCTTCTGTAGATGAGAAGACTGAGGCTCAGAAGAGAGAGCATCTTACCCACAGAGCCACAGCTTGTGGGGACAGAGTGGCCTGACCCCTCAGCACTGCCCTTGGCCTTGCCATAGCTGTCTCTAGATCCCCACTTGACCTCATCCCCCGAGGCCATGTTTGGAAGTTGGGAGGGAGCTGGTATCTGGTTCCTAGAAAAAGAGGAGCTGGAAGATCCCTCATCTTTCCTACCTCTGGAGGCCTATGATTCCAGAGAATTCCAGAAAAAGGTGTGTCTCAGCAGACTGCTCCCCTCCCTGCCAGTTAGCCTGTACCCCTTCCTGGCACAAAGGCCCAGGTCATAACATAGGCCCATCCTGCCAGGTGCTCAGTGTTTGCAGACACCTGTCACAGACCACGTGGCTCTGCCTGGCCTGCCTCTCCTGTCCCTCTTCATCTGGGAGTGTGGCCTGCTTTCTCCTGACTGCAGGCCTTGGCTCTGCTTCTGGCCACTGTCCTCACCACCGCTCTACAGGCCAGTGCTCCCATGCACGGCCCTCTGTGAGCACCTGCTGGCTGACCCAGCTCTTCTCAGGAAGCCCCCACTCAATCCTCTGAGCAGACCTGTCTCAGCACTTGCTTGGTGCAGGACACTAGGGACGCAGAGAGGACAGGACACAGACTGAGCCCCTGGGAGTGCCTGTGCCGCCGAGAGCCTGGTGGAGAATTCAGAACCATAAAGACTGAGGGCAGTGGAGGTTTACAGCCACTGTGCTAAATGAGAAGTCTGTGCTGGGAACCGAGGGGCAGCGGCAGGAGGTGGAGGCAAAACAAGCTCCGTGGGCAGCCTCACTGTTGAAGGGCAGGGAAGGGCGTTCTAGGCAGTGGGAACAGCAAGAGCCACAGTAGAGGGGTGCAAAATATGTTTAGGGAACTGCAAGTAGCTCTGGGTTGTTGGGGGGTAAAGGGCAGAATTGGGGATCTAACAGAGCTGGGGTACAGGGACCTTGAGTGCCACATAAAGGAGCTGAGCTGGAGGAGTGGATGAGGGTTTTTAGCAGGGAAGGAGCTGGTCAAATCTATGATTTAGAAAAGTGCAAGTACCAGGGCCAGCAGGTGGCTTGGTGATCAAGGCACTGGATTCCCACATATAGATTGCAGTTCGAGTCCCAGATCTGGCGGCTTGAAAATCACAACAAATAAGTAAGTATATAAAATAGAAAAGAAAAGTATAACCACGTGCTGCTCGATTTCCCCTTAAATTCAGCCCTCTCTACCCCTACTGGCCCTTGCATGCTGCGTGTAACCCCACTGCATTTCCCGCGCTGTCCACGCCCCACTCTCCTAAATGGCCATGTCACCACTGTTTGCTTTCACAGCAGGGCACCTCCCTCCACACTCCGCTAGCGATCTTCCTTCGTACTCACCGAGGATGCAGAAGCAACCAGAGGGGACAGCCCACACCCATCCATCACTTCATTCCCTGCCCACGTGACTCTGTTCTGCCCTTCCTCCTGCTCCTGCCTGCGGCCAACTCCTCCCCTGGGTGCTGGTGCACTTCGGCTGGGAAGGACCTTGCTCCATCGTTCCATCACTAGCCCTTCTCCTTACCTTTAGGTCATATCTTGACCTTTTTCTTTTTTGGACCCTACATCACCCTCCAGCTACTGGCTCCTTTCTCTGATCATTTTCACAGTAAAATTTCACAAATGAGTTGTGTATCTCCCCCAGTCACATTTGACACATTCGAGAATCAGTTAAAAATAATACAGAATAAGAAACTATAAATGACCTTGAAGATTTCGAAAAATAAAAAACAAATAGAACTTCTAGGCATGGGAACAGATGGTGGTGCAGCTGTCATGCAACGCTCTGAAAGGCTGACCCACGTGGGAAGGTTCTGGCTTTGAGTCTGGAGACCTCCCTGAACACTCTGGGTGTGCACGTGTCCATTATCTGGGGCCGGCCGAAGCTCGAGTAGACCACGACATGAGGACACAGCTGATCATCCCTGTCTCTGTCTCTGTCTCTGTCTCTCTCCATGTCACTCATGGAAAAAATAAGTAAATAATTTTTCTGAGAGTTTTTTTTTGCTATAGGGCATGTGCGCTCGCCAGACAGACAGAGAAAGACATAGAGACAGAAAGCAAGAAATCACCCCCCAGGGGGGATGGTCATGCCGTAATCCCTTCTCCTCCATTCTCCTCTCAGGATCTTGGACACGCACGCACACACGCCCGGCGTGAGTTTTAAGTCACCGGATCCGGGACGCAAACCGCGGTCAACTACGTGGGAGTCCAGCGACATAGCCATTACGCTAACTGCTGGCTCCCAAAATAAGTAAATAATTTTTTAAATGGGTATGATAGTCTGAAAAATGCTCCCTCTGAAAGATGCCCATATTATAATCCCTAAAACCTATAAATGTTACTTTATATGGCAAAGAAAAAGGGGACTCTTTGCACATGTAACTAAACCATGGCGGTGGGGTGACCAAGATTACTTTGGTGGTGATCACACGTATCCTTTATTACAAGGGGGAAGCAGGGCTAGGTTTGACCGCACACAGAGGTGATGTCTATACAAAGAGCAGAGATCTGCAAATGCTGCCTTGAAGACTGGAGTAATGTCGCTGCCAACCAGGGAAGTGGGCCGCCAACAGCAGCTGAGAGAGTGAATGAGTGGACTTTTCCTCAGAGCCTCCAGTGGAACACGTGTACCAATCCCTTGATTTCAAGCCAGTGATACTGATTTAGGACTTCTGGCCTCCAGAACAATGAAAGTGTAAATGTCTGTTGTTTTAAGCCACCAAGTCTCTGAAAATTTGTTACAACTGCGACAGGACCCTGATACCGAGGGAAAGAAGCAAGAATCAAAAAGATGACAGCCCCAAAATTTCAGAATTGATGAAAGACATGAGTTGGCAGATTCAAGAAGCATAGCAAATCTCCAACAAGGTGAAAGTTTAAATCCATATCTATATATAACTTAATAAACCTTCAGGAGAAAACACAGCCGTAGAGCAAAACACAGATTACGACAAAGAGAAAACACAGCCATAGAACAAAACGACAGATTACGACGAAGAAAACAAGGGGTAGTGGGCAGCAAACTTTTCAACGGTAACAGCTGTAACCAGAAGACATAAAACCTTATTTTCAAAGAGTCAAGGGAAAATAACTGTCAACTAGAATTGTGTACCCCGAAAAACTATCTTTCAAGAACAAGGATACAATTTTCAAGCAAACCAGTATTGAGTGTATGGACCACCAAGAAAAAATCATCAAAGAAACCTTTCAAATATATATCTCGGGCAGAAGGAGAACAATCTCAGGTGTAAGGTCTAAAATGTAAGGTAAGAGGGACCAGCAGATGGTGCAATGGCTATGTCACTGGACTCCCATGTAGTTGACCGCAGTTTGAGTCCCAGATCTGGTGGCTTAAACTCACGCCAGGCGCGTGTGCATGCGTGCCCAAGATCCTGAGAGGAGAATGGAGGAGAAGGGATTGCGGCATGGTCATCCTCCCTGGGGGGTGATTTCTCACTTTCTGTCTGTGTCTCTTTGTCTTTCTGATGAGTGCATGCACCCTATAGCAAAAACCTCTCAAAAAAAAGTAAAAAATAAAAAATAATAAAATGCAAGGTAAGAACAATGAGGAGATAAAAATGGGCCAACACAGGATATAAATAAATATTAATGATACAAAATATGGTAGCTGCACAAATTAATTATTCAATGTTGAATAATTATTCAATAGAATAATTAATTATTCAATATTGTTCCAAGTAAAATTCCAACAAGGTGTTGATGGCACAAGACAATCTTTTCCTATAACTGTAAGAGCAAAGGGCCCAAGGGAGTCAAGACATTCCTGAAGAATAACAGGAGGAGGGCTTATTTTGCCAGATAGCAACACGTGTGTTATAAAGTGACAATTCACACTTGCTTTACAGCATTAGTGACTGGGATAGTGCCACACAGGCCAGGCTAAAGTATAAATGGAAATGTGGTCCACAGAAGACCTGGTTTTGCAAAATAATAAGATGAACTATTCGAAAACTAGAACTACAGCAGTTGCTGATCCTCATGGAAAAACCGCAGCTGGCTCTTTATCTATACAGACTCAATCCCAGGTGGATTAAAGGCCTAAGTGGCAAAGCAAACCCTTTAGAAAGAAATATAGGAGACGATTTCTATGACCTCACGGGAAGGAGGGATTTCTTTAAAAAGACATGGATAAGACAAGGATAAAAAGACTCAGAAAGACATCTGCACATTCATGTTTATTGCAGCATTACTTCTAATTGCTGAAACATGGAAACAACCTAAGTGTCCAAAAACTGATGACCACATTGAAAAACTGTGGCATATGTATACTATGGAATATTACCTAGCTATAAGAAACAATGAGATGCTGGGACCAGCAGTTAGCATAATGGCTATGTCACTGGACTCCCATGTAGTCGACCGCGGTTCATGTCCTGGACCCGGTGGCTTGAACTCACACCACGCGCATGTGCGTGCGTGCCCAAGATCCCGAGAGGAGAATGGAGGAGAAGGGATTGCGGCATGGCCATCCCCCCGGGGGGTGATTTCTCGCTTTCTGTTTCTCCGTCTCTCTCTGCCTTTCTGGCGAGCGCATGTGCCCTTAGCAAAAAAAAAAAAGAAAGAAAGAATGAGATCCTATCATGCAACCCAAAGTGAGTGACTACAGGAGATTTAATGTTGAGAGAAGTGAGCCAGACTTTAAGAGATGCCCTGTATATCTTCGCGAATGTGTACTGTCTGCACTTTATGGCAGAGATCGAGAGATCTGAATACAGGATGGTGGAGAGGATCAGTGTGGACGCTAGTGACAGCGAGGGGGAAAGTGGCTGGAAGAGAGTGGGTGGCAGATGGTGGGTGTGAAAAAAAAAGATTATAAATGATAAACTTTTGTTTACAAGAGGAAAAAAAATCAAAACTTTTTTTTTGTAGGCTGGCAGGTGGCATGGTGGTTAAGGGCACTGGACTCACACATGGCTGACCACGGTTCAAGTCCCAGACATGGCAGCTTGCTTTCTCATTTTCCCTCTCTCTCTGTCCCTGTCTGGTCAAATTTAAATAAATAAATAAAGTCAAATAAAATCATTCTAAAAAAATTTTTTTAACTTTTTTTTCATATTGTCTGAAACAGTTCGCAGTAGTGTGTATCTGTTCATGTATCTGTCATCCAAAGAGCACTTTGCCTAAAAGAAAGGGCCGACTAGCGTGCAGAATGTTCACGATCTTCTGTGAAACTAGCTTATCAATAATCTGCATCTGTAAGTTATTGTCATAAATACCACCTATATTTTTATACTCGTGAGGTTGTGACTGAAATTTATTTGCCAATGTTTTCTGAATGAACTGAATAAAGTTTTTGTTGGCAAAAGAGAGAAAAAAATTAAAAGCATATGGGACATTCAAAAAATAAAAAGACACAAAGGGTATAGGCCATGAAGGAAGCCATCAATGCATTCCACTGCTTTAAAAACGAAGAATTCTGTTTACAGAAACACAAGATTTAGAAAATGAAGACAAGCCACAGAATGGGAAATGATGCTTGGAAGGCACTTAATTTACAAAGGATTAGGATGAGAATAGACAAACAGTTCCCAAGGAAACAATAAGAAAAAGGCAACACAACAGATAAAAAACTGAAAACGTAATCAAGCATTGCACAGACCAGGAAGCAACTATTGCCAATAAACATGAAAAGATGCTCAATCTCGTCGGGAACCAAGGAAATGCAAGCTTCAAACCTCCACAATGTGCCAGTTTCCTTCCACCACATTGGCAAAAATGTTCAAGTTGGACAACAGCAAGCATTGTCAACAATGCAAGTTCTTACCCACTGCTTGGGGGAGTATGACTTCATATAAGCCTCGTGGACAGCAACTTGGCAGTGTCTGGTCCAATTCAGAGGCGCATTCCTTACTACCCAGCGCGTCTATTCCTGTGCAGCCCACGCAGAGACTCTTCCACGTGTACATCGAGAGAGGTAGCAAGTTCTGTGTTCGTTGAGAGGAGAGTGGATCAATACTATGTGGTTTATTAATACAATGCAGCACGCGGCACCACTGACAATGAATGGGTTACAGGTACACTCGATAACAAGGCTGCCTCTTACCAACAGAATGGAAAGTAAAGGGGAAAATATATCCAGTACAATTCTATTTAATATTTTCCCGAAGTTCAAAATCATACAAACCTAGACAATATATTGTTCGGGACCACATCCTCCTGTGAGAGGTGATGAAGGACAAAAGCGTATGACATTACCAACTTTAAGGTATTTATTGCCTCCAGATGAGAAAGAGAAGAGTTAAAGAGAGGAGGAAACTGGAGGAATTTGTAACGTCAGCTCTTCTAAGTGGTACGTGAACTGATTATTCCTACTATCCTTATATATTCCATATAGATCTCACATATATGAGGGGTCTCCAAAAAATTCATGGAGAATGTGTGTTATGGAAAATGGTGCATCGCTTTCAAAACGAGTTTCCATCAAAATAAACTCCTTTTTTTTTGAGAGAGATTTTTGCTATAGGGCGCGTGCGCTCACCAGAAAGACAGTGAGACAGAGAGACAGAAAGCAAGAAATCACCCCCCAGGGGGGATGGTCACGCCGCAATCCCTTCTCCTCCATTCTCCTCTCGGGATCTTGGGCACACATGCACACGCGCCCGGTGTGAGTTTTAAGCCACCGGGTTCAGGACTCAAATTGCGGTCGACTACGTGGGAGTCCAGCGACATAGCCATTACGCCAACTGCTGGCCCCTAAACTCCTTCTTTAATTCCACTTTCCAAGAATTGTTGAAAGTCTCTGCATATGTTTTACATAGATGACATGCTCTTAATTTTTAAAAATAATTTTAAAGTGTAGATTTAATCATATTTTAAGGTAAATTTTAAAATAATTTTTAAATACGATTTTTTAAATTATTTAAATGTACATGTAAATCAACTATGTAAAATTTACATTTAATCACTGCAGATTCAAATGTTCTTAGTTTTAAAAGGGAAGTGCTACCATCAGACACACCCCAGTTGGCAACCATAAGGATAATATGGACTACGGACCCAAAAGGGAGAGACGGGGAGAGAAGACCTACTAAGAGGCTGTTACTGCCCTGGGATCCTATATGTATTAAGCAAAATCGTAAAGATTAAGTCCTTAAAAAAAACCCTAGGGACCAGCAGTTAGCGTAATGGCTATGATGCTGGACTCCCATGTAGTCAACCACGGTTTGTGTCCCGGATCTCTGGTGGCTTAAAACTCACACCGCGTGCCCAAGATCCCGAGAGGAGAATGGAGGAGAAGGGATGGTGGCATGGCCATCCCCCCTGGGGGGTGACTTCTCACGTTCTGTCTCTCTGTCTCTCTCTGGCTGGCTGGCAAGCACACACGCCCTATAGCAAAAAAAAAAAAAAAAAAAACTCAAAAAAAAAACCAAAAACACCTATACCATGACAAATGATTGCCATGATTGGGGTGATGAGGACTGGGCAGGAGGCACTGGTCATGGGTACAGGGAAAGGAATAGTTCGAAATACATTTGCTGCTTAGAGTGAGTGAATGTGGGATGATGGAGCCAACACTGACATTGCTATTTTGTTGTATGTAGGAATACACTCAGTATTTGTTGAAACTCAAGCAGGGACTAGAACAGAAGCGGTTGGGGGTATGTGTGCAGGAGTGATGGTTTTCTCAGATGTAGGTTGGGTCATATAGCTTTTTTTTAATAGCTTGTTTATTTCTTCCATGAGAGAAACAGAGAGAGAGAGAGAGAGGCACGCTTAGCGAGGTCTTCATGCTGCAATCCGCCCCAGCTGAGCCCAGATCATGGACATACAAGCCCGGCATGCCAGGAAGGTCCCAGGACAAGAACCCAGGACCTTGTGCACAGGTGTCCAGGGCGTTACCACTGTACTAACATCTAGCCCCTGGATTCTAGGCTCTGATGGCAAGGCTGCTCCAACCCCAAGGCAGTTCCAGAGTTCTTGGGCCACTTTTCTGGCTCACCGTAGAGTCCTTCTGTCATGCAATGAGCTTCCTGCCTCTCCTGCCCGGCATCTTGCTTTAGGGGTTGCTCACACCCTCTCGCGGTGGCTGCACTCAGAGGTGGCAGCAAACCCAGGCTGGGACCCTGTCTCTGTGGACCTCTGTGGAATCGGAGCTCCTGACCGGCGCTCTTGAAGGGCACAGTTTGACCATCCACCTGGGGCCTTGGCACTCACAACCAGAGGCCAGGGCAAACCCTGACGCTGGCTCCGTTGCTGGCTTGTTGCCATCAGAGTCTAGAATCCAGTTTTGGAAAAGACCCTGAACGTCACCTGGAAAGCTCTGCCTCTTGAGACCAACCCTGACAGACTTTAGCTCTTCCCTCTCTGAAGGTTTCCGTGAGGGAGTGGCCTCTGATTCTCGGGAAACTTTTCTCCCGACAAGTGAGAAATTCTCCGGAAAAGCTTGATGTGAAGACGGTTTGTGGGAAACATACTTCCCTTCTCAGACTGTAGTGGGCTTTTCATTGATAGAAAATGTGTAGCAAAGCTTTAAAAGAGCTTTAACGCAACATCGTTTTCTAGTACTATTATCCTAAATAGCAATTGGACAACTATATAAATATGCACTTACAGAGTTGTCTATACTATGGACAAATTAGGAATGAGTTGTGTCAGCCTCAGGGGATTTAAAGAAGCAGTGGTAAATCCAAGCATGATGGTTCAATGCATCAGTTGAGAAAAAACGTGGCTTGGGAGAAAATTTAATGACATGGAAGTATATTCTCAATACAGTTACACGTATATTTTGGTGTAATGGCTATGTCGTTGGGAGTCCCACGTAGTAGACTGTGGTTCGAGTCCCCAGGTGGATGACCCTGTGGCTTAAACTCATGCTGGATGCGTGTGCGTGCGTGCCCAAAATCCCAAGAGGAGAATAGAGGAGAAGGGATAGTGGCATGGCCATCCTTCCTGGGAGATGATTTCTCACTTTCTGTCTGTCTTTCTAGTGAGCGTACATGCCCTATAGCAAAAACCTCTCAAAAAAACCCCATATTTTTAAAAGTAGATCATAAAATTCAATTTTTTTTTTATAAAACTTTATTACATCCATGAGTGAGAGAAAAAGAGACGGAAAGAGATAGCACCTCTGACAGGGTCTTGATGCCACAATCCACCCCCAGCCTCAGCCAACCTCAGATCACGGGCACAGCCCACGCTACTCAGGGAGGTTCTTGGACTAGAACCTGGAACTTTCCCATGCGGGTCAGCCTCATGGCATGTTGCATTTTCTGCTGGGCCATTTTTCATCTCCATAAGACAGAAAACTAGAGAAAAAGTTTGGAGATACATATTAAGAGCTTCATAATGTCTATCTTTCGGCGGGAGTATTGTATTTCTTCCCTTCATTTTGGAAAGTTGTCTTTTTAGTGTGTAATGAATGTACATTAGTTTGGTTTGGTTTGGTTTTAAGAGAGATTTTTGCTATAGAGCATGTGCACTTGCTGGAGACAGAAAGATAAAGAGACAGAAAGCAAGAAATCACCCCGCCCCCCAGAGGGGATGGCCACACCACAATCCCTTCTCCAATCTCCTCTCAAGATTTTGGGCACACATGCACACGCGCCCAGCATGAGTTTTGTTTTTTTGTTTTGTTGTTTTGTTTTGTTTTGTTTTTTGAGAGGTTTTCGCTATAGGGCGCATGTGCTCGCCAGACAGAGAGAGAGAGACATAGAGACAGAAAGCGAGAAATCACCCCCCAGGGGGGATGGTCACATCGCAATCCCTTCTCCTCCATTCTCTTCTCGGGATCTTGGGCATGCACGCATGGCGTGAGTTCTAAGCCACCAGGTCCGGGACACGAACCGCGGTCGACTACGTGGGAGTCCAGCGACATAGCCATTACGCTAACTGCTGGTTCCCGCCAGCATGAGTTTTTAAGCCACTGGGTTTGGGACTCGAACCATGGTCGGCCATGTGGGAGTCCAGTGATGTAACCATTATACCATCTGCTGGCTCTAGTTTTGGTTTTAACTTTTAATTACAGAAGCAATGCAAGAAGACAACTCATGGTGGATTCTTTTTCACCCAGAGGGTATGTATATTCACTAGAAAGAGAGACAGAGAGAGGAGAAGGAGAAAGCACCCCCCAAATGGCATGGTCATGCCAAAATCCCTTCTCCATTTCTCTGTCCTGTCAGGATTTTGAGCATGTGCACACATGCGTCTGGCATGGTTTTCAAGCCGCCAGAGCCAAACAAGAACCACATGATTGGACACATGGGATCCAGCTCCCTTAACCACTAGGCCATAGGACTAGCCCTCTGGGGAAATTTTCAAACAAAATATATAAGGCCAGTGTCCTCTTTAACCACCACTACTGCCCCCAGGTGTCTGTCCCTTCCTCTGCATGGCTGCTCTGCATTGAACGTCAGTCCCTTGAGCCCTTTTCCTACGCACTTTGCTCGCTGCCCCTGGCTGGCTGTGGTCCCGGAATCTGGTCACCTTTCAGCTCTGCATCAATCCCCAGCTCCCCCGCCCACATTGTTCCCTCCTGTTGTTCGGGACCTCCTTCTGCACCCGCACCCCAGCTCCTACTCATGCTCCAGGTCTTGGCCTAAATGCAATCCATTGAGAAATGGCTCTTCCCCTCCTTGCCCTAGCTGGCCATCCTCTGCCTTTGTAGCACTTGTCAGAACCAAAACACAGAAGCTAATCCCTGTGGTTGTTTCTGGGGCTTCAGACCCATCTTTCCACGGAACTAGAAGTCCACAAAAGTAGACACTTGGCCATCTTGTTCTCCATGGACAAGGCTGCTCCAACCCAGGCTGGATCTTCATTACAGAAGGAAGAGAGGCTCCTGGGAGCCAGGGAGAAAAGAGAAATAAAGAAGTACAGAGAGGTGCAAGGGAGTCCTCTGACATGGGAGGAAAGTTCAAGGGAAATCTTGTTCAGGAAGGGGAGCTGGGAAACAGTGGGGACCCAGAGATTGCTAAGAGGACAAACATCTAATGTAGGGGCCAGCAAGTGTCTTAGTGGTTAAGGCGCTGGACTCCCACATGGTCGAGTGCTGTTCAAATCTTGGACTAGGTGGTTTGAAACTCACACAGGGCATGTGTGCGTGCATGCCCAAGATCCTGAGAGGAGAATGGAGGAGAAGGGATTGCAGTGTGGCCACCCCCCAGGAAGGGAGTAATTTCTTGCTTTCTGTCTCTCCATCTCTCTCTGACTCTCCAGTAAGCATACATGCCCTATAGCAAAAATCTCTTTAAAAACAAAATCTGATGTATCTACAAATTGTTTGCTGCTCTCTCTGTGACCCCAAATCTTGGTGGTGGTATAGGTGACACCTTGAGGAGTTGAAGGAGGACAGGGCTTCTTGGGCGTGGGGCCCGTGCAGCCACAGTCAGTGCTCAGAAAGCCCCTGCACCTGCCTAAAAGCTCTGCTGTCAAATTTAAAATCCTTCAATTTTATACAAAAGACTGTACATTGCTTGTGAGTCCACAGGGGGGTGGTGGTGGGGGAACGGCTTCAGGAGGCTGAGGTGACTCTGAGAAATGCAAACCCTGAGAATCCTTGGTGTCCCCTATGGTGTCCCCTATGGACCACATGGGGACACCACAGGTCCACATGGTGGGGGCTCATTGAAGGGGATGGTGACCCCACCAGGCTAGAGGAATGTGAGATTCCATTTTTCTTTTTCTTTTATTTTTAAATTTTTGCTATAGAGTGCTTTGCGCGCCAAAGACAGAGACAGAGAGAAGTGAGAAATCACCGCCCCCTCCCGCACCCCATCCCCAGGACCACACTGCCATCCCTTCTCCTCCATTCTCTTCCCAGAGAACGCACGTACATGCATTTGGCGTGGTTTTCAAGCCTCTGGGTCCGAGATTCAAACCATGTGGTCGGCTGTGTGGAATCCAGATACCTTACCCTCCATGCCATGGCTGACCCTAGTGATTCCATTTCTCAACCACAATTCACTATATAAAACGTCAGAGAAAAGAATATGAGAGGAAAAAAGGGGGGGGGCACAAAGAATCGGGTGGCTCCTCTTTTCCAGCTGGAACCATGGAGGGCGTTTAAGAGAAGAAAAAGAAGGTTCCCGCTGCAGCAGAAACCAAGAAAAAGGCTCCTGCTGCCGCAGAAGCCACCAAGAAAAAGGTTCCTGCTGTGCCAGAAATCCTTAAGAAAAAGCGAAGGAATTTTGCAGAGTTGAAGATCAAGCGCCTGAGAAAGAAGTTTGCTCAAAAGATGCTTCAAAAGGCAAGGAGGAAGCTTATCTATGAAAAAGCTAAGCACTATCATAAGGAATATAGACAGACGTACAGAACAGAGATTCGCATGGCCAGGATGGCAAGAAAAGCTGGCAACTTCTATGTACCTGCAGAACCCAAATTGGCGTTTGTCATCAGGATCAGAGGTATCAATGGAGTGAGCCCAAAGATTCAAAAGGTGTTGCAGCTTCTTCGCCTTCACCAGATCTTCAATGGCACCTTTGTTAAATTCAACAAGGCCTCAATTAACATGCTGAGAATTGTGGAACCATATATTGCATAGGGGTACCCAAACCTGATCAGTAAATGAACTGATCTACAAGTGCGGTTATGGCAAAATCAGTAAGAAGCGAATTGCTTTGACAGGTAACGCTTTGATTGCTCGATCTCTTGGTAAATTTGGCATCATCTGCATAGAGGATCTGAATCATGAAGTCTATACTGTTGGAAAACGCTTCAAAGAAGCAAATAACTTTCTGTGACCCTTCAAAGTATCTTCTCCATGAGGTGGAATGAAGAAAAAGAGCACCCATTTTGTAGAAGGTGGAGATGCTGGCAACAGGGAAGACCAGATCAACAGACTTATTAGAAGGATGAACTAAGGTGCCCACCATGATTGTTTTTGTAATCTGGTCAGTACATAAACAGTGGCTGTTTTCAGACTGAAAAAATAAAAAAAGAATCGAGTGGCTTATTTCCCAGGAGGAGAATCAGGGGTGCAGTGGGACAAGCTTGCGCGTTGACTGAGATCAGTTCGGGTTCAGCTCCAGGTCCTCCTCTGCATCTTCGTTTCCTCACTTGGAAAGTGGGCAGAGCAGTTGTTGACATCTGGGTGTAGACAGGAGACATGAGATAACAAATCTTGGACGAACCAGACACTCGTTGGCGTGCTTTCGGCCTCTCTTACAGCAGGGAGAGAAAAGGGAAGACACCGGCCGGTGGTGACAGAGGGGACTGTCTCGTGTGTGGGGGCCGGGCTTCCTGGGGCCTGCGTAGCAGCACAGTCAGCGCTCAGAAAGCCCCTGCACTTGTCGCTGTCTTGAAATTCTTAATTTTTGAACAAAAGACCATGCATTGTCATCTTGGACCTCCCAGATTAAATTATATAGCTGGTCATGCGTGTGTACATTTGTGTGTGTGAGAGAGAGTCGGGGGAGAGGGGGACAGACAGAGAGCGGCTGTTGTGGGTCTCAATGAAAGGCTATGGATGGATGGCAACGACGCCCCAGCCAGTCCCCACCCACGGTCCTGAGCCAGCCCCACACATGAGCAAGCTGAGACTTCATCTAACAATACCCCCTCTCAGTTCCAAAAATCAACAGCAAAAACAACCCCTCCTAGCCTTTGGGCTGGCACCCAAACACCCCCACACCCACGGGCCAAGGCCCAACACCCAGCAGTGCCAGGTGTGGGCTCCCTGTGAATTTTCCCAAGATCCCATCCAGCTCTCACACAACTCCACCAGCCTGGGAAGCTGCTGGTGGTTTCCATACACTACGCACGCGATCTGCTCGCCCCCACAGCGCTTTCTGAACAGCGCTGTGCTGGGCCCACGCCACTGCGCACACCCGGTGCTGTGTTTCCCACCCTGCCCTCCCTGGAGAACAGGAGCGGCACCTTCTTCATCTGCATGTCTGTGAGGCCAGGTGCAGTGCTGAGCGTACAGTGTGCTTGCTAAAGTGCACACGCGCTTGCTCCACACGTGCGTATCAGCCAGTAGTGGGGACTGGGCACAAGAGGCTTAATATCAAGTACAGGGATGCTGAGAAGTTTACCACCTGAGCAAGAATGGGAGCCTTGGCCGGCTTCGGACTCTTCGGATGTTACTTCCCGTGAGCTAGAATGCTCGCCGATGAGAGGAGAGAAGCGAAAAAGGGCCTCACTCTCAGACTCTACTTCCGAAACTGTTGCTTCTCAACATTCGGTGCACAACGTGATGCAAACAGGCAGGTGAGGGTGTGGAGCAGGGCGGCCCTGGCGGAGTCAGAGACCTCGGTCTCGGTCTTGCTCCCACGTGGCTTGTAGCCCGGTGACCCTGGGCGTCCGCTGCCCTTGGCCCTCCCTTGCACGTCACACAGGCAAATGTGCCAGATCAGGGCTGCGCTCGCCAGCACACAGGCACATGTGGCTGAGACTGAGGAACTGAATTTGAAAGTTGGTTTATTTTTTAAAAAGAATTACTTATTTATTATTATTATTATTATTATCAATTTGCTATAAGCAGGACCAGCAGATGGCATAATGGCTATGTCACTGGACTCTCATGTAGCAGACCACAGTTTGAGTCCCAGACCCGGTGGCTTAAACTCATTCTGGGCGCGTGTGTGTGCGTGCCCAAGATCCCAAGAGGAGAATAGAGGAGAGGGGATTGCAGCATGGCCATCGCCCCCCGGAGGCTGATTTCTCGCTTTCTGTCTCTCTGTCCTTCTGGCGAGCACAAAACCTATAGCAAAAACCTCTCCCCCCACCATTTTTTTTTTTATTTTTTTGCTTTAAGTATATGCATTCACTAGAGAGAGTAAAAGAGAGAGAGAGAGAGGCAAAGTGGGAAAGTAAGCTGCCAGGCCCAGGACTTGAACTGCAGTTGGCCATGTGGGAGTCCAGTGCCTTAACCACCATACTACCTGCTGGCCCCTGACACCTGATTTTTTTTTTTTTGGAGAGATTTTCACTATAGGGCGCATGCGCTCACCAGACAGACAGAGAGAGACATAGAGACAGAAAGCGAGAAATCACCCCCCAGGGAGGATGGTCACACCGCAATCCCTTCTCCTCCATTCTCATCTCGGGATCTTAGGCACGCACGCACACGCGCACAGCGTGAGTTTAAGCTACCGGGTCCGGGATGCGAACCGTGGTCGACTATGTGGGAGTCCAGTGACATAGCCATTACGCTAACTGCTGGTTCCCCTGACACCTGATTTTTAATTAATTTAAATTTAAAAACAGATTTACAAACTGATCATTGGAGAATTTTAAATACATTTGGAACACCTTGCACATGTGAACTTACTTTTTTCAATTATAAATTTGGTAAGAATGATAAGTTTAATAAAATCTGAACACAAATACACAGCATTTCTAAGGAAAATTTAGCAGTGGGATATATTGTATAAATCACAGGTGTTGAAGATAATTTGAAAAAGAATGTACTACTTTTTATTTTTATGTTAACACATTTTATACTGATTACACATTGAGATGATAATATTTTTGGATCTAATGGGGTAAATGAAATATTTTATTAAAGTTTATTTCATCTGTTTCTTTGTTCTCTTTTTAAAAGTCTTCGCCATAGGGCATATGCACTTGCCAGAGAGACAGAGAGAGATGGTGAGAGGAAAAGTGAGAAATCACTCCTTCAGGGGGATGGCCATGCCATAATCCTTTCTCCATACTCCTCTCAGGATTTGGGGCATGCACGCACATGTGCCCAGCATGAGTTTCAAGTTGACCAATCCAGGACTCAAACCGTGGTCAGTCATGTGGGAGTCCAGCACCTTAACCACTATACCACCTGCTGGCCCCATCCGTTTCTCTTTTTCATTTCTAATGTGGATACTGAAACATTTACTAACATTTGTGATTCACATTGTACTTCTACTAGACCACAAAAAGATATTTATTTTTAAAATATTCTGATATCTTATAAATCTAGGGGTAACAGTTGAATTCTGGAGCCTTGCTTGTCTGGCATCATAGGCTTCTTCACTTCATTTTTGTGCTGACACCTTGATTTTTCCAAAGAAAATTGCTTTGAGTAGAACCAGTCTGACTGCAGTATTAAAAGCAGACATATGACCCAGGTCTGGCCAATAGAGCAGAGCACCCTCCTTTGACCACTCATGATTGGTTTGGGAATGACACATGACCAGCAGGCAGAGCCAACGTGAAAGTTTGGAAAAGAGCAGGGCTGGTCCACGGGGACTGTTAAGGGGGTAGGATGGAACGTAAACCTCTGGGCAGTCATCTCGCCCTTGAGAGAGAACAGCCTGCCTGAGAAGGAAGCCAACACAGAGGAGAGGAGAACCAAGAGTTCGAAGAGAACTTTGCAAGAGAGAGTCCATATTTTGCACCTTAAACCAGGATCTGTCCCTGGACTTTTCAGTAATATGTTAAAGAAAGAAAGAAAAGGAAAAGGAAAGAAAGAAATCCTTGTTGCTTAAGCGAATTGGAATCAGAATTCTGTCCCCCAAATCTGGAGTAACATTTGGGCCAGCTTGGTTACTCCCTTAATCTCAGGTCAGGTGGTTATGTTCAAACACAACAGGCTGCCCTCAACCCTCTAATAATCTCTGTGGAGTTGGCCCTTCCCCTCCCATTATCTCTGCCTTGAAACCCACCCTGCCATACCCACCCAAGCCTCTTCTCTTGTGGCCACCTTCATTTTTCCCTCCCATTAGCTGGAACAACTTGCAGTGCTACAAACGGGCCCCACTTTGTCTTCTAGTATTTTCGCATGCCTCTCCTACTCCCCGCAACCCTGCCCTATACCTCACAGGACCTGGCCGACTCCTCATCTTTCAAACCTCAGTTACTCTCGTAAGGTCCCCAGTGACCTCTATGTTGTCAAATCCAGTGGTCACGTCTCTCTCCAGCTCGTGTGCAGTCAGCCTCGTGACAACACTCAGCACAATTGACCATTCCTACCTTCTTGAGAATTTTCCCTTTCTCTTGACTTCCATGATCCCTTATCCTCTTCCTATCTCACTGGCCACTCTTCTCTGTCTCTTCTTTCATTTCTTTATTTTTTCATGTAGTCCTTCAACAAAAATGAGAGGGGCCTTGAAAAAGTTCATGGACAATGGAATTAACCTACAAGCTTATTTACTAACATACAATTTTATTCATGCAAGGAATTTGTGGAAAAAAGTCCATGCCTAATTTTTTCATAACATGTATTTTTCATGAACTTTTTGAAGACCTCCCTCATATTTACTAAGAGTCTACTATGTGCTAAACCCTATGCTGTGAATAGACTATCAAAAGAACAAAGTCCTTGTCCTTGTGGAGTTTAGATTCTAGGGCTAACCTTCTTTATTGATTCATCACCTTCATTCAACCTTGAAATGTGTCTTCTGCTGAGGCTTAACTGAAGATCTCATGTCTTTCCCATCTTTTTCTATCTCATGGCTTTAAATTCCATCTACGTATTGATGACTCCCAGACACCTATCCCTATCCCTAGCCCCCTGAACGCCAGACTCAAAGTTACCCGCCTATTTGACAAAACCACTTGGCTATCTACAGGCTTGCTGAGGCTTAACGTGTTGAAAACAGAAGTAAGGCTTCCCCTGCTCCCAGCCTAAACCTGTTTCTCCACCTGCCATTCTCCAGCTCAGGCAATGGCACCAGCATCCGCCCAGTGGCTCAGGCCAAAAGCCTCGAGCCATCCCGATTCCTATCTTTCCTTCCCACCCCACTTCCCATCCCACAGCAAGTCTGTCAGCCCTACCTCCAGAACGTACCCTGGACCGCCATTTTTCTCTATTTCTCCTACGAACGCCCTCGTCCAGGCCACCATCATCCCTCCCTGGACCACTGCAATGACCTCCTAATGTCTCTTTCTTCTACTCCTGTTCATCCCTCCCATCCATTCTTCAAACCATTGCCAGGGTGATGTGTTAAAAGTGTATATCAGCCCTTGTCAATCCTCTCCTTCAAACTCTCCAGTGAACAGCATGGGCAAAGATATCTGAAAGACAATGGATTGCTAATTCAAATATATAAACGACTCCCACAAATCAATCAGAAAAGGCCTTGGAGAGAAATGGGCCCAGGATGTGAACTGACAATTCAGAGAAGAAATCCCAAGAGCCAATAAATGTAAAATTACATGTTTAACCTCACTAGTAATCAGGGAAATGCAAATTAAAGTGAGTTACCATTTTACACCCAAAACATTGTCAAAGTTTTAAAAGGCTGACAATGCCAACTGCTGGCAGGGATATAAAGACATGAGGATTGCCAGATGCTGCCAGTACAAATATAAATTCATTTGACCACTTCAGGAGGCAGATGACAGCTTCTCATGACACTGAAGATGTGCACTCCCGTGAGCATTAATCCCCTTTTTAGAATTAGCTGTAGTCAAAAAAGCAGGTAATTACCTAAATGTCTCTCAATATGTGACTGGAAGAACAAAACACAAAGGGGCTTCAAAAAGTTTGTGAAAATCAAACTAAAGTATGAGTTTATTTTCATGCAAAACTTTTAATTTTTTTTTTAACTTTACTTATTTATTTTTAATTTGACCAGAGAGGGACAGAGTAAGAGAGAGAGGGAAAGTGAGAAAGCAAGCTGCCAGGTCTGGGACTCGAACAGCTATCGACCATGTGGGAGTCCAGCGCCCCTAGCCACCATGCCACCTGCCGGCCCCACAAAACATTTTTTTAAAGCCATGCATAGGATTTTAGCATATGCATTTTCCGTGACCTTTTTGAAGACCTTGTATATAATGGGTGTGTTCTCTATCATTCTACACAGCAGGTAAAGAGAAATGAACTCATTTAAATCTCTATCTATCAAATGCTGTTGGATGAAAAACTGCAGTCCACAGAAAGACCACGATGTGCATGCTGTTTCCTTTTGTGCAAATTTACAATTATCCTGCTCATTACTCTCAGGGTAAAATATTAACTTCTTACTCTGGACCACCAGGGCTGCTTGATCTCTCCTTGCCCGTATCTCCACCCTTCACCCTTCCAATCCCCGCTTTATGAGAGAGAGAGAGACGGAGAAGTCTTTTCGACGGCGTCACCATGTTGTGATCCTCCTGTCCCAGCCTCTCAATGAACTAGGACTAATAGGCCTGTACAGCTGCACCCACATGTTCAGGTCGGTTCCTGGACACCCATGAGGACTCCAGACTTCACGCTGCCACCGCCGGGTGCCTTGCCCATCTGTGAAACTCTGTCTCATACCACTCTCTAAGCTCCAGCCTTCTTTTAAACATTTCTCAAGCGCCCCCTTTTCATGCCCACTGTGCCTCTCCCTGGCACCGCAGCTGTCTTCCCCTAAAGTCTCCCCATCACCTCTGGATGTCGTTGTGTTTGTCCATCTATTTGCTTGAGTATTTCTTTGTCTACCGCCGCCTGACTACGAGCTCCAGGAGTAGGAGCATTGCCTTCCTCGTTCATCACTAAGAGACAATAATTAGTAGGCCCTTGATAAATGTCTGTTGAATGAACACATGGGACTTCCTCTGGGAAGTCCTTCCTGAATTCCTGGACTAAGAAGCATTCCCTGACACTGCACTCCTACACTCTTATGGCTTGGCTTTCTCAGCAATTTCTCCACTAGGATTCAGGAACTCTTAATCTGGGGTCCACTAAAGGAAGTCAGAGGAATCTATAAAACACCCTAAAATAGTAGGGAAATTTCATGTGCATGGGAGGGTGAAGGTCCTTAGTGTTTGTCATATTCTTGAAGGCATCTATGACACAAACCCAGAATAGTTTCTGTAAGACAGCTCTGTTTCCAGTGGGTTAAAAGCTGGTGGTGGCCTCCAGGCTGTGGGCTGCTTGAGGACTAACGCTGGCAAGTTCCCCTCTGCTTCCCAGTATGCTGGTACAGGGCCTCGCAAGTAATAATGGCTCTCCATGAAATCATGAATGAATGAATGAATGAATGAATGAATGAATGAATAATGAGCGAGTGAAGGAACTCGTGCTTTTGAAGCCTAACTACAGACCCATATTCATTCTCAGATCCCTTGGGAGCCCCAGACATCAGACACTGGAACAGACTGGGCCTCAGAGCAAGGATGGCTAGTGCATGGCTCCCACAGGACCTGCAGGGTCTGGACAGGGCTCTCCTTTGTCATGTCCTGAGCCCAGCGCTGCAGACCCAGTACAGGGTCCTCACTCTGACCCGGTACTACAACGTCCAGGGACAAGCCTACCTGTCCCCCGCACTTCGCCCCAGGAGGAAGTGCAGGTGTGGCCTCCTCGTGCTGCTGGACGACTTTGGTAGCAGGGGTGTTGCAGCCCAGATCGGTGCAATCACCACACTCAGAGAGCCCCATGGAAACCCCACAACAAGGCACCAAAACAGACCAAACCCTTCCCAGGAAGGGGCAAGGAGGGGTGCCTCCTTCACCAGTGGCTTAGGAATCTAGAAATTCCGGTGGGACCAACTGGGCAAGGGATGTGGGACATCCTTCCATATAAAGAAATCCCAAGATCCAACATGAGTCCCCTTCTGTCATACAGCCAGTCTTTGTCCAAAGCCACAGACTCGAGTCCTCTCTAAGGAAAGAAGGCAAGGGGGAGGGACTCTTCCGTCCAGACATCGTGGTTCCCCCCACCTTTTTCTCACTCTCAAAATGTATAGATTTAGGTATGTGTAAACTATAGATAAGTTACATTATTCATAGCGGTTAGAGTCCCAGACCTGGCTTCTTGAAACTCATGCCAGGAGTGTGTGCAAGTGTGTCTAAAATCCCAAGAGGAAAATGAAGAAGGGACTGCTGTATGGCCATACCCTTGGGGGTGATTTCTCTCTTCCTGTCTCTCTGTCTCTCTCTGGTGAGCACGCATGTCCTATAGCAAAAAGAAAAAGAAAAAAAAAAGAGAAAGAAAAACATATATCATGAAAAAACTATGCATGAATTTCCATTTTTTTTGCACTCGAATAAACGCATACTCTAATTCACCTTTTTCATGAACTGTTTGAAGTCTCCTTGTGCAGAATCTGTGTATAAGACAGCAGCTCATCTTGCACACCTCTCAGGGGCACACACCTCCCGAGAAGTTCACTAGTGAAGCCAAGCAAGCCGGGCCTCCAGTGCCGTGAGGAACAGTGAGTACTACTGGCTGCCCTTGACTTAGGTGGGCCATGTGCCAAGCCCTATGCTACGTGCTCTATGCTTTTCGACCTTTAATCCTCACAATAGCCCCACTTGACAGAATAGGAATTTGAGAAAGGGAAGGCCAAGGGACTTGCCCAAAGCCCGTTGTCCAAAAAGTGACAGAGCTGAGATTAAAATAAGGTCACCTGGTGCCTGTGACCTTACCTTCACTCTACAACTGCTCTATATGGAGCTTACATTTGGTCATGGGGGAGCTACATGTGATTACTTTCAGTCTTCACAGCAACCCTGCCAAGGGGACCCACCATTGTTTTCGCCATTTTGCAGGTGAGCAGAGACTCAGAGAAGCTAAGTAATCTCTCCAAGGTCACACAACAAGGTCAATAGCAGTAGACATGCACGCCTGCCTGGCTCCAACATGCACACTCTTAACCTACGCTGGAACTGTTTTCCCCGAGAGGGCTGAGGGCTGGGCTCGTTTGTCCAGAGTGCAGTCAAGTCTTTCCCTGGGTTCAATTTCTAAGACACAAATCAGAACCTAAAAGAATGACTGAACCTGAATGGTCTGAGCTTGATGAATAAACCTGTACGTGAATGAATGAACCAGCAAGTTAGATGCATGAGTGAGCGAACTGCTCCTGATCACAGACTTTCTTCCCAGAAAGAGGATCCGCGATTCCTGCCACGAGAGGCAGATCTGAGCACACTGAACATTCCCCATAGGGCCTGGAGAAGCACTCTGTGGGCATAGGAGTGAGCTTTCCACGTGTTCCTGGAGAAATCTCCCGTTGTCTGCACAATAAGAACCAAGCCCTAGCCCCCAGAGCGTGTTTACCATCTGGCCTTCCAGCTCTGGGGAAGGTAGGTGTCAGTTTCCCTTGTGCAGATTGAAGAACCTGCCCTGCGGAGACGGGAAGTGAGCTGCCCAAGGTCACACAGTGGCAGTGGGGGTCTCACCTGCTCTCACCTCCTCCTCCAGCTTGTCTCTGTGCATTGGGTCTGGCCTTACATCACCATAGTTCAGGAAAGGGATTGTGAGGGCTTGGTCCCAGATGCACAGGCCAGCGGGTCAGGAAGCAGCATCCTAGTCCTCAGTTGGAGGGAACCGGGATGGAAACGAAGATCCCAGGGGGACCCCCTCAGACATCCAACAAGGCCAGAGAACTGCAGATCACTGTACGGTGCCTCAGACAGGGCTGGGCCGGAAACCATGCCGAACCAGGCCGTCACCCAAAGCTGGCAAAACAGGTACAACCCAGACAGAGGTAGCCTCAGGATCAGAGGCAGGACCAGCAAGGGACCCCTGCCCTTCCCTCCGGCACACCACTCCCAGTGGGGCTTGGACCATCCAGGAGTGAGCTGGGAGGGCAGAACGTATCTCCGGAATGGGCACGGTGCTGCGGTTCCCAGCCCCCGCCGTCAGCCCAGCCCGGCCCAGCCCGGCCCAGCCCGGCCCGGCCCGGCCAGGCCCTCACCAGACAGCCAAGCACAATGGTTCTCTCAGGCAGGAAGACAATTCAGCCCTTTCAGGCCGAGGGCAGCAGAGCTGGCATTCCCTCTACCTCTGTTTCTCTCTGGCTCCTTTTAGTGAATCACTCCGAATTAATAACCCTGGGAACAATGAGTGAGGAGCAGGTTTGGATTCTTCTTGAACACAGAGAAATGGATCCTAGAAACACGCGTTGCATTGCCATGTGTGGAGACCAATGCCATGGATATGTCAGCGTCACAGACAGAGGGCCACGGGTCATCACCAACTGTGGCCATCAGAACCGCAGAAGGTTAGCATCGTGGACTGCTCGAGAGCCACAGGTTGTTCTAGTCACAGAACCACAGAAAGCCAGTGTCCCAGAGGCATCAATTGTCAGAATCCTAGAATCACTAACTCGGGGAGCCAGACTCCCAGGACGATTAACCATCAGCTGCCAGAATCAGCTCTCCAGCTCTTTCAAGATGGCAGGTGAAAAAGCTGCACAGCAGGATACTAAGGAGAAGAAACCTGAAGCCAAGAAGGCTGATGCCAGGGGCAAGGTTAAAAAGGATGATCCCAAGGCTAAAAAGCCCAAGAAGGGGAAGCCCCATTGCAGCCGAAACCTGGTCCTAGTCCAGGGCATCGGTAGATACTCCTGAGAGCCATGTACAAGGGGAGATACTCAGCCACTAAATCCAGGATCGAAAAAAAAAGAAGGAGAAAGTTCTTGCGACTGTCACAAAACCAGTTGGTGGAGACAAGAATGGTGGTACCCGGGTGGCTGAACTGTGCAAAATGCCTAGGTATTATCCTACTGAAGATGTGCCTCGAAAGCTGTTGAACCACAGCAAAAAACCCTTCAGTCAGCAAGTGAGAAAGCTGCGAGCCAGCATCACTCCTGGGACCATTCTGATCATCCTCACTGGACCCACAGAGGCAAGAGGGTGGTTTTCCTGAAGCAGCTGAGCAGGGGCTTGCAACTTGTAACTGGACCACTGGTTCTCAATCGAGGTCCACTGTGTAGAACACACCAGAAATTTGTCATTGCCACCTCCAAGAAAATTGATATTAGCAAAGTAAAAATCCCAAAGCACCTTACTAATGCTTACTTCAAGAAAAAGAAACTGCGGAAGCCCAGACACCAGGAAGGTGAGATCTTCGACACAGCGAAGGAAAAATACGAGATTTCAGAGCAGCACAAGGTTGATCAGAAAGCTGTGGACTCGCAAATTTTACCAAAAATCAAAGCTGTTCTTCAGCTTCAAGGCTACCTGCGATCCGTGTTTGCCCTTACAAGTGGAGTTTCTCCTCACAAATTGGTGTTCTAAATTTTTTTGCCAAGAGCCTAATTAAATAACAATCATATTTTTAAAAATAAAATAAAAAACAGCTCTTCGGAGCAGAAAAGAGCCTTAGAGACCTCCTGCAGAGGCTTCATTTTTTTTTGCAGGTGGGAAAACCAAGTCGGTTTCTGGAAGTCACAGAGCTGGGGCTAGTGGCCTGGACTCCCCACCCCCCACCCCCCTTTCTCACTCTGTTTCTAGAGAACAGAGGCAAGAGCAGCACCAGCCCATGTCCCTGGATACTTGGCCCAGGGGCTGCTCCTCGGGGACTAGTCTGGTCCACTCTGGAGGATCCCCTGGCCCTGCCAGGGCACCTGTGCTCGAGCTCATCCGCTGTGTCGAGATCAGAGACTTTGTGAGCCCTAATGCCAGGGTGATGTGTCTGGCACGTCTGGACAGGCATGGATTTTTGTTAACCAAACCCCTGGGCCACCACCTAATAAGGAAGAATCGTGCGCCTTTGTGATTTTACCTGGGAGTCTGCCTACTGGTGATCACACAGGGAGAGGGCCAGTCCTCGGTTTCAGCCTGGGATACCCATTACCTCATCAGGGTCACTGCAGTTCACGGCCAAGCCACACAAGGAAATCCAGCCTTGCGTTCCAAGGGCCTGTCACATGCTAGCCCCAGAGAAGACACTAAGACAAGGAGACTCTGTGTTCACCTTCAAGTCTTCTAGTGAGACACATACGTACTTGTAGGTCAAAGCAGAATGTGACGGTCATGCACACAGAAGAGGCAGAAACTAAAGAAGGCTTCGTGGGAGAAGAGCTGTGTTTATGCTGAGCGATAACGCAGTTCCTAACTGTTGCTTCTGGCTGTGGTAGAGTAGAAAGGATTCAATTTACCTTCCCACCCTACGCAACTAGAAAACTGAACAAAGTATGCGAAACGACTGTTTCCAAACATTGAAAAATAGGCATGGCTGGATGTGACCCCTAAGAGAAGAGAAGAAAATGCGAGTAACTCCATGACTGGCTTGGTTTTCTGCCTCAAGTCCTATTTCAAACTACGCGTGGTTCTTAGAGGCATTATTTTTGATAGTTTGCTATTGAGTGTGCACCTACAGGAGAGAGAGAGAGAAAAAGAGAACCCTCCATGGGTGTCATAATCCCTTCTCCTCCATTTCTCTTTCCTGTCAGGATTTTGGTCACACATACACACAGTCAGTGTGGGTTTTTGGGTTTTTTGGGGTTTTTTTTTTTTGTTTTATAAGTTTATTTGAAAATCAGCAGTTAGTTCTCATCCACATTAACTGTTTGGAGATTTTTAAAAGAGGTAACAGGTACATAGGTCACCAGAGTGTAGAGCTCGTTGGGTGAATCTTCATCCTCATTTCGTTTTCTAGACAACCGCACACGGATTCGATATGGGACGTTCCTTATTCCTTTGGCCCAGACAGCTTTGCTGAGCCTGGTATCAATGCGCACATCTGGAGTCCCCGTCTCTTTCATGGCAAATTTCCAGATTTCTTTGAGTGCCCGAGGGGCACGTTTCTTGAAGCCCATGCCATGGATGCGCTTGTGAATGTTGATGGTGTATTCACAGGTCACCACCTCGTTGGTGGCAGAACAGCCCTTCTTGCTACCCTTCTTCGTGGAGCCATTCTGCCAGGCCTAAGCTGTTGAAGCACAGCCAGTGTGTTTTTAAAGTTGTTAGGTCCAGGACTCCAGTTGTGCAGTTGGCCAAGTGGAATCCAGCTCCTGTAATCACCAGACCATGGGTCGGCTTGTGGAGAGGCATTTCAAGCAGAATATGAAGATCTTGCTGAACTGAGAATGTGGAGATTGGAGTTTAGAGATACAGTTAGAAGTATGGCAACGTTTCAGAAAGGAGGAAGCTGTGCAGAAAAAGAGCTCCAGAAATTTGCATGGGATCTTCTTGAGTTGTTGCTGACTGGTCACACATACATAGGACAAAACTCCATGAGCTTGGACAAAGAACTGGAAAATTGCAAATTGGACAATTCCCAGAGTTCACATAGGACAGAAGACATTTAAGTTGCAACCATTCAGAGTGTTGTGAACTCAATGAAAACTCACTCAGTAGAAATTCTGTAGAGGCCATGCCATTGCAGCAATCCCTAGAGTGTGGGCCAGTCCAAACCAGCTGTAACAAAGCTTAAAAACAGGCTTCAAAGAGATCAAGCCAGTTTACTAGTAACCTAGGTGCCTATTAGAACAAAGCCCAATATTCTTTAAAGAAAGACAACAAAATTGAGACATTCGACTATGTCACATTCAAGTCTAGCATCCAGGAAAAAATTACTGCATGTGTCAAGAAGCAGAAAAATGGCACCCATAACCAGAAGAATAATCACTCAATAGAGGCAGACACAGAAATGACAGTGATGATGGAATTAGCATACAAATGTCATGAGGAGAAAAATGGAAGGTATTGAAAACTCAAGTGGAACTTTTAGAGATAAAATATAATATGTAAAATGAAAATTTTCATTGGAAGGGATTAACAGCAAATTAGACACTGTAGAAGAAAATATCATTGGCCCTGAGGGTATATCAGTAGAGTTTATCTGAATTAAAGCACAGAGGGAAAAAAAAAGCCTGAGGAAAAAATGAGTAGATCAAGGCCAACTGGTGGTGTGGTGGTTAAGGCACTGAATTCCCACATGCCCCACTGTGGTTCTAGTCCCAGACCTGACAGTTTGCTGTCTCTCTCTCTGGTGAATGCACATGACCTATAGCAATTTTTAATAATAATAATAATAATTAATAGACTTAAATAAATATTTTTAAGAAATTAATAGATCTTGGTACCTGTGATAAGACATCAAATGGTTTAACACAGGTGTAATTGAAGTTCAAGAAGAAGAGAGAAAGTAACAGAAAATGTATTTGAAGAAATAATGGCTAGAAATTGTCTAAATATATTAAAAAATACTATATATCCACAGATCCCAAAAGCTCAACAGATTCCAAGCAGGATAAACATAAATCCCTATATCAAGGTGTACATAATCAAATTGCCAAAACTAGTGATGAAAAGAAAATCTTAGGGGCCAGCAGATGGCATAGCAGTTACATCGCTGGACTTCACATGGCTGACTGTGGTTCAAGTCCCAGACCTGGTTTGAAACTCATGCCAGGTGCATGTGCATGCATTCCCAATATCCTGGAAACATAAAGGAGAAGGGATTGTGGCATGGCAATCTCACTTCCTCTCTCTCTCTCTCTCTCTCCAGCAAGCAAGCACACATACCTTAAGGCAAAAAACTCTCAAAAAAAAAAAAAAGAGAAAAGAAAAAAATCTTAAAAGTAGACAGGGAAAAAAGGTATGTTACATACAAAGGAAAAATAGCAATACTTAATTGATTTCTCATCAGAAACTATGCAAGCCAGAAGACAACTGAAAGCTCTAAAAAGTTGCCAACTGGGCCCAGTAGATGGTGTAGTAGTTAAGGTGCTAGACGCCCACATGGCCTACCCCAGTTCAAGTCCTGGACTCTCTCTCTCTCTCTGGTGAGCACACATGCCCTATGGCAAATTTAAAAAAATAATAAATAAAATTAAATAATTCTTTTTTTAAAATGTTATCAACCTAGAGTTCGAGCAACCATATTCCTTAAACAATGAAGGAGAAATAAAAACTTTATCAGACAAATGAAAGTTTCTTGTCACCAACTGGCCTGAATAACAAAACAAATAGTAAAGAAGATTTTTTAAGTGAAGGGAAAATGATATGGGATGGAAACTTGAATCTACCCAAAGGTCTAAGAGTGCCGGAGATGGTAAATATGTGAGTAACAAAGAGTTTTCCTTTGCTTCTCAATTTCTTTAAAATAACTAAAGTAAAAATAATAGCATATAGTGGGGTTTATAATGTATGTAAAAGCAAAATATATTACAACAGCATGAAAAAGATAGAATGGGGACTGGAAGTACACCACTACGAGTTTCTTACGTTCTCTGTTATGGAGTTGTACTGTGTCAGCTAAACTAAGACAGGACCATGTTTCTTAGAACTCCTTTTCCTATTTGCTTTCAAAATAGCATACATCTGCACAATACTTGGAAAGTGGAGTAAAGTAGTAACTGTCACTCAGAAAGCTAGCACAGGGAGACCAGGCCCTGTCGCAGCAAAGATACTCACCGCTAAGTCACCTCATTGCCATGAGCAGCAACTAGATGCAGCTCCTGCAGCTCCTACTAGACTGCTCTTCATTTTCTCTGACCTCTGACCCAGGTGTGTGTTACACTTCATAGTGAAAAGCCCCAGGTTCTCTCATAGTCATTCCTGTTACTGAAGTTGGCATTGCAGAGGAGGTGAGAGATGATACATAAATTCTCTTTTGTTTCCTTCTCTCTTCCAATCTTCCCTCACTTTAAATCCATCTTTTCCCATTTGCCTTCCTTGCATGGATAGTATGCCAGCACCAGACACAAGGAAAATTGCCTTTTATAGACTATTTAGCTAACTCCATGTAATTATATGAAGGGACTTCAAAAGGTTTATGGAAAATTAAATTAAAGTACTAGTTTTCTTAGGTGCAAAAATCTTTGAAATCCATGCATAGTTTTTCATAACATTCATTTCTTATAAACTTTTTGAAGACTCCTCATGTTAGGTCAGAATCCTATAAAAATCCCTTATTTTGTACCACTCTCAGCAATTCTCTTTCTCTGATTGAACCCTGGCTAACGAATATGTAAAGTGGCATAACAGTATGTGAATATAATGTGATAAGTTAAAGATGCATCTTATTAACCCTAAAGAAACCACCAGGGGGGAAAAAAGTAAAAATAAAAGTGAAAATAAAATTGTTTAAAAACAATTCATCCAGAAGAAGTCTGACAAAGGGGAATTAAGAAACAAAGAAGAGGTGAGATAAATAGAAACCAAAGAGCAGGATGGAAGATTTAAACCTGACCATATTAATAATTACACTAAATGTAAATTGTCTAAACAAACTGTTTAAAAGCAGAGATCATCAGGAAAAAAAGACCCAATTATATGCTATCTACAAGAAACCTATTTTAAGTATAAAGATACAGAAAAATTAGAATGTCAAAAGATGGGCCAGCAGGTGGCATGGTGGTTAAGGTGCTAGTCTCCCAGACTCTCACATGGCCCATGGTGGTTTGAGTCCTGGACCTGGCGGCTTTCTTTCCCTCTCTCTCCCCCTCTCTGGTGAGTGCACAGGTCCTGTAGCAAATTAAATAATAATAATCATAAATAAAACTAAGTAAATAATTCTTTTTAAAAATGTCAAATATAGAAAAATATATACAAGGAAAACACCAGTCATAGGAAAGCTGGAGTGGCTATGTTAATATCAAATAAAGTAGACTTCAGAACAAGGGCTATTGACAGAGATTAAGAAGACCTTTATTAATGAGAAAGAGACTGATTAATCAAGAAGATAGAATAATTGTAAATGGGTATGCACCTCATAGCAAAGCTTCAAAATACTCAAAGCGAAAATGGACATGCTTGAAAGGAGAAGCAGACAAGTCCATAGTTACAGCTTGAAATGTCAACATTCCTTGTAATTGATAGAACAGGTAGACCAAAAGTCAGAAGGATATGGAAGACTTGAACACAGTCAGCAAACTTCAACTAGTTGACATTCAGAGAACACCCCACCTAGCAACAGAGTACACAGCCTTTTCAAATCTGTGTACAGAACATTCACCAAGAGACAGTAGTCCCCCTTATCTGCAATTTCACTTTCCACAGTTTCAGTTAGGCTTGGTCTATGGCAGTCCAAAAATATTAAATGGAAAATGCCAGAAATAAACTATTTATGAGTTTTAAATTGTGCATCAGTTAAGACTCAGGATGAAGCCTTGCACCATCCCGCTCTCTTTTTCCTCACAAGAAGAAGAGTGAGTACAAGTCAGTATGACAAGATATCTGGGGGGAGAGAGAAATCAGATTCACATAACATTTATTCTACTAGGTTGTATGAATTGTTCTATGTTATTATTAGTTGTTTTAAATTTATTGCTGTGCCTAATTTATGAATCAAACTTTATCATGGATATTTATGTGTAGGAAACAAGTCTAATAGGGTTAAGTACTACTTGCAGTTTCGGCACCCACTAGGGGTCTTGGAATATATCCCCTGTCCTCCAAATAAGGAGAGACAGCTACATCAAAGGTTGGGCCATAAATCAATCTCAATATATTTAAAAGGACCAAAATCATTGCATTGATCTGGAGGGGGAAAGTCAAGAAACGCACAAGTTCTTTTAGCTAAAGATAGAGAAGACTTTCCATATAACATGAGTGAGTCACCTTTGCTGCTTAGGAGTGAGAGCAGTGGATTACTGAAGGTATCTTAAACCCTAACTCCTTTCAAATAGGCCATGAGTCAGAAGGGACTTCCAGGACAGTGGGGCATGTCTCTAAGGGCCTGTGGACTTTTCAAAGGGAAGGTACTGGTAATAGCAGCTTGGGTCAAGAAACAGGCCTATAAAAAGTCAGTTCCTGAACTCCTGGGATATATCTCACTCCTATGCTTCCTCCTGGGTGTCGGAGAGGCATCCCAGTATGTCCAAAACCAGGCCGGCAGTGCATTCCCAGCCTCCCAGAGCTCCCACCTTTATCCCTCCTCCTCAGAACTTCTGTTTCCCCAAATGATCCACCTCAGTTACTGGCACCTCCCAGAAACCTGCGAGTATCTTCAACTCCAGCCTCTCCCTCAGTCCCCAGTCGGTCCATCCGTCACTGAGCCCTGCTGAGTGTCTCTCTCATTGGTCTCTGGAACCCACTTTTGCCTCCCCTCCCCTCTACCCACTGCATGTCGAAGCCCTTCCTCCCTCCTCACCTCATTCTCCGACTGCTCCTCACCTGCCTCCTCCTGCCTGCCACGCGCTGCCCTGCTTGCTGACGGCATCTCAACTTTGTTGTTTTCAGGTCTTCGAAGTCACAACAGTACACACGTCATGTCTGAAAATATATAATCTAGTAAGCAAAATCCCAAATAAATAGAAGCAAAAACCAATTTTAAATCCCTATCAGCCCACCATCACCCAGGGACAATGGCAGCCAATGGTTTGACTAAACGACCTTTCAACCCTCTTCTAAAGGCTCACTTATATTGTTTACAAACTGGGATCGTTCTCAATATACCACTAGGGTGACTTTGTCACCTGGGACTGCCGGGGTTTTACACTAAAGGTCCTGCATTCATTCCAGGAAAGCACTCAGTCCTAGGAAAACCAAGATGTTTGGTCACCCTACAACCCTTCAGCCTAATGGATTGGCTTCTTTTGCTGCAGTATCCAACTACATCTTCATTTTAATGACTGCAGGGATGCCAGTGCTTATAAATGGCCAAGTGGCCCTTTTTAATTAATTAATTAATTCTTTTTAGGAGAGAGAAATTGTTGCTGTAGTCCACATGCACTAGAAGGAGAGGCAGAGAGACAGAAAGCGAGAAATCACCCCTACACCACAATCCCTTCTCCAGTCTCCTCTCGGGACTGTGGGCACACCTGGGGCGTGAGTCTTAAGCTACCGAAGTCCAGGACTCAAACTGTGGTCGACTATATGGGAATCCAGCAATGTAATCATTATGCCACCTGCTAGTCCCCCTAGTGGCCTTTTTTTTTTTTAAGAGGTTTTTGCTATAGGGCACGTGTGCTCACGAGACAAACAGAGAGAGACGGAGAGACAGAAAGCGAGAAATCACCCCCGAGGGGGGATGGCCACACTGCAATCCCTTCTCCGTTCTCCTCTCAGGATCTTGGGCACATGCTTCCGGCGTGAGTTTCAAGCCACCGGGTCCGGGACACGAACCGCGGTCAACTACGTGGGAGTCCAGTGACATAGCCATTACGCTAACTGCTGGCCCCCCCAAGTGGCATTTTAAAAGTACAAATCTGTCCCCTCTGGCTTTCCATCTTGGATGCACCCATAGGTTAGAGCAGAGAGCTCCAAAATAGGGAGGGAGCAGTCAGGAAACGGATAAGACCAGCCATTGGCTCAAAGGAGAAAAGAGCCAGGATTTCTATTTGTATTCTTTATCGCATGTTTAAAATTTTTTCATTGCCGTGCATCTCGTACAGTAGTATGTGTATAAAATTTATTTATAAACATGCAGGATCTTCAAAATGTTCTTGGAACATACGGAAAAAACTAGGCATAGATTTTCAAAATTTTCGCACCAAATAAACTCATACTTTAATCCATTTTCCACAGTTTTTAGTAAGCCTCCATGTCATGGAGGCTTTTTTGTTTAATTTGAATGTGATCCAAAAAGTGGGAGACACTAGCCCAGCTGATAAAATACGAGCTCTTTGCCAGTTCTGGAATGGCCAGGCTCATCTTCCACAGTCCCCACCCCCAGTAAAGCATACCAAACTGTGTGTCTTCCTTTAGCAGCCATGCTGTTACCCCCAAGCATTTGCAAAAGCTGCCAGAGAGTCATGTCACCCCACTCCCTTCACTCCTGGCTCCAAGATCCAGATCAAGTGCTACCTCTGCCAGGAAGCCTTCCTGGACATACTCCCCCTCCCGAGTCCATCCCACCCAAGCTGGGTGCCCCACCTCTGCGTTCCCATAGCACCCTGTGCTTACCTGCACCACAAAACTGACCACGTGACTTTGTAATTGCCTGTTTAGCTACAAGGTCGGGGATTGCCCTTCGGGTCTGACTCCTGGGTGGCTGCCCAGCCCAATGCCTGCCACATAGCTGTCGCTTAGTAAATGGCAAAAGAATAAACAAATAATCACAAGCCTGTATATAACACTTCGAAATTGCCAGGCACTATGGTAAACAAGCCCTTTACATACATCTCGGTTAACATGAGAAATACGCCCCAAGGCAGGTGCCTTCGTGGTCTCCATGTTACAGATGAGGAAACAGGCACAGAGAAATGCAGGCATTGGCCAAGGTCATGCAACTAACAAGAGGCTGAGCTGGGATCTAAACCCAGGCTCACGGGCTTCTGTGTCCGGGCTGTCTACCCTGACGCTACAACACATCTCAGCGAAAGAATGAATAAGTGAGTGATCAAACAAAGAGGGAAATAAAGAAACAAAGGAATGAACAGGTAAACCCAGAACTATGTAAATAAATGCCCAGAGGCCTAGCCTCATGAGATCAGACATCAGCCCACTGCTCTGTCTTTAAAACAACTTTGCCATTTTTCATGCTATTTTTCACATTTCAGTTGGTGCTTAGGGGGTATGAAAAGCTTGGTTCCTACTCCCTCTCACCACTTTACTGGCACAAACCAAAGCTTCCCATCCTCAGCAATTCCTCCATAACAGCTTAGAGGGAACGGAGAGCACCGGCACAGTAGGATAGCTGAAGGTTAGAGCTGAAAGTATACTTTCGGACCATCTAGTCCAACTTTCCACTTTGTAGTTGGGGAAACTGAGGCCCAGAGAGGTAAAGCGACTGGCCCAAGGCCATACAGCAAGTTGGTGGCAGAGCTGAGAGTGGCCCAGCCTCCTGGTTTCCAGTCTGTCCTCTTTGTTTTTGTGGTGGTGGTTGTTTTTTGAAAGAGATTTTTTGTTATAGGGCATGCACACTCGCCAGAGAGAGAGAGATAGAAAGCTATCCCCCTGGGGGATAGCCACACTGCAATCCCTTCTCCTCCAGTCTCCTCTCAGGATTTTGGGCATGCAAGCACATACACCCGGCATGAGTTTCAAGCCACCAGGTCTGGAACTTGAACTACAGTCGGCCATGCGGGAGTCTAGCAATGCAATCATTAGGCCATCTGCTGATCCACCAGTCTGTCCCCCTTTCCAACCAAGCTCTGCTCATGTTTGACCCTAGTCAATCAAGAGGTATTTGGGGCAAAAACACAGCAGATGGGTTTAATGATTTCTCAGATGCAAGCGCTACCCCCAAATCTGTTTGTGTTTATTTGAAAAGGTCCTGGAAACAGAGAGGTCAAAAATTCAAGGTGGAAGCCCTACAGTGCTCTCCAGGCAGGGACTAAAGAACCGGAGCCATGACAGAGGGCTCACTGTGGCCAGATTCTTCCCTGCATTACCCCGTTTAATCCCCCGCCATGTAACTATCCTGTTCTAGAGATGAACACGTGGAACTCGGAGAAGTAGAGTGGCCAAGTCCTCCCGATTTTCTTGGGGCCGCCTGAGTTTTAGAGTGAGAAGTTCCATGTCTAGTCCCAGGCAGTCGGGACAGCTGGTCACCCTAGAAGTGAGCAGTCCCTAGAGGACTAGAGCCCAGAGGCTGTAGCCCAGATCTGATGCCCATTCCCACGCCCTTCTGTAGCACAGTGCTGGATAAACACAGAACTCAAGAGGGAGAAATAAAGAGATGAACATGGAACTGGGGGCGGTGTTGGAAGTGACTGAAGCAGTGGACACTCGGGCCAGCTCTGAAGGCAGGTCAGACCCGGGTCACTGAGGCAGCCAGCTGATATCCAGAGCAAGAATACTACCAGGTCAGGTCGGGAGGACAAATGGAGTCTGTTCTCAGCCTTCTCTGTCTGTCCCAGGAGCCTGTGTGTTGTGATAAATCTATTATCTCAGCCAGTCTCAAGTTTCTGGCCAGCCAGGGACAAGGGATGTTAGGTTCCGGCCAAACCAGTCTCCCTGGGACTCTGGCACGATCCCTCTCCTGAAGGCCAGTCTGAGGAGGACTGGCCCCCGCCTGCTGAGGCCGCTGGGCGGGCAGGACTGCTTGTGCTGATGGTGGATGAGTGCAGCTGACCACCTGCATGGCCTCTTTCATCCCTCTCCTCCCTGAAGAGCTAAGACAGAATGTCGCCTCTACTTTTTGGAAGAGGAAGTGAGGCTGAGAGGGGACGACCCTTGGCAAGGTCACACAACATCGTGACTCAAAGTGTCAATGACAGAACTGTGACCCTAACTCTGCCTGCCTCCCAAACCACTTTCCTCCACACGAGGCTGTAAACGATGACACAGAGGTAAGCTGTCTCGGTGCATGTCTGGGTGACCCAGGGTTCCCCCGCCACACTGCCTGGACACCTCTCTCGCTCACCCCTGCCCAGGTGACTCCTCCTCATCCTGGGGCCAGCTGAGGGCCCCCTCTTCCACCCTAACCCCTAGGCTGAGGCAAGAGCCCTGTCTTAGAAGATCACTGTTCTTACAGATGGTGAAAAAGGCCCTAGGCTCCAAAAGAAGAGGAACCAGCCCCCACCCCCAATGATGTATGTTTGTCAAACAATTAAATATGTAGATTAATTAACTAATTGGTTACAAATAATCTCTAGCTCCAACTTAAGTGTCACCACCAAGGCAAGTCTCCCAGCAGGCACCTCTGCCCACCCTGCCCCACCCTCCCATTGTCATCATCTGCCACCTCACAGCTGTCCCCTCACAGCTCAGAGCATGGCCCTGGACCTGTGGCATCACCAAGAGCTTGTTGGAAATGCACAAACACAGGCCCTGCTCTATGCCCCAGCAAAGAGCTGAGGGTTTGAAACGTAAGACATCATGATGACCATCAGGTGATATAAGGAGCCTAGGTCTGAGCAAACATGGTAACCTTTAGACACACACAGAAACGTGGTTCCACGGGCAGTCGTATGCAGGGAAATGAATGCTATTAACATGTGAATATGCTAGCTGTCTCTGTGAAACTGCAGAGCAGTATCAGTTAAAGGAAGCCGCACGTGTTAATCAGAACTGGCTGAAGGAGATTAGAGAAAACTTACATAGAACTACATGGTGACAGATGTCTTCACATCTTCAGTCAATTAACATCTGAAAACAACTGACTTTGTCTTCCACTTCTCTTTCCCCATTTTCTGTCCTTTAGAAGCGTAAACTTGGGAACAATTCAGGGTCCCGGCTGCCTCCATGGGGGGGCGGGGGGGAACCACTCAGTCCCTGCTTTTCTCTACTTGTATGCCTGTGTGTGTTTATTTTTATGTTTATTCTCTAATTCTCAGCCGCATCCTCTCAGAACACACATTCGTTTAGCTGTCAGAACACAAAAACAACTAACATATTAACATATTAATGGCATTTATTGCTCTACATATGACTACCCATAAAACCACATTTCTACATGTGTCTAAAAGTCACCATGTTTGCTCAAAATTAAGCCACTCCTTAAAAGGTAAGCCTTTCTAAAGGCCCTTCTGTGCTCTGTCATTACCCCATTGCTGTGGACGGAGCTGAGGCTCAGGGACAGGCGAGAACAAATTAAGGCTTAACAGCCAGGAGATGGCAGAGGTGGGCTCCAGACCTGAGGTATGTCTCTCTCCAAAGCTCACAGAAATTGGCACTGATATTCCAGAGGAGGAGGAGATCTCCATGTGTGAGCATCCCCAATGTGCCAAGCCCCTCACCTGCTTTATCTCAATCTCCCAGCCGCCATGACATGAGGAGGTTTACGTTTTCATTTTACAGACAAGAATACAAGGCTGGGGAGGGGAGAGGAGTTGAGCAAGGTTCACAGGTAGGGAATAGCAGAAATGGAGCAGAGCCCTATTCTTTGCCTGATCACTGGCTGTCTTCTCCCCTGTCCACTATCCTGTCCACTGGCTCTTGCGTCACTGCTCAGCTCACACTTGTTCTCCCTCCCCACCTGAGAGAGAGAGAGCCTGTGGCCTTGGGCCATAAGCCATACTCCCTACTCCCTCCTAACCCTCCACCCTCACCTTGCCCTCAACTTAGTCATCATCGCATTCCCAGGGAACACAAACACATGCCAGTCCTAGCGATCAATCGGCTACCAATGTGTGATGTCACCCCCTAGCTATTCCCATCGCCCTCCAGCAGGAACCAAAATTTCCTGAGATCACTTGAAAGCTGCTTCCTGCATTCCTAAGTTTCTCATGGCAGGGCCTTCCCCCACCCTCCATCCCTGCCATGACAGGGAACCTCTGCAACAGGTTGAGGTCACAGGGGCAGGTCACACCCACTGTTGGACACAGGTCAGTGTGATCACTGTCAGGGATATCCTTGTCCCTTCTGGCTGTGCGACTTGGGAAGAGTTCATCACTCTGAGCCTCAGCTTCTCATCTCTGAACTGGGTGGTAACACTCCAACCTGCCAGAGTGGTTGTAAGCAGTGTTAGGGGCACACAGCGCTCACTTCCAGGAATCAAAACAACCCAGGCAATGGGGCAGTACACAGGCACCCATCTGCTGAGCATCTGGCAGAGATGGGGGTCACCTGAAAGAAGAGGAGGGAAAACAGAGATGGTCCGTGTGCCCTGTGAGCAGGTAGCACCTGAAAGGCCAGGCAGAGGCAGGAGGCCTGCCACAAGAGGAGCCCTTGCCCCACTGCTGCAGCGAGCACTGCCCCCGTGAGCCCAGGAGATTTGGGAAACACGCTCTTGGCACATTCCTAGAGAAGAATGTGGCCGCTGTGGCCAGGCCCCTTCAGTGACTTCGGGGCAAATAACTCAGATGGGGAAAAGGGTGGCAAAAGGGAAAGGAATCCTATGCAAGGGCTGGTGGTGAGTGTGCTTAGGGGTCATGAGCACCGGAACTTAGGAGACACTCAACTCTAACTCTCCACCTAACCAGGTAAGGTCATGTGGGGCCACACACTCAGAGGAGCAGCTGGCAGCCAGACTCGCTGAAATCCAGGTAAGTGCTGTGAACATACGGACTGCAAACAGCTGGAGGGCTGACAGCTAGAGAGCCGGGCTCAGTGCAGAGGGGGCAGCTCACTCGTGGTGGGGAGGGAAGAGCCCCAGTGCGCGGCTGGCAGAGCCCTGCCTCCAGCTGGGGCTATCCCACTTACTCCTCCCAGACGTGGACACAGGGCAGAAGGCACACCCTAGGGGCCCCGATAAAGTCCTTATAAAGTGAAAACTTGGTGAGTCAGCTTGAGCCAGGCCACCGGCTCATTCATTGCGAAGGTATTTTCTTTTCAGCTCTTTTCTGCAAAGCCTTTCACTGCTGGGGAGGTGAAGTCATCGGCTGTAAACACTGCCTTGCGGTAAATCTCCGCTGAACTTTTTGCTTCTGTTTAACCTGCCAGACCTCGAGGGGAGTTGGCAGCCCAGAGTGGTGCAAAGGTCACTGGGCTGAGTCAGGCGCCTGGGTTCAGATCCCAGGGCTGACCCTTGCTGGCTGTAGGACTTTGGCCAACGTGAGTTGCATCTCTCAGTTGGGCCTCATTTCTCTGTTTGTAAAATGAAGTCACCACTACCGAAGAAGCGCTGAAGAAATACACAGTGCTGCGTGCGCATTCCACCAACCAATGTTCCTGAGTGCTTAGTGTGTGTCAGGCACCACGCTGGGCACAATGGGGTGCATGCACACATGAACACTGCATGCATATGCATACACACACAACATGTGCTCACATGCGTGCACACATACGCATCATGTGTGCACTCATGAAGTTGCCACTCCTTGTCCTCTGACGGCCCACATTCTGGGGGAAGGCAGACATGAATTAAATGACACTCTAAATGAATATTCAAGTACAGCCTTTACGAGTGCTGAGCTCTATGGCGCTCTAAGAGCCTGTCACAGTGCTTTGCACCAGTCTAGGGTGGGCAGGAGGGGACAGGTGACTTCCCGAAGGAGTGACGACTGAGTAGGAGATGGGAAAGATGACCAGGGGCCGCACCGGTATGGGAGAGCTGTGAGCAAACCCCTACAGAACCACAGTTTGGCTCAGGCCAGGGAGAAGTCGGCTGCCTGCAACAGAGGGATGAATGGGGAGGAAGGGCGATCAGAAAGGGGTGGGACACAGAAAGAGTAGGAGCCAGAACTGAGCTAGCAGCCCCCGAGGGTAGTTTCCAGCTCGAATAGTCCAGGGCAGCACTGCCAGGAGCGATCAAGTGTCTCTGCAGGGAGCGTGGTGAAACATCAGTGGATTAAGCCAGTGTGAGGCTAAATCAGACCCTACCTATACTTACTCAGGGTGCGGGCAAAAGGGCCTGCAACTGGAAAACTGTTCACTGAAAACAGTCCACCCACTAGTGTTATTTCTAAGGACACTGCCACAGTTTGGTTTTCGTGATAGAGAACTTCAGCCCACGGCACACAGCAGCAGTTCTCCAGCGGAGGCAGGACCTAGCCCAACTAAATCAGCACCTGTAGGGCACGACCTCCAGGGCCACCAGATGATGCCTGGGGAGGGGTGATGGGATGGTGGGCGGCCTCTGGAGAGTAAATCACTCAGTGATGGTTCCCAGCACTTCGCTCTGGGATCAGAAGAAAATTCAAGTTCAAGATCCAGACACTACTTATCTTACAAAGAATATGGTAAATTACAGCCTCCCATTGGGAGGTTCAGCCATCCTCATCCTGACCCAAGGGGCAGCAACAGGAAAGATGAGACTCCCTCCTTCCGGTTGTCTCCCCAGCCCAGAGTATAGCACAGAAAAATCACTCCGAAAATATGCAAAGAAAAGAAAAAGAAGGGAGAAGAGGAAATGGTGCTTGTCACATGCGACTCCCAGCGTATCACTGTGCTGCAGCTTAAATTGCTGCATGGACTTTCCTGGAGATGAAATATTTAACTTCCTAGGCTTGTATTGTTCATTTGTCTGTTTGTTTTTAATTTGCCATAGGGCACATGCACTGGCTGGAGAGAGACAGTGGCAGAGGGTGTGGAGTGAGTAAGTGCACCCCAGAGAGAGATGGCTGCTACAACCCCTCCTCCTCCATCCTCCTCTTGGGATTCTGGGCATAAGCCTGGCCTATTTTTCAAGCTGCCAGGCCCAGGACTTGAAACGCACAGTCATCCATGTGGGATCCGACTGCCTCAACCACCACACCACCGACTGACCCTGTTACTGCCTTCTCTACAATGGCAGTGGGTTGAAGACAAGGGTGATTTTGATACACTCAGGCCTCCTTCTATAAGTTGAACGATTTGGGTGAAAATGAAGACGTTGCCCCCTCCTCGGTACATTTCCATGCAACAAGTATAATCATCCAGGATCCTTCTTCTGGGAACAGGAGGAGGGAGGAAGGGAGGGAAAGGCAAAAAAAGGAAGAGCAAGAGACACGTCCCTGGGCCTCTCCGAGCACCTGCTCCATGTCCAGCCCTGGGGTGAGTCTGGCTTATCCAGGAAACACACTGAAGTGTCCAGGCTGTTAGATAAAAATTGAACAAGGCAGGTGAGGGTTTCGTGTACAGAGGTGTCCCGACCCAGGGGGACAGTCAAACAGGTTTCCTGAGGGAAGGAGTGAGAGCCGGGACAAGCGGCGCAGTGTTACAACACGGAGACGACGCAGTATTACAACTCTTCAGGGTCCTCCGTTTATTGTGGGCAGCATGGAGATGACCCAGTGTTACAGCTCTTCAGGGTCATCCGGAGACGACGCGGTGTCACAACTCTTCAGGGTCTTCAGGGTCATCTGGAGACGATGCAGTGTTACAACTCTTCAGGCTCTTCAAGGTCATCTGGAGATGGCACAGTGTCACAGCTCTTCAGGGTCTTCCGGAGACTCCGGAGATGACGCAGTGTTACAACTCTTCAGGGTCGTCTGGAGACGACATGGTGTCAGGTCTTCAGGGTCTTCAGGGTCATCTGGAGACGATGCAGTGTTACAACTCTTCAGGCTCTTCAAGGTCATCTGGAGATGGCACAGTGTCACAGCTCTTCAGGGTCTTCCGGAGACTCCGGAGATGACGCAGTGTTACAACTCTTCAGGGTCGTCTGGAGACGACATGGTGTCAGGTCTTCAGGGTCTTCAGGGTCATCTGATGACTGTGGCCAGGGATCATGGTTATATACAAGCTGGTGGGCTGTGATTGGTTGTAAAAGGTGGGTTATGATTGGTTGCTTTGTGGACCAATCATGAGGTGCCAGATATGCAAATCTGAGGGATTCTAGTGGCCAATCAGAGTATGGTTTTGAAGGTGAGGTTTTGAAGGGAAGCCAATCATGGCTTTTGGCATTGTGTAATTGTTTGTTCTCTGAGAAACCGCGATATTCGCTGGTGCGCAGCCTCCCACACAGAGGCTCCAAGCATGATGAAAGCAGGAAAAGGTTCTGTCACACACGTGATCCACAGACGACCTCTGGGAACTGATGTGGGGCAGTCAGCCTCTGGAGACAGGTGACCCGACTTCCAAGCCTGGGTCTACTGTGTCTTCATTTGGCAAGTTCCCTCTGCTCAGGGCCGCTGTTTCTTAGTCATGAAGTGGGGCCCCCAGGAGCTTGCAGGGCTGAGTACTGAAGGGTGTGAATGACACCACCCCCTATAGCTCTCAAGGGTGGGGAGAGTAGTTTGGCTTGGGGGCATGCGGGAAGCCTTCTCAGGTGGGACTGGCATGAGTGCTAGAAGCCAGGGCAGGACGAGGGCTAGCCACTTCATGCTCTGTTTCCGCCTGCCTCAGTTTATTCTAACTGAAGCCAAGGCTTGGGTTAAGTAAAGGGCACCAGGAAATGCCTGCCTCACACACTTCACTGAAAACCCATAAAACGATTCACGCGCCATTAGGGATGGGTTAAAGAAAACCGAAAGAAAGAAGGCCCCCACTGAACTGCGAACACTGGCCAAGACTGCCCTCTGACGGAGGCGGAAGGACCAGACGCCGCGTCAACTCTGTCCCAGCAAAGTGCAGTGGAAAGTGGAGATTGCCAGCCTGCATGCACTGAGCTGTCCCTAGGACTTGTCACCTCGGCCCAGTGCTTAAAATCACTGAAGGAGCACAGATGTTGCCATCTGGACTCTTCCCCAGCAGCCTCTCTGGTTCCAAGATGGGAAGAAATATGACTACAACTATCAGCACCTGGAAAGCTCCTGCCCTCCAGCCCACTCATCTAGGCCCACTCTGGGCCTCTCTCCTCATCTGTGTTCTGACAAAGGGTTCTGATGCAACTATCTTCACAGGAGAGTGATTTATGTTAACCCATGGGAAAAAGAGATGTCCAACAGGATGAACAAAGACAATTCAGCATAGACCAGCATTCAACCCTTCTGGCTCAAGAGGTTTTATTTACTTATTTATTTTGAGAGATTTTTGCCATAGAGCGTGTGTGCTTACCAGAGAGGCAGAGAGACAGAAAGTGAGAATTCATCCCCCAATGGGGCTGACCATGCCACAATCCTTTCTCCTCTTGGGATTCTGGCCATGCATGCACACAGGCCCAGCATGAGTCTGGGTCGAATTGTGGTCAGCCACGTGGGAGTCTAGCACCCCAACCACCTTGCCACCTGCTGGCCCCAGTGTGGGAGGTATTCTAATACTAACATGGTGAGATGTTATGAAAAAATGCCCTATGGGGCATATACACAAAATTGAATTTCTATATATGATTCCAAATTTGTGTTTTCAACATACACAGGTCCAGCATGAGTCTGGGTCGAATTGTGGTCAGCCACGTGGGAGTCTAGCACCCCAACCACCTTGCCACCTGCTGGCCCCAGTGTGGGAGGTATTCTAATACTAACATGGTGAGATGTTATGAAAAAATGCCCTATGGGGCATATACACAAAATTGAATTTCTATATATGATTCCAAATTTGTGTTTTCAACATCTGTGCAGGGCAGTAACTTCATTCTGCCTTGCGTTGTAGTTAATTGGTTATCTGTTTCTTCCCCATACTGGAAGTTCCCAAAGGACCACAGAGCAAATGTGTCAATATTAAAGAAAGAAAGGATAGATGGGTAGGTAGGTGGGAAGTGCAAGGAAGCATCTGCTCTTGCCCTGAGGCTCTCGGTCACTTCGCCCAGACCAGCAGCCCTCATTTCCAGCCCAAGTGCGGAGCTCAGAGAAGGTGGATGAGTGGAGAAGCCAACTAATCCATCTTAAAAAAAAAACAAACAAAAAAACAGTACTCACTTAGATTAGTGAGTACTTAGTCCATGCCGAGCTCTGAACTGATCACTTCAGGACACCTGTCACCTGATCCCCACAACTCTACTATGTTAAGATGACGCAGGTTAGTTAGGGTAGTATTCCCCGCATGTCCCTCTGGAACCAGCAGCATCAGTGCCACTTGGGAATTTACTAGAAATACAGTTTTAAACAGTACCCTGGACCTACTGGATCAGAAACCCTGGAAGGTGGGGCAAGCAATCTGCTTTGTCGACCCATCCAGGTGCTTCAGATGCAAACTCAAGTTTGAGAAGCCCTGGACATGCAGCCCAGGTTTCTTGAGGGCAGCCTTGAAGTTGAGGCTTAAAATTCTATCCTGCGACCAGCAGATGGTGTAATGGCTATATCGCTAAACTCCTATGTAGTTGACCACGGTTTGAGTCCCAGACCTGGTGGCTTAAACTCACGCTGGACACATGCATGTGCGAATCCAAGATCCTGAGAGGAGAATAGAGGAGAAGGGATTGCAGCATGGCCATCCCACCCCGGCCGGGGGCAGGGGGCAGGTGATTTCTTGCTTTCTGTCTCTCTGTCTCTGTCTTCCTGGTGAGCACACGCACCCTATAGCAAAAACCTTTGCCCTAGCCCCACAAAAAAAAAAAGTTGTATCCTAACCCAATTGATTAAAACTGCTGGGATCAAGTGTGTGATGAGACTGAGTCACGTCTATGGGCACTGCATGAGGGAGACCACACCAGAGGGGCCAAACAAGGGAAAGGGAGCTACTGTGGAATTTTGGAGGAGGGAATTAAGGTGCTATCTCAATAAAACAGCGTTTTCAATGGCTCAAGTCTGGAGGGCAGAGTAGACTCAGAGTCCAACCTCTATGGCACCCACCAAGCCAAGACAGATTGGATTCCTGGGGTGCAGAGAGCCCTTCTCTGAGCTCCGCACTTGGGCTGGAAATGAGGGCTGCTGGTCTGGGCGAAGTGACCGAGAGCCTCAGGGCAAGAGCAGATGCTTCCTTGCACTTCCCAGCCTTCCTTCTCCAAAACGCTTACAGACACCTCTCAACCAGCCAAGGCTCTGGCAGTCTGATATCAGGCAGCAGAGTTTCCCAGCAAGTAAGAAAGCGGTGGTCACTTGGAGAAGTGAGTTGTCATGACGATCGACAGCTGCAGCATGTCCTTGGGCAGAATTGTCTGGAACCGTCTTTCCTGCTAACTCTGTGGCCCGCTCTGGCCAGGTCTGTCATTCCGACTTAAGAATGGCCGGCTGGATTTGTACTTTCTCAGCCCAAGCTCGTTTTCACGTTCTCAGCTAGAAGGTGGTAAATGAGCTAACATTCATAAAGTGCTTAGAACAGTGCCTGGCAAATAATTAATAAAATTACAACATATAATTATATGTTATGTATAATATATAACTACATTATAAAATATGATGGATAATATGTTAATGCAAATAAACTGTAATATATAATAGTATAATTAGTATAAATGTTAATTAATTAAGGTAATAAGTGTTATGGTTGGATAGATAAAAGACAATTTTTTTTTTCTTTCCCTTCAAGCAACACTATGGCATTAGAAAGCATCACAGGCTTCTTATTTGCTTTTAAAAAAAAATAAAGGTGAGAGGGAACCAGCAGTTAGCGTAATGGCTATGTCGCTGGATTCCCACGTAGTCGACCGCGGTTCACATCCTGGACCCGGTGGCTTAAAACTCACGCCAGGCGCGTGTGCGTGCGTGCCCAAGATCCCGAGAGGAGAATGGAGGAGAAGGATTGCGGCGTGACCATCCCCCCTGGGGGGTGATTTCTCGCTTTCTGTCTCTATGTCTCTCTCTGTCTGTCTGGCGAGCACACGCACCCTATAGTGAAAACCTCTCCAAAAGAAAAATAGAGGTGAGATTAAGAAAGACGCTGGTTCTAGGTTCAGAGATGCTAAGAAACAGGAGATGGATTTGTGAGTGCCCGCTCTGTGTGCATAGCTCTGAGGCCTCGTTTCCCCTAGAAGTCAGGTATGCTTTGCCTTATTACCCACAAAGGGAAGTTAAGGCAATTGCTTAAACTCATCTCGCTGATCATTGGCAGAGCCAGGATTCAAACCCAGCTACAGCCATCCACGAACCACTTACCCCGGGAAGCCTTTGGCTTTTCATTTGTAAAATAAAGGAAATACAATGAAATAATTTCTGAAAGTCCTTCTTGGCCCAGCCCGGGGGCACAGTCCGTAGCATACTGGACTTCAGTGCTGGCAGTCAGATGGCTGACCTCGGGTTCAGATCCTCACGTTGGCCTGAAAACACAGCAGGCAGGTATGTGTGCCCAAGATCCTGTCAAGCTGGAGGGCGGGAGGGAAAGGACCATGGCGTGAGCAGACTCTGTCAAGGGTGCTTGTCTCTGCAGATACATAGCTATATCATACATGCACATGCCAGCTATCATGGCTGAAATAAATAAACTTAAAAAAATACTTTAAAGGTCCTCCTTATGCCAGTCTTCCCTCTATAACTGAGACTCAGCGATAAATCTCTCCATTCTCCCACCCAGAAAAAGGGCCACACGTGAAACTATAATGGTAAAAGCATAATCGGCATGCATTCCTTATAATATAAAAATAGGAAATATAATTTACCTATATGGTAGACTATTATCCAGCCATTACGAATTATGTTGCTGAAGTATATTACAAACATAAAAGATATTCATATCTTCATAGCATTTTGTGGGTAATAAAGAGTTAACAGTAATAGTTAGTCTATCGATTGTGTGTAATTCCTATAAGAATCTCACCAATATTTTTGCATTAATGGAAAAAAATCTACCATAAAATTCATATGGAATTTAAGGGATCATAAATAGCCAAACTGATCTTGAAAACCAAGAAAGCTGGAGATGCCGCACCTAGACCAAGACTATGGGAGCCAAAGTACTAGCACAAAGAAGAAATGCAGGCAAGTGGGATAGAAGAGACGGTCCAGAAATAAACTCTGGCATATACGGTCAGAGTGAGCCAGGACCATTCTGTGGCGAAAGGAGGGGCTCCAACAGTTTTTAATCTTTTTTTTTTTTAAGTATTTTTGCCACAGGGTGTGGGCGCTTGCCAGAAAGAAAGAGACACTGAAAGGGAAAGTGAGAAATTGCACACCTCCCACCCCCCAGAGATTATGGCCATGCCACAGTCCCTTCTTCTCCTGTCTCCTCCTGGGGGCCTGGGCATACATGCACATGCACCTGGCAAGACTGTCAAGCCACCAGGTCCAGGAGTTGAACCAAGGTTGGACATGTGGTTGTCGAACACCTAACCCATTATGCTACCTTAATCACCATGCCACCTGTGGGCCCTACCTTTAATTTTTTTTTCAGAGGTTTTTGTATGGGGCACATGCACTCACCAGACAGAGAGAGAGAGAAAGAGAGACAGAAAGGCCAAAATTCCAAGAAGAGAGAAGTAAGAAACCCAAAGCACATTCAATAATCTTAAAAATAGACAAGTGGGACTACATCAAGCTAAACAGCTTCTGTGCAGCAAAAGAAACAATAATTAGAGTGGTGAGACAACCCTCAGAGTGGGAGAATATATTTGCAAACTATGCCGCAGATAAGGGACTGATAACCAGAATGTACACGGAATTCAAGCAGCTTACCCTCCAAAAAAACTAATTAATCCAATTAAAAGATGAGAAAATGATCTGAATAGACAAGTCTCCAAGGAAGACACATGAATGGCCAAAAAGCATGTGAAAAAATGCTCAACATCTCTTATCATAAGGGAAATGCAAATCAAAACCACAATGAGAGACCATTTAATCCCATTTAGAATGGCTAAGATTAAAAAATGAAGAATGATAAGTACCTGTGAAGCTGCAGTATAAAGGGAATCCTCCTACAAAGTTGGTGGGAATGTAATTAGGACAGCCACTGTGGAAAACAAAATGGAGGTTCCTCAGAACCCTACAAATAGAATTATGATATGATCCAGTAATTCCACTCATGGGTATTTATCCTAAGGCTAGGAAAATCCTCAGTCAGAAAAACACTTGTACATTCATGTTTACTGCAGCATTATTCACTAGGACATGGAACCAACCCAAATGTCCAAGAACAGATAAGCGTATTGAAAAAATGTGGCACATGTACTCCATGGAATACTACTCAGCCATAAAAGATGAGACCCTGACATTTGATACAAAGTGGACAAATATGGAAGATTTGCTAAGCAAAGCAAGCCAGATTATGAAAGATAGACATTGTATGTCCCCACTTAATATACCAAATTCTGCACTCTGTAGCAGAAACTGGAAGACTGGAAAGAATAAGACCAGGGAGGGCAACTGTAAATACTAGAGACAGTATAGGAGGGGTTGGGTAACAGGGGGTAGGACAGAGGGGATCCAGGATAAAACAAACAAATGAAACATTTAATAGACATAAAAATAAAAAGTTATCTGTTGATGATAATATACATGGCAATGCCTTTGACTTGACTAATATCCACGGTATTCATGCTGGGGGGAAACCATGTTGTACACTATAAAGATGTACAATTACTGGGGCCAGCAGGCAGCATGATGGTTGAGGCACTGGATTCCCACCATGGTTCAAGTCCTGGACTTGGCAACTTGTTTCTCTCTCTCTCTTTCCTCTCTTTCTCTCTCTCTCATTCTCCGGAGAACACATGTGCCCTATAGCAAATTAAAATAATAATAATAGAAATAATAACATTTTTTAAAAGGGTAGCCTGTGGGGGGGAAATGGAAAAAAAGACCTACAATGATGAAATATAAATATGTTTTAAAATTAAGCTTCAGCTATATACTAGTGATAAGAAAGTAAATGACTAGAAAAGGATATGCCATGCAAACAGAAGCATAAAAGAGCTGGGCTGGCCATCCACATAGCTAAGAAAATAGAATTTAAGACCAAGAATCTAATTGTAGACAAAGATGAGCAGTTAATAACGATGGAAGATTCAATATGGCATAAAGAAATAGCTGGGAACCAGCGGTTAGCGTAATGGCTATGTCGCTGGACTCCCACGTAATCGACCGCGGTTCGCGTACCGGACCCGGTGGCTTAAAACTCACGCCGGGCGCGTGTGCGTGCGTGCCCAAGATCCCGAGAGGAGAATGAAG
>NW_006159616.1:5090052-5093945 GCF_000334495.1 Tupaia belangeri chinensis | reverse complement strand
GGGGGGGATAAAAAACTAGAAACTAGAAATGGAAAAAAAAATTTTTTTGAGAAGTTTTTGCTATAGGGTGCGTGCACTCGCTGCACAGAGAGAGACAGAGAGATAGAAAGCGAGAAATCACCCCCAAGGGGGGATGGCCACGCCGGAATCCCTTCTCCTCCATTCTCCTCTTGGGATCTTGGGCACACGCGCACACGCGCCCGACATGAGTATAAGCCACCGGGTCCGGGACTCGAACTGCAGTCGACTACGTGGGAGTCCAGCAACATAGCCATTATGCTAACTCCTGGTCCCAGAAATGGAAAATTTTTGATAATAACATGCATGATAATAACATGCAGTATACTCTGGATGGGAAATCACATTTTGTATGCTGTGACGATGCTTAGGGAATGAATGTAAATTAAGTTAAAAAAAAGTGTTCAAAAAAAAAAAAAACTAAAACGGTTTTTCTTGAAATTAAAAAAAAAATATGCATTAAAAATACCTATTCAATGAGTGCAATAAGATTTATAGCCAGCTAGGTGCTACTTTATAGGATGTTCATTCTACTCACTGAGGCTTATGCCTAAAGTTGGACTTGTGTTCATGGAAATGTATCTATCAGCTGTGCTTGCTATGAAAATATTTAGATTAATTAAGATCTTTAGTGACTCGATAAAATGTGGGGGGAAAACAGTATAGAAAGCAAACATAGATACCAGAGACAATGTGGGAGGAGAGTGGGAGATGGCAGAGGGTAAGAGATAGGGAATCAAGGATGGGGGGGGAAGCAAAACATACAGGAAACAAGAAATGGAAAATTATTTGTTGATGATAACACGTATGTTGATGTGCTTGATTGAGCCAATATACAGTGTACTCTGGATGGAAAATCTCACTTTGTGTGCTGTAATGATGTACAGTGAATGAATGTAAAAAAATAAATTTAAATTTAAAAAAATCATATAAACCTTTCTAGAGCTTAGTTACGCAATACTTAGATGGAAACAGCTTTAAATGCTTATACTGGAAAGGAAATATAAAACTAATCATCTAAGTTTTCCCCTTAGAAAACTATCGAGAAGGGAGAGCAAACTAAGCCTGAGTAAGCACAAGAAAGGAAGTAATGAAGAGCAGAGCAGAGGGCCAGCAGGTGGATGGTGGGTAAGGCAGCTGGATCCCAAGTGGCCAGTTCAAGTCCCCGACCTGGCAGCTTCAAAAACATGCCCAGGTCCTGTGTGTGGGTGCCCAAAATCCCAGGAAATTGCAGAATGGCTAATCCTACCACCACTCCCAACCAAGGAGGTGATTTCTCACTTTCCTTCTCGCTCTGTCGCTCTCCTTCAAGTACACGCGTCCTATGGCAAACACAAAAAGAACAGAGTGGAAATTAATAAAGCAGAAAACATAAGAAAATCAGTGGACACCAGACCCACGCTCCTAGGCACCGCAGCCTGGGTGGGGCGGACTGGGCCAGCACTGTGGAGCTCAGAGCGTGTGAAGAGGTAAGTTGCTCCAAGGCTGCAGTTTGGCACTGCCAGACTTCGGAGGCTGAGTGCTTACATTGTTGGGTGCCTGGCCACCTCACCCACTGGTCTGCCTCCAAGGTCATTGGAGTGGGCCTGAGCACCCATGGCACCCTGGACCCAGGACGTTTGTGAGCCTCGTCTCCAGTGACTCAGAAGTCACGCTCCAACTGCAGCAACCCCAAGATGTCAGAGACATGGTGGCGATGCTCTGTTACAACCGGTGATCCGGCTGTCCTGTGTGCTCCATCAGCAGGGCCTGCTCTGCCCCCTTTTTCCAAGCTCTGGGTCTCTTTAAAGCATGCCTGCAGACTCTCCAGCCCACAGACCACGGATCTAGATGTCCCGGGATGTCACAGTACTCCTGAAGGTGGTTTGCATGAAGAACCTGTATGGCCTTAGGAAAGGGATGTCCCCCTTCACTTCCATTGTGAGGTGTGTCTCTGGCATTGGACTCCACTTTGGCACTCTCTGCTCTGCAGCAGTGTTCATGGCAAGGCCATCCTCCCACCACCCTGGAGTCCAGCTACTAGGGTGGCTCGCACACTATGGCAGGGATCTACAGGTCGCCTGTCACTGTGATCAAGAAATGACTATGAGAGCATCTACACAGCCCTGGGCAGCAGCTGTCACAGGGCACTGGGGCCTCTCCTGTCCCTGTCAGCAACCCTCCTTCCTGATGTGCACTTTTCAGCAATCTACCTAATGTTTCACAACCAGATCAAAACCCATACCCCGCAATCAACTGGAGGCAGCCCTTAGTCCAGCTGCACATTGCAGCTGTGGGATATTTCCTGGTATTCCAGCCTCACTGGTAACTCAACCTGCGGAGGTTATCAAAACTCACATGCAACTCTCTCCAGTGAAATTTCAGTGGATTGGCCAAGCAGTGACACTCATTTCAAAGACTATGGGCTATGTGGCTTCTTCCAAGGCAGTGTCCCCAGCAGCAATGGCACAGTCTATGAAAAGGTGATGGTCAACATGGGCCTGAAGCCCTAACCAACAGAGGCGTGGGAAGGGGTAGGCTGTATTGCCTTGCTTAGTTCTGCCAAGGGTCACTTCATCTCACGGTCCTGGAGTAAGACAAGCCACTATTTGAGAAGCCAGGCAGATACATCATTGCCTTCCATAACCCCCCTTCAAGAAGTGAATAGATGAGTCTGACTCAAGCCTTCATAATCTTCCAAAAGAGGAGTCCCCAAAACATACAGCACACTGGGGAGATAGAAGAAAGATGTGCATACCCTGCAGGGCTGCCTGGAAAGGAGAGAGCTTGGCTGGGGGGCTTCTTTCCCACCGCCTGCAATAGGTTGTCCCCTTGGACATGCTGCTGGGTAAGGAAGCCAACCATCTGTAAGCCTCCTGCCATGCCTAGGGAGACTGGATCTGAGGAGAGGAGTTGCTGTCACCAGGTTGCAGGCTGTCCGAGGTGATGTTAGGATGACAAAAGACAGATGTCATTATTAATTGGTTCCTACTCAACTTCTCAGAGGCTCTGGAGAATGCCAACAGTAGCTTCCTAGCATTTAAATGCCCAAATACATTTTTTTTTTTTTGGTCCTGGCTCCTGCACTTGTTTCAACTCTAAGTTGTCCTGGCATTTTTCTGCCACCAAACTTCAGATACATAAAAGAAAGCACTTTGTCATTGGAAGCTATTTGGAAAATCTAAATAGTGTCATCACTCTGTTCTAAAATACCAAAATAGTACTACGGTAGCTGACTCTTGACCTGTAACAGTCCCTAAAGCCTAACTTTTTAAAACAGCCTTATTTGGGGACCAGCAGGTGGCATGGTGGTTAAGTTATTGGATACTCCCACATGGCTGACTGTGGTTCAAGTCCTGGACCTGGTGGCTTGCTTGCTCTCTCTCTCTCTCTCTCTCTCTCTCTCTCTGTGTGTGTGTGTGTGTGTGTGTGTGTGTGTGTGTCAGATGTCATTATTAATTGGTTCCTACTCAACTTCTCAGAGGCTCTGGAGAATGCCAACAGTAGCTTCCTAGCATTTAAATGCCCAAATACATTTTTTTTTTTTTGGTCCTGGCTCCTGCACTGTTTCAACTCTAAGTTGTCCTGGCATTTTTCTGCCACCAAACTTCAGATACATAAAAGAAAGCACTTTGTCATTGGAAGCTATTTGGAAAATCTAAATAGTGTCATCACTCTGTTCTAAAATACCAAAATAGTACTACGGTAGCTGACTCTTGACCTGTAACAGTCCCTAAAGCCTAACTTTTTAAAACAGCCTTATTTGGGGACCAGCAGGTGGCATGGTGGTTAAGTTATTGGATACTCCCACATGGCTGACTGTGGTTCAAGTCCTGGACCTGGTGGCTTGCTTGCTCTCTCTCTCTCTCTCTCTCTCTCTCTCTCTGTGTGTGTGT
>NW_006159616.1:5081919-5090038 GCF_000334495.1 Tupaia belangeri chinensis | reverse complement strand
TCTGTGTGTGTGTGTGTGTGTGTGTGTGTGTGTGTGTGTGTGTGTCTATGGTCAAATTAAAATAAATAAATGAAAAAATAAAATTAAATAAATAATTATTTTTTTAAAAAAGACTTAGTTTACATATTCATCCACTTGAAGAATACCGTTCAATGATTTTTAGTAATTTTACTGAGTGATACAATGATCACCATAAATCTATTTTAGAACATTTTCATTGTTCAATAAGCTCTTTCATGCCCATTTATAACTAATCCTCTTTCTCAGCCTCAGCCTGACACTGATCTATTCACTGTCTTTATGAATTTGCCTTTTCTAGATACTTCACAGAAATGGAATCATAAAACAAACAAAATGAATCAACAAAATTAAAAGTTTTCTAAATACTGAGAAAAGTGATAAACTTTAAGCTAGACTTATCAAGAAAAAAAAGAGAAAGAAGCTGCAAATGACCAATATCAGACATGAAATGGGGACAGCACTACAGATCCTACAGGCATTAAAAAGACAATCAGGATAACTTCCACTTCCAATCAAAACGAAATAACAGAGATCAGATTAATTCTCCTGCTCAAACAACTGAGAATGAGGACAACATTCTCAACACGAAACAACAGTTTTTGACATGAAACAATTTTAGGTAACAAAGGTCCAAGATCCTCGAAAGATATGAAACAAGTGAAGTTAGTCCTGCAATTATCCCAGTTCACTGACTTGAATGAGGTTCCAGGCTGTAACACAGGGAGAGGGAAGACTCCCTGAGTTGCAGACACAGAGCTGAGAATCCAGGGAGACCACATTGGCTCGAGTTGCTGTGCAGAGTACTGAAGAAGAGAGAGTTGCCCAGAGAAAGAACCTCAGAGTTTTACAAAGGGTCTCCAAAAATTGTGCATGACAGTGCTGATCAGTGCGTGAGTATGTAAAAGACTTAAGACCATGGAAAGGACCACTCTAGTGGATTAGAGAGAACACTAATCAGAAATCACACAGCCTGAGAATAGTGCCTGTTTTCATCAGCTGCAGTAGAAAACCTCCTAATCCATCGGGCATTAGGTAATGTTCACAGGGGTCTTGACTTGATAGTAATGCTGCTCTGGTTCTATTTGTGAACTTTACAAGCAAGATCCAAAAGGATTAAACTGTGTCCAAGTAGCTTAACTGTGTCCCAGAAAAAAATTCAAGGAAATTTATAAGAATACAAAATATTTCACATCCAACATGGTAGAATTCACAAGTCAAAAATTACTAGGCATGCAAAATTCAGAAAAAATACCGCTCATAATGAGGACAGAAGCCAATGAGTGGGAACAGACTCAGAACTGACATAGACATTAGAATGAACAGGTAACGACATAAAAACATACCTTACTGCTGCATTCCATGTTTACAAACTAGAGGAAAGACTGCGCATTTTAAGTAGCATTGGAAGTTCTAAAAAAGACCCAGATCAAATTGTAAGAGACAAAAAGCATAAACTACAAAGGAACATAAAGAAACTTGGGGCCAGCCCATGGTGTAGAGGTGAAGGTGACACATGTGCCTACGCGTCCATAATCCCGAGAAGAGAATGGAGGAGATGGAATTGCAGCATGTCCATCCCTGGGGGCGGGGGACAGGGGGTGGGTGTTGCTTTCTTAGTCTCTCTCTGGTGAGTGCATGTGCCCTTGAGTAAATTTTTAAAAAAAAGAAGAAATACTTAGGCTGATGAATCTGTTCATTATCTTGACGTGATCTTTAAACAGATGTGCATGTCAAAACTTAGACATCGCACACTTCAACTACATGTAGTTATGGTGTGTTAATTATGCCTTGGTAAGCTATAACAAAACAAATATAAATACAAAAAGAAAGGGATAAAAAGAAAATATGAACAACTTTATATGAACAAATTTGAAAATGTACAATAAATGAAAAAATGTCTCAAAAGATAAAAGTTACCAAAACGGACTGAAGAAGACATGGGAGATCTAAATACGCCTTTATCAAGAAAGAAATTGGATTGGAAATTTATAATTTTTTCCACAAAGAAAACAGCAGGCCCCCACATAGCTTCACTGGTGAATCCTATCAAAAAAAAAAAAAAAGTTTTAAGGTTTTTACCACAGGGCACATGCACTAGCCAGAGAGAGACAGAGAGAGGGAAAGTGAGAAATCACCCCCCAAGGAGATGGCCAGACTGCAATCCCTTCTCCTCCAGTCTCTTCTCAGGATTTGGGGCACACACACACATGCCAGGCATGTTTTTTTTTGGAGAGGTTTTTGCTATAGGGCGTGTGTGCTCTCCAGAAAGACAGAGAAAGACAGAGAGACAGAAAGCGAGAAATCACCCCCCAGGGAGAATGGCCACACCGCAATCCCTTCTCCTCCATTCTCCTCTGGGATCCTGGGCATGTATGCACACACACCCAGCGTGAGTTTAAGCCACTGGGTCCGGGACTCGAACTGCAGTGGGCTACATGGGAGTCCAACGACATAGCCATTAAGCCAACTGCTGGTCCCCTGGCATGATTTTTTAAGCTGCCATATGTGGGACTCGAACCATAGTTAGCCACGTGGAAGTCCAGAGCCTTAATCACAACGCCACCTGCTGGCCCCAAATTTTATCAAATATTTAAAAAGAAACACTATCAATTCTACAGAAACACAAGGGGCAGAAGCACCTCTGTATTCGTTTTACAAGGCTACTGTTATCCTAATACTAAAGCCAGCCAAAGAAATCACAGGGAAAAATAGAAAAATCCCTACAGATCAACAGTTCTTTTGAGCAGGGATACAAAAATGCTTAACAAATATTTGCAAATTAAACCCAGCAATTAAAAAAGAGTGAATAATCTCTCAGGCCGAGTAAGGTTCCAGCAAGGCAAGGCTGGTGTAACATCCAGAAATCAGTTCCTACGACACCCTGTATCAGATAAAGGGGAAAAACCAGAGTCACCTCAGCAGATGCAGAAAAAAGCTTTCAACAAAATTCAATATCCATTCCTAATGAAAACTGCGAGCAAACTGGAAGAAAAGGAAATTCCTCAACCTGATGAAGAACCTCTGTGAAAAACCCACATCTAACTTGTCTTTTACAGGGGATGACTGAATGCTTCCTACATCAAATCGGGAACAAGGCACGAAGTCTGTGCTCATCTTTTTTTGTTTGTTTGTTTTTAATTTTTATTTTTTTAATTACCAAAGAGTGCATACGCTCACCAGAAACGGAGAGAACCCACAGTAAGGTGTGACGATGCCACAACCCCTTTCCCTCTTTTCCTCCATCCCTTCTCAATCTTGGGCACACGCGTGCACACACACACACACACACACACACACACACAGCATGTTTTTAAGCCACCAGGACCAGAATTTGAAATGCAGTCAGCCCCAGGGGACCTGGCTTCTGATGCGCAGTGCTTGAACGCTATGCTGTGGGGCCAAGCCACTCTCCGCCCTTTCTATTCAACTCCGTGCCCCCACACACCCGTGAGAATGGCTACGGCGAAGATCAAGCATCTGAGCACTCTGAGTGTTGGTGAGGGTGCCCCTTGTGGGTGGGAGTGCAAAATGGTAGTCACTTCCAAACAGAGCTTGACAGGTTTTCTTTCTTTTTTTTTTTTGGAGAAGTTTTTTGCTATAGGGCGCATGCGCTCGCAAGACAGGCAGAGAGAGACAGAGAGACAGAAAGTGAGAAATCACCCCCCAGGGGGGATGGTCACGCCGCAATCCCTTCTCCTCCGTTCTTCTCTCGGGATCTTGGGCACGCACGTACACGCGCCCGGTGTGAGTTTTAAGCCACCAGGTCCGGGACGTGAACCGCGGTCGACTACGTGCGAGTCCAGAGACATAGCTATTACGCTAACTGCTGGTTCCCGCTTGACAGGTTTTCTAAAAAGTACTTTGTCTTAGGATGCAGTAAGTTTAGAATGGTAGTCACTTCCAAACAGAGCTTGACAGGTTTTCTAAAAAGTACTTTGTCTTAGGATGCAGTAAGTTTAGAATGGTAGTCACTTCCAAACAGAGCTTGACAGGTTTTCTAAAAAGTACTTCGTTGGGGCCAGTAGGTGGTGTGGTGGTTAAAGGTGCTGGACTCACACATGACTGATCACAGTTCAAGTCCCAGACCTCGCGGCTTGCTTTCTCACTTTCTCTCTCTTTATGTGTCTCATTCTGGTCCAATTAAAAATAACAATAATGATAAATAAAATCAAAGAAATAACTCTTTTAAGAAAAAAGGAAAAGAAAAAGCACTTCGTCTTAGGATCCAGTAATTTAGAATATCTACCTACATGAACTGAAAATATTTTAGTCCCCAATTTATACAACCCAAATGTTAGAATGTCAAACAAAATGTGATACATCATGTGACACATCCACATCCATGCATACCTTTCTTTGGAAACAGAAAGGACCACGCAACATGCTACAACATGGAGTAACCTTAAAAACTGTGCACTGAGTGAAGAAATGCATGCACACACACACACACACACACACACACACACACACACACAGCCATCGAACACGATGCCTACTGCCTGACTCCATCTACGTGACATTCTCAGAAAAGCAATCCTGTAGCAGAGACAGCAGTCAGGTCAGAGGTGACCTGGGGTGGAGACAGACTTTCAGGGGACAGGAGGGAACTTGGGGGGTGTCAGGTGGTGGGTGGGGCTGTGCAACGTATACATCCCCAAAACTCATTGAACACATGCTTAAAACTGGTGACTTTTGACCTGGTCATGGTGGTGCCTGCGATAGGTTACCTCTGTGGTACTAGAGCCATATGGGGGCCCTGGGTTCAGGTTCCCGGTCAGCCTGAACACACCGGGACGCCTGAGGTGTGCAGTGATTGCAATGACCCTGACTGGCTAGAAGCCCAGGGGAAGGGCCAGGGCATGGCAAGCCCCTGCTGGGGGTCTCTCTCTTGCCCTCACATGAAAGAAAAGAAGAACCATTAAACACACACACACACACACACACAGCCTTTAGAGCCAGCAGGTAGCATGGAGGTTAAAGTGGCTGGATTCCACATGGCTGGCTGTGTGGTTCAAGTCCCAGACTCCACGGCTTGAAAAAAAACCAACACGCACATATGTGTGCATGCCCACGATCCTGAGAGGATCCCTCTCTGTCTCTGTCTCTCTCTCTCTCTCTCTGTTTCTCTTTGACAAGTACACACCCCTTTATAACAAAAAAAGAACTTTAAAAAATGGGTGAATTTGGGACAGCAGGTGGCATGGCAGTTGAAACACTGGACTCCCACACGGCCAATCACGGTTCAAGTCCTGGACCTGGTGGCTTGCTTTCTCACTTTCCCTCTCTCTCTCTCTCTCTCTTTCTGCTGAGTGCATGTGCTCTATAGCAGAATTGTAAGTAACAACAATAATAATTAATTTAATTAAATACATCGTTCTTTTTAAAAATGGACAACTTTAATGGAATGTGAATGATACCTCAGTAAAGCTGTAAAATAAGGGAAAAACAGAAAGCAGGACAAGGACAGACGCCCCGACCCGCATTCATGTCTGGTCTGACATCTGCGTGCCACCAAGCACCGACCTGGGCAAGGCTGGCTGGGAAGATGAGCCACCACAGAGACGGAGACAGAGCCAGCCCCGAGCGGCAGGCAGACACGAGGCCCAGGCACTGTAAAGCAACGTGAGGAGGCTTCCCTAGAGTTCTGGGCTGTGCACACAGGGGGAGCCATCTGGGAGAGAGGAGGTGCCCCAAGAAAAGAGATGCCAGCATCCTGGGAGCTGAGACCATGGGGACGCTCGTGGTTGGCTTCCCATCCTCTCCTTTCTCCTCCCCACCAAGCGCTACGCCGTGGCCATCTCTTTTCTAATTGAAGTGAGTCAAATTCAGTGTTGCCTAGAGAGCTCCATGACACCTCTGGGAACAGCCTCCCTGGGGTGTTGCAAAAACTGGGTTGGGCCTCTCCACCCTGAACTCTGAAGGTGACCAAGGTGACCACCCTCCTAGGTGGTGGCTTGGTCTCAGTGGGGTGGGGGCGGGTGTAGGCAGTAGGGAGACAGGATTCTGGTTGGAGAGAGCCACTGTGCAAAGGCCCTGCTGTGGGACCCATTGAGTTCAAGAACTATCCAGAAGCCCTGTCTGATCAGAGCATAATTCTCAATTACCTGAGGGAGCCCGGGAGGTCTGGGGTGCAAACTGCTGTTTCCAAGGGCAGGGCAAAGTCTTGTGACGTTTTCCAGCTCCATGCAGGTAGCCAACTGCCTCCAGGGCGTGGCTTTCTCAGCTCCATCGGCAACACCTGCAGGGCAGGACCCAGCTCCGCATCTTTTCCTCAGTTGTCTGGAAAAAAGGCTACAACGTGTTTATTGCAACCCTACTGTGTACTTTTATGGGCATTTTATATGCACTCAGTCCTTACGTATATATAGGGCCTAATTTCATTATCCATGTTTCAGAATGAGACAACCGAGGTCCAGAGAGGTGGCACGACTTGCCCAAGGCTACACAGAGGCAGCTCTGGGATCCCAACCGTGGACTGCTCTGCCGAAGGCTCTGTGCCCCAGCACTTTGTCCAGTTCTATGCCCAGAGCTCGGAGGTCATCAGAAATCCTGGTGGAGTGAGGGTGTGGCTGGGACAGGTTTGCTTGTTTGGCTCACTCCCTGGAGCCCAGCACCCAGGAGAGGGGCAGTGTAGGCAGCCTGAGTTCAGTGTCTTCCTGTTTGCTTGGCTCCCTGCCTCAGTTGTCCTGGGTGCTAGGAAAGTCATGATAATCTCAGGCGTGACTAATGCTCGAAAGATGTTCTGAAAGTTAGAGCCAGTGACTAAGAGGAAGGAAGGGGTGTCCCTCGGCCTCCCCTCCCCTGCCCATAGTCCTTTCCCAATTCCTTCTACTGGTTTGACAGGAGGGAGGTGTGGACCCACGGCCATGGCTGTAGGCAGCTGGCTGGGCAGGAGTGGGGCAAGATTGCAACAGTCTTGCCTCCTCCAGCCAGTGCCTCGCCCCATCCCACCCAGCTCACAGGAGGCTCCCATGCATCTGTCATCATTCCTGTGACCCCCTCAGTTCCCCGCTCCCCAGCCTTCCAGGTCTTGTCTCCAGGCTCATTGCCCTAAGCCCCACTTCACAAATCTACTTGCCCAAAATGTCCTCTCCAGTGTCATTTGGCCTTTGGCTGTGCCAGACCCCTGCCAACCTGACACTCCACTCCTGTCTGCCATGTGCTGACGTTCGAATAAATATTCCCAAACAACCTCTTCTTGATCACCAAACCACCCTCGGTCACCCTGGTCCAGGGGACTCCAAGCTGCTCACAGGGGCCCAGTCTAGGTCTAACGGCTGTCCTGGGTGACTGTGGGGGACCCCAAACCACATCTTTTCTGGAGGGCCTGTCACCATCGCCCAGGCTGAGCCATCCCCCCACCCCATTGACCACTGCCCCTCCAACAGGTGCACTCTAGCACTCGGGCTGAGGGTCATGGTGGCTGTGCTGGGCCTGCCTCCCCATCAGCCGGGGGAGCCTCTGGCACACAGAAGGTGCTCAGGACAAGTTTGCGATGGGAGGGAGGAAGAGAAGGCTAGCCAGATGGAGGATGGAAGGAAGGAGCCTGCCATAGCGCCCAGCTCACAGGTGTGATGCTCAGTAGAAACAAAGCTCTCGATGCCCCCACTTACTAAGGGGAAGTGTATTACCTTCCAAAATGAACGTTCTGCAGTTTTCATTATTACTGTTATATCGTTCTACATGCTAATACTATTTACTTTTTCTAAACCAAGTATTGGCAACGTTTATCTGCAAAAGACCTACATAATCTGGGTTTTCTGGGTATATGATCACTATAGCTTAGATTTCTGCTTTCTGTCTGTTTTTGTGACCCTTTAAAAATACGAGAGCCATTCTTAGCTCCTGGGTTGTACAAAAACAGGCCATGGGGGGCTGGCAGGTGTCTTAGTGGTTAAGGCGCTGGACTCCCACAAGGTCCACTGCCATTTGATTCTCGGACTCGGTGGCTTGAAAGTCACACCAGGCACGTGAGCGTGTATGCCCAAAATCTCAGGAGGCGAATGGACGAGAAGGGATTACAGTGTAGCCATCCCCCCGGAGGGTGATTTCTCACTTTGTCTCTGTCTCTCCACCAAGTGCACACACCCTATCACAA
>NW_006159616.1:5070135-5081686 GCF_000334495.1 Tupaia belangeri chinensis | reverse complement strand
GTACCTGGCTTTGCCCACACACAGTCTAATGCAGCCCTGGCTCCACGCTGCTGAGCGGACGGCGGTACCGTGGTCTGCAAGCCAGGAACTGCGTTGGCATGTCTCCTGAGGGTAGCAGTTACCGACCTCAGCTTGTTTAGTGAGACTGGAAAGATGAGCGGCTGGAGCTTGGTGAGCGGGGCACCCCTCTGCTCCTACAATGGACAGGGCCCTGTTCCTGCTGACCCTTCACATCCACCCACTTCTTCCCAGGGAGGGCCGGGCAGAGCGGAGGGTGTGAAGGAGCAGAGAAGCAGAAGCGCAGACCGGCACCTGCTTCAGCCCAGCTGGGCTGGAACATGGACGCAAGATGAACTGGGCGTCCTGACTGGGCCTTGATGGCGGCGGTAAAGCAGCCAGCCCGTTGGCCTCTGAGCTCTCGGGCTGCCTTTCCTGCCGGGCCACAGCGACTCAGCCAGTGCCACGGGGTCGTGCCCACACGAGGGCAGTGTGGAGATTCGGGGGGATAGCATTCTTCCGTGTTCAACTGGGGGTCTGATGTCCTGGCAGACAAGGCCTTGGAGGTCAGGACACCGGGGTCTTTTCCACACAACCTAAGGTGCGAGAGGAGGTGTGGGGCACATTCATAATTATAATACGTGATTAAATGTATCGCCCACTGGCAGGCTGCGTGCCACCTGATTGAAGTCTCGACCTGCCAAAGAGAACATCTCCTCTTTACAGGAGCCTAAAGCACAGAGCAGCCCAGTAACTTGCCGAGGTGACACTGTGGGAAATGGAAACCCCAGACCTGACCCCGTGCCATCTGACCCGAACACTGGTGCCGTAGCCCGTGCTGGGTGGGACCTGCATCCTCCGTGCAGACAGCACCCAGAGGTGATCACGGAGTGGGGAGCCTGCCACGTTCTGCAGGAACAGGAGCACTAGGGGCAGGGGCCATGCTGTGTGATCGGGGCCTCTACCCACGGTCGGGCTCACCACGCTTTCCTGCTCAGCCCACAGGAGGGACACGCACACGGGAAGGTGGGCTGGTGAGCTGACCTCTGGAGACGTCACAAAGAAGTGACATTAAGGCCAGAAATAGGAGGGACCAGCAAATGGCGTAATGGTTATGTCACTGGACTCCCACATGGCTGACTGTGGTTCGAGTCCTGGACCCGGAGGCTCGAAACCCAGGCCAGGTATGTGTGTGTGCGTGCCTAAAATCTCAAGAGGAGAATGGAGAAGGGATTGGGGCATGGCCATCCCCACCCACCACCCACCCCGGGGTGATTTCTTGCTTTCTGTCTCTCTGTCTCTGTCTCTCTGGCGAGCACGTATGCCCTGTAGCAAAAATCTCTCTTAAAAAAAAAAAAAGGCCAGAAATGGGAAGTGGCACTATCACTAAGAAAAGTACCCATCGTCCTCTCACGGCCAGGGGCCCTGCGCTTGCTAAATCCTTGTCCTCCTCTCGGTCCCTTGTCCTGTCTCTCCCTGCCGCCCCGGACCATCAGGATAGCTTCCACCTGGGCTTCCTGCCACCTGTCTCCACCCCTGTCTGCTCTCCCCACCCTACTGCCGGTGTCGCTGTCCTGAAAACTGAACCTGGCATGTCGCCCTCTGGCTTCGAGCCCTCCCTGTCGCACAGACCCCGTGTCCCAGCCCCGCTCAGCCTCCTTCTCTAGCTGCCCCACACATGTCTCTGGGCATTTGTGCATGTTGTCCCCTCCCGTGCACCCTTCTTGGTGGCTTCCCATGAGGCCTTCAAGACCTAGTCCAAGCGTCTCCCCGGAAGCCTGCCTGGCCCTGGTCCGTGGGTGCTTAGTCCATTGCCTTAGTCCTCCACGTGGCCTTGCACAAACAGCCTCATGCTCGGAAATCTCTGCACATCTCCCCTGGCCCAGTGGGAACTGGGGAGACCCTCGACTTCATACCCCCAGTACCCACACCAGAACCTGGCCCACCAGCGTGTAGGCCACCGGGGTGAAGACCAGATAAAAGCCAGGGTGGCAAATGGGCCCAGGCCCGCCCTCACTCGCTGGCCACCTGTCCAAGGTCCTGGCCCAGGTGCCATCGCGGGTGGAGCTGGGGTGCCAGTGGGAACCCAGCAGGACAGGCAAGAAGGCGCTTGTCTGAGAACCTAGCCAAGGGTGACTTCACCGCTGAGTCAGCCTCCCAAACACGAAGGGTGGGGGCTGAGGAGGGGCGGCGACGGGGACAGTTTTAACAAGCAAGGTGCGTGCTTGGGGGCCGAAAAGCGAGGCAAGTGAGTCAGGGAAGGGAGACGCCTTGCCCTTACAAGGGAAGCAAGCTCCTTCCCACCTATCCCCGCCGAGCACCTCACACTCACAGAAAGAAGAGAGAGAAAAGCAACGGGAGGGGAAGGCTCAAACGCCGTAGCTGGCACTTTTTCTCGGACGTAATTAACGATCATTCGGAAAGAATGAATGACACCATCCCTGATGGTGCCCAGGTACATGCCGGGTAGAGAGCCCAGGACACCGCCGCACCCACCTGTCGTACCCGAACACGTCTGCCTGGGAGGGGCAGGGGTACTGAGCCTCTCGCTGGCCTGCAGAGCCCTGGAATTGTCAGGTATTGAGGAAACCACATCCATGCCCTGGCTTCCTGCTGCTACAGATGAAGAGCTGGAGCCCAGGAGGACGGGGAGGGCTACAAGAGTGAGTGGCAGTGTCCTGGGCAGAGGCCCCCTCAGCGCCACCTTTGGGAGAAAGCAACACCACCACCACCACCCCGTCATTCCAGTAATGGCTGCTCCCAGGCCCTATCCCAGGGCTGTGGTGAGGGCAAGAGGGCCCAGCAGACACTGCGGCGACAGCACTGTCCTCCTGGCTATGGCACAGCTGGGAGGAGGTGGGGTTCTGAGCCCTCCTAGAGTCACCCCGGGCCCTTTACAGCAGGGAGAGGCCTGAGAGTCCATCCTGCCTCCTGTACCAAGGTACTGTGGGGCAAGAGGTCCCCCAGGGCAGGTCTCCCTGTCCCCGAGGGAGCAGGCCAAAAGAGGTGGCCCATTTGTGCCAACCAGGCCGAGCTGGACCAGAGGAGGTCTTGTTGCCCATTGAAGTGTCCCCTCCAGAAGAGATATGTTGGGGACCTAACCCCCGACCTCTACATGCGATCTTATCTAGAAACAGGCTCTTTGCAGGGCTGATCAAGACAAAACGAGGTCATTAGAGAGGCCCCTCGTCCATTGTAAGTGGTGCCCTTTTAGAAAAGACCCAGAGACCGGCTCGGAGCAAAGACGACGTGCAGACGAAGGTGGAGACCTGGAGGGAGTGGGGGGTGCATCCTGAAGCTCGGGACTGCAGAGTGCCAGCAACCCCCCCGGGGGAGAAAGGAAACCCACTCTGCTGACCCCCACCCCGGCCCTCTGGCCTCCAGAACAGTAAGACCATCATTTTCTGTTATTTCAAGTGACACTGTTTGCGGTACTTGGTCACAAAGGCCCTTGCAAACCAACGCGGCTGGTTTCGTGGGCAGCCAGCCTGCGCGGTCGCCGGGGCTCAGAGAGCCAGCGCTGGTCACCACTCCATGCTCACCGTCCCCGGTCTCTCCGTGGCTTTGGACGAGGGGCCTTGCTCAGTATGCAGCTGGCCACGGTCACCGTCCTCCCGGTGTCTCCCGGTCGGGACCTCGGGGTCGGGTTCTGACCCGGCCTCCTCCCACCTGGGTTCCCTGAGGACCTGCTCAAGATGAGACACCCCCTCCTGGACTTACATGAGAACTCCCAGGACCCCTTGCACTCCCCAGTCCTCCAACTGCGAGCTAAGACCAGGGTATCCACAAGGCTTTGGAAGGCGGGCAGTTGTTAGGCGCTAAGTCACGCCCACGCGACCCAGGGCCCTTACTAAGTATCGCGATCTTTTCTTTTTCCTTTCTTTTCTTTTTCTTTCTTTTCTTTTTTTTTTTTTAAAGAGAGGTTTTTGCTACAGGGCGTGTGAGCTCACCAGAAAGAGAGAGAGAGAAAGTGAGAAATCACCCCCAAGGGGGGATGGCCACGCCGCAATCCCTCCTCCATTCTCCTCTCGGGATCTTGGGCACACACGCACACGCGCCCGGCGTGAGTTTAAGCCACCAAGGGAGTCCAGCGACACGCGGTCGACTACATGGGAGTCCAGCGACATAGCCATTACGCTAACTGCCATCTTTTCTCAACTTTGTGCTAATTCAGGTCCCAGCAGCAGCGTTTCTGGTCTCCCTCGGAGCTCGGCCCACGCTGGTGTAAGAACCACTGTCTATTCGCCTGCACAGAGCAAGCCCTCCCAGGAGGCCGGCCCTCGCTGTGCAGCGGCTGCAGCATTGCAGTCCCTCGCCCTCAGTGTGGGATGAGCTGGGTCCGCCCCCTTCACCTGGTGGCCAGAGGGAGCCCTGGACAGGGAGAAGAGGAAAGGGCCCGTTTGTCTGGGTGGCTGAGCGCCTGCCAGTCTCAGGGATAATCACGTTAACTCCTGCCACAAAGCCAGGGCGAGATAAAGAGATAACGTAAAGCCAGGATGATTGGGGCTGTGGATAATCCCCGAGCCGGCAGCCGGCCGGGAGCCCCCCGCCAGACGGGTCAGGGCCCTCCTCACCTCGCCCTCACCCGGTGCCCGGGACACAGGTAAGGGAGGAAGCAAGGGCAGGGAAGGCTGACCCCGGAGGTGGGGAGCCCCTAAAGCAGCCCACCAGCCCTGAGTAGGGCGGAGGCGCTGTGCCTCCCAGACAGTGATGACATCCCTGAGCCCGTCCTCTCTCTCCTCTCACCCTCCATCCCGCCTCCTCCTGCTGACACCTCGAGGGCTCCCTCGGGGCAGGATCCCCAAATGCCCTCCCGCCCACCACCTGCTCTCCTGCCCTGTTCCCTTAGAGTGTGTTACACACTTACCCGTGCTGCCTGGGACCACCCTCCTCCCCAGCCAGGGGTGCCTGTGTCAAACCGCAGCCTTCTCCATGTATGTTCGGCTTCTGTGCCTTGCATGGGGCCTGGCACAGAGCAAGAAAAGTGCAGTAAATCTTTCTGGAATGGAACCACTCTACAGAGGCCAGAGAGGACACTGGCACACCCGTGAGGAGGGCGAAGCCAGATGGCGGTGGTGCCACCAGGCGGCCGCCGCCACGGGTCAGACGGCACAGCCAGACGGTAGACGTGTGCATGGACGAGGGATGCATGGGCTGATGCTGTAAGAAAGGGCTCAGGGCCCGGTAGAGACGCAGCCCAGGTTCCTTTTGGTGGTGGTGTGAGAACTGCGATGTGGGAGACAGGCAGGTGGCTCATCCCTGGCGTAAGTTCAGTGAGTTTCAAGACATTAGCTACCCCGAGGGTGTGAGCAGAGCATGTGGCCACAACCTGCAGAGATCTGGCCCAAAACTTTCGGAATATCCAGGCTCGCTTCATGACCAAGGCTGTGCCCCGGAACGCTGGAAATCACAGGGACGTGTCATCTTATATCACCCCCGGCCCTTCCTGAGACAATCGCTGCTTCTGAGGGAGCCCTTCCTTCCAGCTCTTCCTGGGTGTGATTTTCCGCATCGGGGAGAGGAGTGGCAAGGGGCCCCCAACGAAGAGGGGACTGCCCCCCACCTCCCCAGCTCCGCCCCTGGGCTTTGGAGGGTCTGAGGAGGGCGCAGCACCCCTGCAGCAGAGCTGTGGTCCTCCCATGGGGCTCTCCCTGGTCCCTAGACACATATGTACACCTGCACAGGCGTGTGCAGTCTTCACAGGGCCCCAGAAGAATGAGCGCAGACGTGGCCTCTGAGGTGTTTGTGTGCAACTCCATCCATGCACTCGGTCATTCATTCACTTAGACCATCAGTCCCTCAGTCCATCAGCAAACCTTCTGGGATCCAGGCAAAAGTAAAGCAGAGTCCCTGCCCGGTAGGCGTGCTCGCTTCGGAGAAGGAGACAAACAGCCAGAAAGACGATTACAACTGGGTGTTGTGCTGACAGCACCAGGAGCTGCCGACTCCCACAGTAGCCCCAGGGGGTTCCCAGGGATCGAGGACCCAGCCTCCCTGTCCCACGCTCAGACACTGGAGGGTGAGGACGCTGGGAGGCATCAGACCAAGGGCCCTCCAAGGCCACTCAGAAATTGTCTCTCTTCTCTCTGTCACAGAGTATCAGGGAGAATTCTACAGAAAGGTCTCCAAGGACAGAAAGGTGGCCTCCCAGGCTAGCCCCCCAAGAGCTGGAGCCGTGTCTCCCCTTGTTGAACAAGCCCCATACTGAAGGTGCTAGACATGAAAACACTTCGTAAACCAGAAAACAGTGAATGAAGTTGGGAGCAGAGACGGCGTCCCTAGACTGGAAGCCTCCTGAAGACAAGGGATGAGCCTCCGCCAGCAGATTGGAGGCTCCTGTTCGATTCTGCAGCCCAGAAGGTTCTGCATCCAGGGTAAGGCACTATGTCCTCTGGCCCCACTGACACAGAGCCAGTGAGCTACTGGCCTTCAGTGTCAGGACCTAGATGACTCATCCAAACCCTTCGGGCCTCTCATGAAGAAAAGCCCCACCGCACTCTGACATCCGAGATCACAACCATTTATTTAACTCCTTCCTGTACGTATGCCATGGAATGGATGAGGTAACGGAACTGAATTTATTTCAGAGTGTGACCTGCAACGAGATCTTTTAAAAATGCTTTTTAAGTTGATTTATTTATTTCATGAAAGAGAGACAGGCACCCCTGATAAGGTCCTTGTGCTGCAGCCACCCCACCCGAAGCCAGGCAGGATTGTGGGTACACGCATGCACGCCCAGCACACACATGGAGACCTCAGGACGCCAACCCAGAACTCTCCCATAAAGCTTCAGCTTCTCCAAATGCTGCCCTACTGCTGCATCACTGCACATGGTCTAAAGATTGTCATTAACAAAGGCGCCAACCCTGTGGCCTCATGGTTAAGGCATCCAGAGGAGCCTGATCTCACATAGCTGAGCATAGTTCAAATCCTGGCCCCAGCAGCATGAAAAACGTGCAGACACATGTCCATGCAGAAGACAGGAGAAATAGAGGAGAAGGGATTGTGGCATGACCATGCCCCATTGGGGGTGCTTTCTCCTTCTCCCTCTCTCTCTGTCTCTCCCTCTCTCTTCCTCTCTGGTGAGTGCATATGCCCTTTAGAAATAAAAATGAATGAATTAAATTGTGCACGTTTATGGTGTAGGACAGGTGACATGTGTGCACACTGTGGGATGGCTGAAGCAAAGGTTACCTCGCATGCTCATCATCTGTGCACACGTGTGTATGTGTGCGTGTGTGTGTGTGTGTGTGGTGAGGACAGGTAAACCTACTCAATTATTTTCTTTACTCTTTTTTAGTTTTACCATAGGGCATGTGCACTCACCAGAGAAAAACAGAGAGAAAGTGAGAAATCACACCCCGGGGCAATGGCCACACCACAATCCCATCTCCGCTATTCTCCTCTCGGGACTTGGGGCACACAGTCTGCTGGCGGAGGGTCATCCCTTGTCTTCGGGAGGCTTCCAGTCTAGGGATGCCATCTCTGCTCCCAACTTCCTCCACTGTTTTCTGGTTTATGAAGGTGTTTTCATGTCTAGCACCCTCAGTACGGGGCTTGTCTAACAAGGGAGACACGGCTCCAGCTCTTGGGGGGGCTAACCTGGTCAGGCCACCTTTCTGTCCTTGGAGACTCAGCATGACTTTCAAGCCACTGGGTCTGGGACTCAAACCACGCAGTTGGCCAAGAGGGATCTAGTGCCTTAACCTCCATGCCATCTGCTGGCCCAGGTAAACCTACTCTTCTAGCAGCCTTCAGGGGAACAACTCTTTGTTGCTGACTACGGTCTCTGTGTTGTACAATAACAGAATCTTGCCATCTGGGAGTCTGGAGGAAAAGTGACACTCCGGTTCTCAACTTTGCTGCTGGGGGATCACTTGGAGAGCTCTTTAAAATGCCAGCAGGTGGTGTAGTGGTTACAGCACTAGAACCCCATATGGCCAACTGCAGTTCAAGTCCCAGACCCAGTGGCTTGAAAATCATGCCAGGCGCACGTGCCAGCAGAAGAACAGAGGAGAAAGGATCGAAGTGCGGCACCCTCTCACTGTCTCTGTCTCTCATTGGTGAGCACACACACCCTACAGCAAAAAAAAAAAAAAGTACAAAGTAAAACAAAAGCCAGTGCCCGGACTGCCTTTGGGACCAAGCAAGTCAAAACCCACAAGGGATTGGGGGGTGGCCCAGGCTTCCACAGTTCTTAAGCTCCCTGGGTGGTCTCCATTCTCCCCTCAGGATGTTGGGCACACATGCCCAGCATGATTTTCAAGTTACCGGGTCTGGGGCTCAAACTGCATAGGTCGGCCCTAAGGGGTCCAGCACCTTAACCACCATGCCACCTGCTGGCCCCACTAGGGCAGGGTTTTTTCAGCTGCAGGTTGTGACCCACCAGTGAGGCATGGGATTAGTCTAGTGGGACATAATCAGCATTTTTTCATGAAATAGAAGAGAGTAGAAAATAGTATACAGAATGCCAGAAGACTTCTCTCATAGAACGTCTGTGTCAGCCGTGTGCGTGTGCGTGTGTGTCGTATGCAGAGTCACGATGTAAAACATATTTCTCCCAGTGAGTCATGACCAAGAGCCAGTGTCCTACGCTGTTGTCTACATGACGCTATTAAAAAGTGGCCCCTTCTTCTCGGGGAAGAGGCAGGATGACGGTGTGTTTTGGGCGCCCTGGAGTGAGGGCCTGGGAGACCACAGACGGAGCCCGTCCCTACTTAACAACTGCTCCAGGACACTCAGAGTAAGAGCACGGGCTCTGGCAGCTGCCACCAGGCAGGCACCAGTCATGTCTACTGCTGAGAGCTCTTCCTACCCGGCAGGTTCCATGGTTGTTCTTTTATTTTTTATTTATTTGTTGTTTCGTTTTTGTTTTTGTTTTTGCTATAGGGTGCATGCACTTGACAGAGAGAGAGAGAGAGAGGTAAAGGAAGAAATCACCCCCAGAGGAGATGGCCCTGCTGCAGTCCCTTCTCCAGTCTCTCTGGATTTGGGGCACACATGCCCGGAGGGATTCTTAAGCCACCAGGTCCGCGACTCGAACTGTAGTCAACCTTGTGGGATCCAGTGCCTTAAGCTCCATGCCACCTGCTAGCCCCTCCATGTGGTTCTTACACAACCGCCGTGCCCGGCCAGTTCTTGAAGACAAGCTCTAGGAGCCAACCTGCAGGGAAGGAGGCTGACGCTGCAGCAGGAGGGACACGGGCAGGCCCCAGAAGGACCTCGAGATGCTGCAATCTGGAATGAGCAGAGCGAGAAGGAGGATGGAGCCCGGACAGCAAGAACGGGTCTCCCGGCTACGCAGTCTGGCAGGTGTTCCTCTCAGGCAGACTGGCGACTCGGTCACACGGCCTTTCGGAGACTTTGGGCGATGCACCGATGTCCTGGTCTGGGCAGAGGGCCGAATAGGCAGCACAGGGGAGGTGGTACAAGGGACGGGGGACTGTGGAGGTGATGGGGGGCAACCGGCAGGGGAAAGAATGAGCCACAGTGGCACAGAGACGAGACCTTTGTAGCAAAAGGCTCCTTATCATGAAGCCTAACTCAGCTCTTGCCTCCTTCAGAGATGGGTGTCCCTACAAAGAGCCCAACTGAGCCAACAGAACCCCAGAACCACGTACTGCTCAGCCTCTGGTTCCTCCTCTGTTAATGGAAGAATGACTGCATCAGCACTGCCCTGTAGAAACAAAATGCAGGGGGCCAGCAGGTAGTTCAGTGGTTACATAGCCAACTGTGCAGTTCGAGTCCTGAACCCGGCAGCTTAAAAAACACACCAGGTACATGTCTGTGTGTGCCCGAAATCCTGAGAGGAGAATGGAGGAGAAGGGATTGTGGCATGGCCATCTCCCCAGAGGGTGATTTTTCACTTTCTCTGTCTCTGTTTTTCTCCAATGAGTACACGCACACATGCACCCTGTAGCAAAATTTTAAAAAATTTAAAGAATTATTTATTTTATTTTTTAATTATTTTTTTTTAATTTGACCAGAGAGAGACAAAGAGAGAGAGAAAAAGTAAGAAAGCAAGCTGCCAGGTCTAGGACTCAAACCACCATTGGCCATGTGGGAATCTAGCACCTTAGTCACCATGCCACCTGCTGGCCCCAGCAAATTAAACTATTTTAAAAAGAAACAGAATGTGGGTCATAAATGTTCTAGTCACTTGTAAAAGTAAAACTATCAAGTGTAATTCATTTAAATAACCCATTGTTCAACCCATATATCTAAAATATTATCAGTCCGACATGTAGTCAGATTAAAAAGTAGTGATGAGATTCCTACGTTCTTTTTCCTCCCGAGCCTTCTCAATCCAGCACGTTTTACGGTTGCAGTGCACCTTGGTTTGCACTAGTTGCACACCCAGGGCTCAGAGTTGCATGTCCTAGGGACCCCTCTGAAGTCTGTGCCTGGACTCCTCAGGCCAGGCAAGAGCCTTAGACCTTTGCTTCCTGTTCATTCCCAGGGCCTGACTGGTCTCCACTGCAGAAAACCATTTAGGTGACAAGTTTGGGGAATTACTTCAGGTCGTAAAAGAATGGGTGTGGAATCACACTGATTCTAGACTCACACAGATCTGGCTGATTTGGCCATGTACTTGGGACAAGTTGCTCCACGCTGAGCCTCAGTTTCCCGTCTGTACACTGGGAGTGATAACAACAGCCGACATTGCAGCGCTCCTACTGTGCGCCCAGCATTGTTATCCCTAGCCTGTTAGGTGTACTGACTCGTTCAAGAATCCGTCGTTGGGGTGGCCCATAGCCTAGTGGTTAAGGGCGCCAGGTCCCACTTGCTGACCACGGTTTGAACCCCAGCCTCAGCGGCTTGAAAATCACACCTAGGAGCATGTGCGAGTGTGCCCTAGATCTGGACAGGTTGGAGACGGGATTGCGGTGTGACATGCCCCATCAGGTGATGCATTCTCCCTCTTTTTCTGTCCCTCCTCTATGTATACACTCTGTCAATTTATATACATATAAATATATTAAAAATCCCACATCCTGGTTTATAGGAAGAAGATTCAAGGCGCAGAGAGCTTTAGTAACTTGCCCAAGATCACACAGTAGGATGTGGTAGAACTGGGAATCAAACCCAGACCATCTGGCCCCAGCGTCCCTGTGCTGACCCCAGGTCCACACTGCTGGCCTGGGTGGCATGAGCACTACGTGAAGGAGGACCGGAAAGTGCTTGGCACAATCTGGGGCACGGCAGTCACATAATAAGTTACTGTTGCTGCTGCGGCCCTCAGATGGAGCCCCGGGATGACCTCCGACCCCTGGGGCACAGCTGGGCCTTGACCTGCGAGGAGGCAGCCCCTCAGAGCTTTCCTGTGCCACCTCCAGCAGGGGGCAGGGAGGGGAATGTGGCTAGAAGGCGTCTTCCTCTCAGCTCAGGTGCAGAGGCTCTGCAGGTGGTTGACTCAGGGTCCGAGTTCCTGGGGCTGGCGGCTCTGCAGACAGTGGGTGGGCGTGAGGGTGGCCTCGGGAGATAGGCCGCTCCACCACTTCTGAGGGCCAGGCCAGGCCGGGAGCCAAGTGTGGGCATACCGCCCGGGCCCCGC
>NW_006159616.1:5065654-5067555 GCF_000334495.1 Tupaia belangeri chinensis | reverse complement strand
CGCCGCCTCCAGCGGGGGGCAGGGAGGGGAATGTGGCTAGAAGGCGTCTTCCTCTCAGCTCAGGTGCAGAGGCTCTGCAGGTGGTTGACTCAGGGTCCGAGTTCCTGGGGCTGGCGGCTCTGCAGACAGGTGGCTGGGGGTGGGCGTGAGGGTGGCCTCGGGAGATAGGCCGCTCCACCACTTCTGAGGGCCAGGCCAGGCCGGGAGCCAAGTGTGGGCATACCGCCTGGGCCCCGCCGCCAGCATCTTTGGAGGCAGGAATGAAAGCAGCCTGGGGGTGGGGCTCCGAGGTCACAGGAGCATGAGCCTGGAGCACTGCGTGGCCGTGGCCAGAGCCCGGGCCCGGGAATGAGACCTGACTGTATTTAGCCGGAGGGTGCTTAAGCCAGAATGAACTCAAAATCTGATTCAAACTAGCCTTGACAATCCAGAGGACTTTGAGCTGGGAAGTCCGGGAGTCTGGCTTCCGCGGAGGCTGGACACCGCTGATCTAAAAGCATCAAGGGCCCACCTCCGTGCTTTTCCCACCCTCCCCCGCCTGCTGCAGAGGCAGCTCCACGGGCCTGGCACCCACCCCAGCGGCCCCGGCTGAGCCTTCTCATCACTGTCCAGCCTCCCCACTCCGACTGCTCCTGCTTTAGTCACACGTACACCCCTCAGCCAGTCCCTGTGGCCAGAGGCACAGCGTACAGAGACTGGCAGAGTGTGGAGCCCCTGCTCTGCCTGGATCCTGCCTGGGAGGAGGAGACGGGAAAGGGGAGGCGGAGGGCTGAAGTCCGCTCTGCTAGTGGTGCCACCTCTGCCCAGTCCATCCCCTCGCGAGGCTCAGAGGACGACAGCAAGCACGGCAGGCTCTGTTTTCCCAACGTCTTTTTGGAACTCCAGTGTCTAAGTGTGGTTGAGTGGGGGGTGACATCGTGAGCCCAGCCCCTCCATGCAGAGGCCCGGGCATGCGTCCCCTCGCTCTGGTTGAAGTGAGTGGCTTGAGCCACGTGGAGCCCAGTGCAGCTACGACACGCGGTCACAGAGGGCTGACCTGACCATGTCGTGTCCAGGGAAACCCGAGATCAAGGTGGCAACCCAAGACTTGTCTAGGAAGGAGCGAGGGGGACCTGGGCCTCCATTCCCGCTGTCGCCACAGCTCCTCAGCACCCCTGGCCCTTATGGAAATCCCCGGCCGTTGACTGCCCTTGCCCTGATGAGGAAACGGGAGTGTGGATGGCACAGTCGGGGCCGTGACCACCGTGGGCGACTCGGCCAGGAGCCAGGCTGGGACAGAGCAGACGAGAACCACACAGAGCTGCCTTTGACTCTGGAGGGCAACACCTCCCTAGCATCCCTGAGGGCGGGCCCTTGCCCCTTAGTCACTGCCTGGTCCCCCACGCAGACTGGCTTCACAGTGGCGGTAGGAGTGAGACCGTGACTCCCGCCCGGCAGCCCCAGTTTATGAGGCTTCCCTGCCCTTTCTCTCACTAGGTTATCACAACAGCAAAAGGACGCTCCATCGGCTGCAGCCTTTCTGGGCTCCATGTTAGATGCTTCATGTCATTCCACGGCAGTGCTCCGAGGTGGCTGCTGTTGTCACCTCCAGTGAGGGCACCGAGGCTCAGAGAAGGGAAACCACTTGCTCAAGTGACCTCCCTGGAGGAGACAAGCCCATCTAAGGAGCCGTGGGCACACGGGGGCCTTCATCCCACACCTTGAGCCCTGAAGGAGGGGCTCCACTGTGGTCATCATCGTCAAACCCTGGAATGGCAGAATGGAAGGATAGGGATCCACGGGACTCACAGGCCAGGACAATGTTGGGCACTAGATGCTTCCAGAAGGCAGATTTCAACTGGGCTCCAGGAAGAACTCTGTGACGTCAGAGCTTGGATCAAGGCAAGTGCAGCCTGGAACTG
>NW_006159616.1:5062390-5065642 GCF_000334495.1 Tupaia belangeri chinensis | reverse complement strand
TCTGTCACCAGAAGTGCCCAGGCAGCTTGGACGGTTATTTGGCACCAGGGGTTCTGAGCACTCTTGAAGTGATGAGATGTCGAGATTTCATGTTTCCTTTGTTTGTCCAGCAGGCCCCTGTCTGCAGCCTCAGCCCTCCAGCCCATTCTCCACTCTGCAGACTGCTGGGCTTTCCAGAACATTCTCCCGACCATGGTGCCCCTGCTCCAGTCTGCAGCTCACCTTGTGTTCCATTTACTACTGCTGGCCAACAAGCCACCCACGGCCTAGTGGTTTAAAACAACCTGGTAGCTTACTCGGTCTGTGGGTCAGGAACACAGACAGGGCACCTGGGGCCACCCAACTGGGGGAGCCGGACTCCTCAGGCAGAGGCCAGGCAACCGTCTGGCTCTCGGCAGGACCTCTGCGGGGCTGTTGGCTGGAGCACCTACACGCAATCCCCCCTCAGAACCCCTGGCCCTTTCAGAAAGCCGCTGCTGCTGACTGACCTTGCACCTGACGAGGAAGTGGTGGGAGCGCAGAGGCACAGTTGGAGCCATCGCCATTGTGGGGGACTCGGCCCGGAACCCCTGTTCCCTGTGGACTAGCTTGGGCTTCCTCACAACATGGCTGCCAGTTTAAAGACGGATTACCCTAGACCCCAGGAGAGCGGATGGAAAGGCGTCTTTATGAGCCAAGACTGGAGTCATGGAGCATCACACACGAAGCTCCGGGTTCCAGGGACAGGGTCACAACCCCCATGCTGGACCAGAGGAATGTCAAGGCCAGGTAGCAAGAGAGCAAGTCATAGCCCCTGCACTGTAGGGACGGGAGGCAGTGCTGCAGCTGCCTTCGGAAAGGGTCGCCTGACACACATCACTGTTCACATGGGGTCCAAGCCCCGACACTTCCAGCCTCACAGCCTTTCACATGCTGTTCTGTCCCAGCAGCAAAGAATTCGGCACAGCCCCCACCCCCTCACCTGCCCACGTGTACGCATCTCTGCTCACCCTTCAAGGATCCATCTGCTTCCATAAAGCTTGCTTGGCCCTCGCCCCCACCCACATGGCCTCTCTGGGTACTTAGTGACCTCCAACAGACTGGGAGCATGGGTGATGTCTGCCAGCACCTGGCCATACCAAATTCTGGCCCCTTTTGAGGTCCTGCCAGCAGCCACTCCCCCAGGAAGTCTTCCTGGATTGCACCAGACAGCATTAGGTGTCTCTCCAGCTCTCCCACAATGCCCCCGCCGCCAAGCAGGTGTTTGAGAATGCCAGAGGAAAGGAACGCGCTCCTCCCCCCGTTCCCAAGCCAGAGCTTGTTACTGCAGTGAAAGAAGCCACACATCACCAGGCTGGCTTGGAGGGTAATGATTAAAACAAGGGCATTGTTCTCGGGGCTGCTAATTGCATACCTAAGGAGTGAGGCCCACTCAGCCTACTGCATGTTAACACAGACCTCTGCCCGCAGAGCAGGCCCAGCCTGGGCGCAAGCCAGGCACAGAGCTCGCGGGAGCAGGGCGGGTGCCCCAGGAGTGGTAGGTTCCACAGGGGCAACCGCGTCTGCCTGGCCTGGAGACCTGCTGAAAATACAGATCCCCAGGCCGTGCCCAGTCCACAAAACCTGTACCCGGGGGACTGAGAACCCAGAAATAGGCATTCTGTTTTCCTTTTTAGGTTTGGTTTTGTTTAGTTTTGTCATAGGGCACGTGAGCCTACTAGAGAGACAGAGAAGGAAAACGAGAAATCACCCCCTAGGAGGAATAGCCACACGGCAATCTCTTCTCCATTCTCCTTTCAAGATTTTGGGCACACACACAGATGCCCGGCATGATTTTCAAGTTGCTGGGTCAGAAACTCAGACCATGGTGGGAGTCCAGCCCCTGAAACACCACACCACCTGCTGGTCCCTTGCTTTTTTTTTTTTTTTTTTTTTAAATGTTTATTTTAATTTGCCCAGAGAGGGACAGAGTAAGAGAGAGAGAGAAAGCCACCAGGTCCAGGACTCAAACCAGTCAACAATGTGGGAGCCCAGTGCCCTTAACCACCACGCCACCTACCAGCCTCCTTTGTTCTTTTTTTTTTCCGAACACAGACACACACACACACACACACACACACACACACACTTGTACTCATGAGAGAAAAAGAGAGAGATACCCCACATCTGGGTCTGGTCATACTTAAATACTTTTTCCTCCAATTCTCCATCCTGTCAGGATTTGAGATACAGGTTTTTTCGGTACCCGGTGTGTTTTTAAAGCCACCAGGGCCAGGACTTGAACCCTGGTCAGCCTTGTGGGACCCAGCTTCCTCTGCACAGTGCTGCACCCCGGAGCTACGGGGCCGGTCCAGGATGTGCATTCTTGGCCAGCTTCCGAGGTAATGCTGGAGCCCAGTAACCATCACTCCCACCCCAAGGCCAGTTAGAGCCCCTCCCACACCTGGCCCAGTTCATCTTGAGAGTGTGGCCGGTCCCAGTCTTTGGGGAGACTTAGGGGAGACTGGGGGGTTAGAGGAGGGGGTTTACCCAGGATATGGGCCACATCTCCCTTGAGCTGATGTTCCTACACCGACGGCATTGGCGGGTTTACCAGGAAGCTGAGGGAGCTGTAACTTCAAGACTCCCTCACGGCGCGGGCGGGGTTTAACAATAGGCTCACTTGCTTAGGTGTTTCTGTCCAACTTGCAAAACCACTAACAAGATACTTCTGTCTTTTTTTCTTACCATCCTCTCCATCATTTGTATAAGCATCAGGCCCCTAAAAAACAAGTAGCAGTGACAAGCGATGCTCTGCAGGCAATCTTACACAGGAGGTTCCCCGGTTGAAGTCCAGGGCCCTCCCGGAGTATACTGAGCACACAGGTACCCAGGGTCCAGGGCTGGCTGACGCTGGGGCGGGCCGTATCATCAGGACCCTGCCAGGCCTCACTCTCTCTCGCTCATAGACGAAATCAGCTTTGCAAAAAACATAATGTTTTATAAAAACCGGGAAGAATGGGCCAGCAGATGGCATAATGGTGATGCCACTGGACTCCCACATGGTCAACCGTGGTTTCAGTCCTGGACTCAGCAGCTTAAAACTCATGTTAGGTGCATGTGCATGAGAGGAGAATAGAAGAGAAGGGATTGCGGCATGGCCATCCTCCCTGGGGGGCGATTTCTCACTTTCTCTTTCTCTCTCTTTCTCTCTCTGCCTCTCTGGTGAGCACACACACACACACACACACACACACACACACACACACACCACACGCAGGGGCCGCAAGGGGG
>NW_006159616.1:5048238-5062255 GCF_000334495.1 Tupaia belangeri chinensis | reverse complement strand
CCCCCCAGAGAGGATGGTCACGCCGCAATCCCTTCTCCTTCATTCTCCTCTCGGGATCTTGGGCACGTACGCACACGCGCCCGGCTGAGTTTTAAGGCACTGGGTCCGGGACGCGAACTGCAGTCGACCACGTGGGAGTCCAGCGACATAGCCATCATGCCAACTGCTGGTTCCCAATAAGTAAATAAATTTTAAAAGCTAAATAAAAAAAATTTTTTTTGAGAGGTTTTCACTATAGGGCGCATGCGTGGGGCTCACCAGACAGACAGAGAGAGACAGAGAGACAGAAAGCGAGAAATCACCCCCCAGAGAGGATGGTCACGCCGCAATCCCTTCTCCTTCATTCTCCTCTCGGGATCTTGGGCACGCACGCACACGCGCCCGGCGTGAGTTTTAAGCCACCGGGTCTGGGACGCGAACCGCGGTCGACTACGTGGGAGTCCAGCGACATAGCCATTACGCCAACTGCTGGTTCCCTAAAATAATATTTTTTAAAAATGGGGAGAATAAAGTTCCCATGAGGCCAAACGAGCAGTGGAAGCAGAGCTGCTGGTGCAGTGCCTGAGAACGCTACTCGGAGAAAGCAGCAGGGGCGGGTGCTCGTCTCTCTGCACCCCTGTTTCCTCACCCGTGAAATGGAGGTGCCACCCTAGCCGTCTCGTCATGCCATGTGAGCATGAAATGAGCTGACACGGTAAAGTGCCCAGCGCAGGGCAAGCCCTTGGCGAGTCTGAGCACTGCCCCCCGTCACTGGCCGGGTCAGAGCGGACACAGCCCGTGTGGACGAAACTCTGACAAGGGGGAGAGCCAGCGAGCGAGTGAGTGCCCAGACTAGGACCACAGCAGCCCAGCCTGCAAGGATTGCGTACCGAGTGCTTTCGAAACCCTCTTCCCAGGAAGCGCAGGAAGAAGATAAGGCCCCTCACTGAGCCAGCTTAGGAACGGCCCTGCCACGGGCCAGGGACATGGACTCGATGAACCAGATTCACTGTGCTTCTGGGACAGCAGAGGCGGGGACAGACTTGACCTTGGGTGGTGACTTCTGAGAAGGCGTCTGCTCTGAGGAAGGGGGTGAACACCCACATTAGAAGATGCTGGAAGGTCAGGGCAGGCATAGAGTTAAGGGGTGGGGACCAGGGTGTCATCACCTTAACCCCCTCCTTTGCTACAAGTGACTGCGAATTAAAACAAAGCCTAGGAGACCCCGGGTGACCAAAGACACATGACATTCTCATGGAGGACTTCTTGAAGGAGGTTACTCCTGAGCATCAAGGGACATGACAGGGTCAGCAGAAAGAGCGGGCAAGGCTAACCGAGGCTGAAGGCCGACGGCCATCAGCGTAGTCAAGGGCCTTTGATGGGTACGAGGCACATGGCGGCTCGCCCCTGCCGCACTCACACGCTCTCACTTCTCGGAGTTCTTGTTACTCATTCACTCACTCACTAGGCAGCTCACCTCCCCCTCGAGCTCACGGTCCTCTGGCTGCAGCCCCCCAAGTGGCGGGGACCGCTCAGCCTTTGGGTTAGACCAGGAGTCAAACCCAGGTCTCCCACGGGGTCTCAGCCTGCAGAGAGGTCTCAGCAGCATGTGCCACCGCGGCTGGCCTAGGTATTTGGTTTTCTCCTAATCGTTTCAGTTTTAAAATACTCGCCAACATAAACATTTGCACACAGAACACTGAGAATTATTTCCTGGAACCACTGCCAGCTTCGTGCTACACCATCCCTTCATTTCCATGTTTGCCTTCTACCAGGGAAGACCCCTCTCTGCACAGCCACCGTGAAAACACCACAGGGCAGTTGGCGTCGCTGCGTGACCCCCTCCCACCCCACAGCCCGTGGCCGGTTTCGCTACTGTCCGAGCTCGGTCTCCGGCAGTGCGTGCAGTGCTGGGCTCCTCCAGCCTGGGCAGAGTCTGGACGCACTCGTCAGTTATTTGTAGAACTGGGGTTTGGCCCACGGGTCCTCACGGCTGGAGTCACGCCATGTGTTCATGGCTGGACTACCCCAGGTCACACCTACCAGGGGCTTTGGATGGTTCCGTTAGTGATGACATTAAATTTGCTCACTTTGGGGGTGTATGCTAGGATCCTCCATGGTGAAGTTACTCTTTTTCACTTCGGAATTACTATTTTGCGAGGAAAAACTTTGAGGCTATGTAAATATCCCCTTCCTCAACAGACTGCGGATCGAGTCACTCTGATCCCCTCCGAGTCACTCTGATCCCCTCCCTGGGCACTCACCTCCTTGTGGACACCCTCCTTCCTGAGCTAGGAGGCAGCAAAGCCAAGATACGAAGCCAGGTGTGTCTGGCCCAGATCCCCTGTGCTCTGTCCCTGTATTTCCTAAACTCCCAAGGACAAGCGTGTTTTGCTCAGTGGATGATTTTTCCCAGCTGGAATAGCAAGGGAATCCAGGCAGTGCTCAGCGTCGGCCAGGACTGGTTCCCCCAGGGTGAGACGGCCAGCACCCCCACCTCTACCCTCATGGGGCTGCAGACAGCCTTCTGCCCTGAGCCCCTCTGAGCAGGCCCCCCGTGGCTTCAGCAGGGCCTGCAGGCCTCCCCTGTGGGGTGAACCCAGGAATTACAAGTAGCCCATGGCAGACAATAACAGCACTGCATTTTTATAGCCCTCTGTAGTTTGCAAAGCCCTCGCTCACCTCGCTGAGTCTCTCCGAGCCCTGCGAAGGGAGGACCAGCAAACGTGCTTGGTGTCAGTGAAACGGAAGCTCAGCGTGAAGAAGAGACTTGACCCACAGACTTGGCCACATCAGCTAGCCAGTGGGTGTCGGAGCCAGGACACCCAGGCTCCTCCTTTGCACACCACCTCTGGCCTCCCCACCACTCTGCTGGCCTCTTTGGGAGCTGCCTTGGCTCAGAAGGGCTCAAGCATCCCCGAGTGGCCCTAAGGACAACTGGTGTGTGGCTCCAGGCCACACCCGAAATGTAGGACCAGACAGCTCCGTCCCCAGCCTCCAGAGCTCACAGTCTGGGGCAGTGCTGTGAGGGACACAGCCGGGCACCCACACCCTCTCTTCCAGAAGTGCGGCCGCCCTCTCCCCTTAACTGGGACTAGCACACAAAGGAGAGACCGTGTGTGCATGGGGTGACCCTCCTGTGTCTCATTGTCCTAGTGAACCCCCTCAGTACTCAGACCATGCGACCCCTCAAACCAGTGGGGTCCAGCTTCCCAGAGCGTCCTCGGAGCAATCCAGTCCCAGCCCAGGGCAAAACCCCCAAGTCAGCAGGAGCCAGTGCCAGGGCCTCACCCTGCAGGTGAGGGCGGCTCCCCCAGCCCGACCTCTGCTGCTACTCATCAGCCGGCACGTGTAACCCGTCCCTAAGCCACCAGGGCGTCCTCGTGGGAGCCCCGGGGAAGCCAGCTCCTGCCGCTGGGTGCCTGCCGGGGCCCTGGGAGAGGCGCCGCAGCGAGCTCCGTGAGTCAGTGGAGCTGAGCTCAGCACGGAGCTCGTCCCCGGCCTGCCTGGACGCCACTCCCTGCAGTGGGAGATACCTTCATTCCCGCCAGATGCCGGGCATTGTTGGGGGTGGCCAGCCCCTTCCCCAGGGGGAGGACAAGGTCACAGTCAGATGTGGGGCCATTGGCCGCAGAACTGTGACCCCGGTAAAGGACAGGCCTCACACAAAAGGCCTCCTGCTGGAGGGTGGGGCACATGTCAGCCTAGCTGGCAGGGCCACCCAGAGGGAAGGGGGCTGGTGGACAGGCCCGGGGGGGCGGGGGCGCCAGCCAGCCTGCGGGCCCATGGTTCTGCCCAGTCACTTCCCGCGTGCGGCTCAGCTCTCCGTCCGGGAAATAGTTCTTTCCTAACATTTCGTAGTAACCAGGAAGCCCTGGGGTTCTGTAGGGGCGGCTGGCCCCAGACCTTGGGCAGCTCCTCACAGATCAGGGTGGAGCCAGGAGAGGCCTCTCGCTGAGGTCGAGCTGGAAAATAACAAGGCAAGAGAACCCAGGGGGCCCGCAGCCCTCGGTGCTGCTGTTCCCACCTCCTCCCACAGACATGGTTCAGCTCCCTGACTGCGTAGACCCCTGGTGCAGCAGGTGGGGTGGGGATGGGCAAGACCCGAGGGCTGCCTCAGTCCTCTGAGGTGCTTGTCCCTGACAGCCAAAGATCAAACTGTGAGGACGCTGGAAGAAATCCTCAAGGTCCCCCACCTCAGTGCTGGACACGGGGAGAGCAGGCCTGCGTCCTGCCCTTGGGGACTTCAGGCTACCCAAGAAATCGTGATGCTCAAAAACTGAAAATGAACAGAACAAGTGGAGGAGGCCAGCTGGTGGCAAGGAGTGTGCCCACGACCCCTACAGGGGGAGGGAGGACGGGTTACGGTTTAGCCCTCCACTGGGGGCGGCTCCTTGGGCAGAGAAGGGATTGTGGCATGGCCATTCCCCCTACAGGGTGGCCACCCTTCACAGGGACAACCCGGGGTGGATGGCTGGGCAAGGCCCACGAGGAGTGTTCCAGGCCTGGGGACGGCCTGAGAAGGCCCTGGGGTGGGAGGGCGTGGCCTGCTGGAGGAGCAGGAGGGCCAGTGTGAGTGGGGCCCTTACTCCCAGGCCAGGTGGCCTCACCGCCTCTGGGGGCACCTGCCCGGCCCCTGTTCCAGCCCCGGCCCCGGCCCAGCACTTGGAAACCCCCACAGCAAAGTGGGCCTCCTCAGTAAGCTAGAACACAACAACCCTAAACTGTGGCTCCAGAGTCACGGAAGTCCTGCCTGGCCGAGACCTGGTCCCAGGCCAGGCAGAGGCCCTGGCCCATCGCAGGGCAGCTGAGAGTCTCCAAAGGACAAGGACCTCAGGCACTTGGCTGTGTGGCAGCCTCACGGAGTCCCACCCTCACCCAGCCCGCCAGGCTCAGGTGCCCGCACACGTGCCAGTCTCCATGGTGGGGGCCCCGCCCTGGTACATGGAGCTTGCTCAAGAGGAGATGATGCCGTGGCCTCCCAGCCTGGGGACCGGCTCTGTTGAGGGTGACGGAGCCGCGTGTCACAGTGGTGGGCAGGGAGAGCAGGCTTCCCACAGCTCCACAGGAGCCAGACGGACATGTCGGATGCTCAGGGCATGGACACCGGCTCTGCCTGCCTCCCAGCCTGTCTCAGGAACGGCAGGGCTGTTTCTGCAGAGGCCAGCGAGGCTTCCCTGAGGACAAGGTGGAGAAGGGCTGAGATGGGGGAGCAGGAGGAGACGGGGTCGGGGAGGAGCACTCTGAGTAGGTTTATGATGGCGGCCCTTTGGTCAGCGGCTGTTCTACATTGAGAAGTCACCAGTGGAGACAGTCAGGCAGGGTGGGAGGAGGCAGCAGGTAGGGTCCACCCTTGAGATGGCTCAGTGGGCAGCTTGGCTCGGCTGGCCGCTCGCCCGCAGTGGGAAAGGACGGCTGGGTATGTCTCATGGCCCCTGGTGGACCACCTTCAGGCCACGCCCACCGAGCGACCCCCATAACCTGCTTCTGGCCTTGCACCTTCCAGGCTGTCCTGCCGGGAACGTCCTCCCCTGTGACCCTAACACCCACCTCTGCCTGTCTAATCCTGTCCGACTCCCACTGGCTGTTTGGGTCTCAGCCCCGAAAGCCCCGGTTGCCCCAGATCTCCTCCTCCCAGGGCTCTGTCACGGCTCCACCCCAGCACGCAGACAGCTCCTATCCACTCGTGGCAGGGGCTGATACACGGCAGACATGCCTAGTTCACCCTGGTGCCCCCTTGCCTGGCACAGAGCAGGCATCAGACACATGCAGGCAAGAAGGGTCCGAGCAGCTGTCTGTCAGGGGCCCCTCCTGGGCCCGCGCCCACAGGGAGCCAGGGGACCCCACAGCCACGGCTACATTGCCGAAGCTGGAACAGACCCCAGTGAAGCCATCAGACCTGGCTTCCGGTTTATAGGAGATATGCAGGTAGGAACAGCTCAGTGACACTATAAAAAAGTCATCACAGGGCCAGTAGGTGGCGTGATGATTAAGGCACTAGATCCCATGAGGACAACTCTGTGGTTCAAGTCCTGGACCAGGTGGCTTAAAAATCACTCTGAGCACGTGTGCATCATGCCCCAAATCCCAAAGGGACAAAGAAGGAATTGTGGCATGGCCACTTCCCCTGGGGAGGTGATATCTCTCTCTCTCTCTCTCTCTCTCTCTCTGGCAAGAACACACACCCTGTAGCAAAAAAAAAAAAAAGTCATGTGAAGACTTTTGGTGGGTTGGGGGAGTTTGTGGAATAAAGGAGAACAACAGGACAACACTCTGTATGAAATTTTAAAAAGATGCCAGTGGCTCCGGGAAGCATCCTCAGTGCCCTGCTCTGCAAGGCCCCTCAGGTGCCCACCCTAGCCTCAATTGCCCATCTGTAAAATGGGAGAATAAGGTCACACGAAGCCACGAAGAGCAGGCAGAGTGGGCAGTGGGAGTGGGGTGGACAGGGAGCGGGAGCCCCGCGTTTGGGGCGGGCAGGGAAGGGCCCACGAGGGTCAGGTCTGCAGATGGGAAGCTCCCAGTGGCGGACTGCTCTGGCCGTGCCCCGGGCCGGTCCTTACATCCTGACCAAGTGCAGCATCACCAGATACAGAGCAAGGCCTTGTCCACACCCAAGTTAAACCCAGACAGCCTTTCTACCGATTCCAAGTCTGAAGGACTCGCACGTTTAACCCATGACTAACTTAAGAAATTCTTTCTTTTTTTTCTTAAAGAGAGGTTTTTGCTATAGGGCACGCGAGCTTGCTGGAGAGACAAGAGACAGAGACAGAAAGCAAGAAATCATCCCCCAGGGGGTAGCCACATTGCAATCCCTTCTCCATTTTCCTCTAGGGATCTTGGGCACACACGTGAGCTCTGCATGAGTTGTAAGTTGCTGGGTACAGGACTCGAACCGTAGTAAACTATGTAGGAATCAAGTGATATAACCATTATGCCACCTACTGGCCCCTAACCAAAGAATTTCCAAGCCCACCATAACCCCAAGCCTCCCTAACTGCTTCTAAGAGTCCCGCCTCTGTGGGTCAGGCCAGTGTAGACCCCTTACTCTGACCCGAACTCTGACCTCCAGCTCTCAGAACTGAATTAAAGAACGACTGCATCTGAGCACCCCCAGGGAATACTTCCGTGTCTCCCCAGGTCTGGTCACTCCGAATTATGATTAGGAGAATCCATGTTCATTATTTTTATTTTTTAAGAGGTTTTTGCCTTAGGGTATGTGCACTCAACAGAGAAAGAGACAGAGACAATGTGAGGGAAAGGGAGGAATCACCTCGCTGCGGGGAGGGCCACCCTGCAATCCCGTCTCCTTTATTCTCCTCCTGGGATCTTGGGCACACACGCACATGTGCCCAGAGTGATTTTTAAGCCACTGCATCCAGAACTCAAACCACGGTTGACCATGTGGGGGTCCGACAACTTATCCCCTGCCATCTGCTAGCCCCCCATGTTCATTACCATCCCTACAGAGCTTGGCGTTTCCATCATCCACCATGAGGTGGTGAGTGACAGCTCGTCCAGGCCGGGCGCTACCCTGCTGGGAGCTCAGAGCAGTAAACGTGGCATCGAGGGAGCCCGACCACAGCCATGAGCAGGGGAAGCTGGCAGGGAGGACACCACAGAGCCCAGCTCTGAGCCCCCCAGTTCCTTCCTGGAGGTAGACTGGACGGATAGCCGCTGCTCCTCTGAGCCGCTGCCTTCCCCAAGTCGCCTTTGGACTGTCGGCCACTCACCACAGCCCGGCCCTCCAGGAGAGGACCAGTCAGCGATGCCCAGCAGCTCCTGCATCGGGCGCCCCTCAGCACCACAGCTCTGGGCCACCCTCTGTGCTGGGCTCTCGGCATGCCTGGCCCTGTGAGGCAGGGCTGCTCACCACCTTTCCCAGGGCCGCAGGGGCGAGGCAGCCTGCCCAGGTCCACAGCCAGACCCAGAAACACAGTCTGAGCTAAAGCCCTTGAACCCCACCCACTATCCAGCCGAGTTGGAAGTGACCTGGCGTCACTGCCCGCCCTGCGGCACGTCTGATTCGGACCACAGACTGGCCTCTTCTGGATGCTCCCAGTGGCCGGAGACTCAACTCGCCAAACAGCTGCCATCCCTGCAGGGCCACTGCTGGCTGCGCCTTCCTTGGGTGGAGCCCACGCTGCTCTGCGAAGGCCATCCTGGCTGTGAGAACGCAGGTCCGGAGCCCCTTCTATGCCAGGCTCTCCTGCTGAGCCCAACCAGGCACGAGCTTTCAAAAACAAGAAACTCCAGCCCAGAGAGGTGAAGGGCTTGGTCCAAGGCAACAAAGCCAGACCTGGACCCAGCCCAACCCGACTCTGACCCCCACCACTCTCCTCTGCGTACAGAGCTGGGAAGCTGTCGTGGCCGGATGTGGGTGGGAGCAGAAGAGGTGGACAGGGGCTGAGGAAGGTCCTGGAACCCCGACACTCCGGGCCTGTCAACCTGGAAGACCCCACGTGCCAGGCTGTCTCCTGGCTTTGAGGCTGGGGCACCTGCTGCTCTCTCGGCCTCCACAGTGGAGGTCTCGTCTCTCCTACTGCACTGGAGGGGGCTTCCTCAAGGACCTGAGTGTGCTGAAACCAATGTGTCCAACAAGCCCCTGAGCTAGGACTGACAGATTTAGCAAATAAAAATGTAGGACACCCAGTTAAATGTGAATTTCAGAGAAACAACATGTGATTTTTTTGTAAGTCTGTCCCAAATATAAATATATGGGATATACTTATACCCCCAAAAATTTGCCTCGTCTAATATTTGGAAACCTATTCTAAGAAATTGTCTTGTAGTATTCGGAAGCTTATTCTAAAAACGTTGATTGAAATCCAAGTTTAACCCAGCAACCTGAATTTCATCTGGCAGCCACTTGCACCTGACTCCCTCGTTTTATTTAAACTGCCAACGCCTTCCAGAGAGATGTGGGCCTGAGGGAAACGGCTGGCAGTAGTGAATACAGGCCTGCAGAAAAGGCACCAGGTGGGGCCATTGGGGCAGGAAGAGGAGAGGGAAACATGAAGGGTAGTTGGCCCGTTACCTGGGGCCCGACACCCCTGGAGTTCCCGTTAAGGTAGCAGGAGGGCAGGGAGGGCTTGGTGGTCCCCATCAAGCCGAGCTGTAGAATCAGCTCACCAGCTGCTTCTGGAGCCTGGAGAGTGAACAGAATGGCATTGTCCCACTGCCTGTAGTCGCACTCTGCAGGGCGATGACCCTGTCCCCATGACCGGGCACATGAAGCGGCCATGTGACTGGGGCCAGGCCACCACAGCTCACAGCTCTAAGCCCGGCACTCAGGCCCCAGCAAACAAAAGCCACCTCCTAATTGCCTCTGCCCTGGCACAAGGACCGGCTGGGGCCCACGGCACCCCAGCCCATAGCTGGTTCCCAGGCCAGGCAGTTCCTCTGCCCAGCCCTCAGCACGGTTCCCAGTGGGGCGAGTTAACCTTCGGCCGGCTGCCCCACCTGCCTGCAGGGCACCGGGCCAGGCCCTGGCTCTCAAAGCTGTACTCCCACTGGGAGCTGGGATGTCCTAATTCCTGGGGGGAGAGGGGTGGGTGAACCCAGCCCACAGGCTCTGTAGGTGGGCAAGAGAGCCCTCGGGCAGCCAGGGATGAGAGCAGGCGTGGAGCGAAGCAAGCGCCTGAGTGCCCTACCTTCTGGGTTGCTGGAAAGTCAGAGCGCATTTTTGTCTAGAAAACAAGGAAAATATGCCATGACTCTCCCGATGACTTAATAAAGCTGTGAATAGTCTGACAGGGGCCCCTTGTGGAGCTGAGCAGGCAGGGTGCACAGGTGACAAGGTGTGGGCCACATCCCAGGCCACCAAAGGGGGCAGCACCCACGCTCCCTCAGGAGGAAGTCTGGGCATCGGCAGTCAGACCTGCAGCGGGTCTGAGCCAGTGTGGAAGGAGCAGGTGAGCTGGCAGGATGCCCCGTACCCCATCCTTTGTGCCTCCTCCCTTCCTGGCCCAGCGACCTTCCCCCCCTCTTCTCTCCTCCCTAGTCGGGGGGCTGCCCACCCTCTTCATGCTCAGGATCCGCTGGCCTGGGATGTGGGAAAGAGCAGCGGGTTGAGTCCATCTCAGCTGCCAGCTCTGGTGGTGGTGGCAGCGGCAGGGGTCAGTTCAGTTCAGCCCTGGCCACCTGGGTGACTCTAGTGCAGGTCACAGCTGCGGCCCTCCCCGCCCCTCCCAGGGGGCCCTGATGCTGGGAGTGGGTGGGGTCCAACACAGCCCACGCGCAGAAAAGGCTCCGCATCTGAACATGCCGGGCTCGTGCTTGGCTCCTCCAGGCTTGTCAAGGATGCCGAAGGGGGTGAGGTGGCAGCGCGGGCCAGGCGCTGAGATTGTGCAGCAGATAAAGACAGGCAGGAAAGGGAGTAGCCCCCTGGGGGCAGGAAACGGAGTGGCAGAGACAGAAATAAAAGCAAACAGACATTGCCAAAGCAACTGAACTCGGGCGTGATGAAGGAAGGCACGTGCACGTGCACGTGCACGCGTGTGCCTGCACGTCGGGGCCGCAGATCCGCCTTGCTAACCGAGGACGAGGGGCAGGTGCTGCGGTTCCTAAGAGCTCCCGGCTCAGACACCACGCGAGACTGTCCCCGAGGCCAGCCATGCCCGGGCCGTGCCAGGTGGGACCTCCCTCCTGCTTGCGTTCACTCAGCCTTGAGGTGCACGGACAGGTCCTAGCCCCACGGCAGAACCCTGCTCCCACAGCCGCACCACACTGCCCGTCATCTCGGGAGAGCACCACAATCCAGGGCTCACACGACGGGCGTGTCCTTGCTGTAGGCCCCTGAGGTGCCTCCCCATGCTGTGGGGACTGAAGGGAGCAAACCAGGCCACACTCGAAATCCCCCTTGTCCCCCACCGGTCCTCCTGCTCCAGCATAAAGGGCAGTTCTCACCAGCAACATTTTCTTCGATGAGAGCTTTAGGAGCCAAACAGACCTGGGTTCTAATCTTGGCTCTCCCCACTCCGCTCTGTGGAACCAGACAGGCCATCCATCTCTCTGGTCCTGTTTACCTGTCTAGAAGAAAGGGCGCCACCTGCCTCCGGTCAGTGGGAGGGCTGAGTAAGGTGCGAGGGATAAAGTGTCAGCCTTTTAAAAAAATAAACAAAAAAAAAAAAAAACAAAAACAGGGCTTTTGATCTTGCAAGAGTTCACGACAGAGAAGGGAAGTGACAAAGCACCTCCTGGGCGGATGGCCATGATACCACCTCTTCTCCTGTTCTCCTCTCAGGATTTGGGGCATGCATGCATACATGCCAGGTGTGTTTTTCAAGCCACCAGATCCAGGATTCAAACCAGGCAATCAGTCAAGTGAGACCCAGCTATGCTAACCTCAACCCCACCACTGGCCCACACCAGTTTAGAAGTCCCTGAAGCAAGGCCCTCACCCCCTTGACTGCTCTGACTACACGGCTCTTCCCAGTCTGAACGGAGACAGAAAGCAGCCCTGGGGCCACGAGAAGTCAGAGAATTCGGTCCTGGCTTGCTCTGGGGAGCTCGGCCCGGGATCCACCTGACCCTGCGCCATGCCCTCGGTGTTGCCAGAGCAGCCCCAGCTAGAAAAGTCCTGCTGTGGCCGGCGAGACCAGGGCGAGCTCCGGGCAAAGGAATGGCCCTGTCTCTGGGGGACCTGTGAGCGGGGACAGGATGTGGCACCGTGCAGGAGCCCTAAGAGGACTCGGCCTTGGCTGCTCCAGCCTCCGTGCCTCCTGCGTGTCCTGAGGCCTCAGCCCAGCCTTATCACACAGACAGCGAGAGGAAGGGCTGGTGAACGTGTGGGCCCATCCTGTCCCAGCCTTTACCAGTCAGATTTCGAATGTTTTCGCGTCTCAATCCTCCTGCCTCAGCCTGAGAAGCTGGGATGGGCATGTACACTCTCCTAGCTGAGGGCGGGCTAGGAATTGAACCTGGGCCCTCACATAGCCTCAGCCTACAGAGTAGAACCTCGCCCAGTGCACTATGGCACGCGGCTGGGAGGGTCTTCTCTGGAGACAATTCCTGAAGGCTCCGCCCTGGCGCCTGCTATAGCCCTGCACAGCCACGGTGTTAGCAGCCTGCCTGGGGCTGTGGCCAGGCCACCGGGAAGCGCCCTACGCAGAGCCAGGAAAAGCTCTAACCGTGAAAACAAGATGTGTCTGGGCTGGGGCCGAGATTCTCTGAGGCCTTGACAAGAAATGAAGAAACACAGGCAGAGAAAACCAAGTGCACAGCTCTTGATGCGCTTTGGGGACTCCAGCTCTGCAGGCTTTGGCTGCACTTCTGCAGGTGCCATGTCCACACCAAACACGCTGAGGTGTGGCCACAAGACAGCTCGGCTCGCAGCCGGTTGTCACACGGGCACCTCCCCAGGCCTGCCTCTGGCCTCACTGTCGCGGATGAGGCCGCTCATTTCTTCCCCACAGACCGCCACATTCCCAAAATGGTCTCTAGGAAGACCACTCAAAATTCGGCACGGCGGCCATGCCGAGGGAATGGACTTATGCACCCCAGGGTGCGGCCAAGTGTGCCAAGACCCAGGTCCTCTCCCTCCTCCCTAAACACACCTAGACCTCACCAGGGACGTGTGCTTTGCTAAACGACCAGGACGAGTTCCACAGTAACAGAAGCAGCTACTGCTCACTTCCTACACGGTAGCGGGTTATTCACGTAAACCTCGCCGCCATCCTGCCCTGGCTTTACAGGCAAGGAGACCGCAGGGACCCAGCTGGCAGCGCAGCTGGGATCTGAACAGACGAGTGTGTGCTTGCCATGAGTGGCAATGCTGCCACCCACCTCCAGAGCCACGTCGGTCCCTCAGAAACCCCACAGCACCCGATACAAACATGTGAGCCTGCCTGGGCCTCCAGCTGTGCCCTGCAAAAAGACCACCTTTGTCTCTCTGGCTCAGCCCAAGCCAGCACTCGTGCCTGCTGTGACTGTCCGGTCGGGGATTCTGGGGAAGGGACATCAAGTCCTGGCTATGGGAGTCTTCTGCAGAGGCCCAGAGGCCCCCAATCTCGGACTGTCTGAGGAGTGAGCCGCATAGACTGGACAACCTGGGCAAGGTGCGTGCACACAGAGCAGTTGGCAGAGCAGCCCACGGGCAGCAGCCTAAGGGCTAGGCAGAGGCCCTTGGGAGTCCCATCACCTCACCAGAGAGGTCCCCAAGAGCAGCCATTGTTGCAGTTCAGGGCACCACTTCCAAGACACAGGCCCAGCTGCTCCAGTGCTCCTGCTGGGCGAGCTAGGCTGGGTGTCAACTGGCTGGCCCTCTCTAGCAGGGCTGTTGGAGAGAAGCAAGAGCATGCTGGGCAGCTGGTAGTGCATCCTCTCTCCTGAGTGTGCCCCAGGCCCTCCCTAACCAGACAGCCCAGAAGAAAGGTCACTGAGGGGTCCCGGACTCACAACACCCACAAGAACATGCAACGCTCCCGAGGTCTTTGCTGTGAGAAAGGGCCAGTGTCCTGCTGCACTGGGCCTTCCTGCAGTCGAGGACGGGAAAATCATCGTTCCACATGCCTATGGGCTCCAGCTCTTAAGGCTAAGATATTACAGGCAAGGCCACCAAACGTGGAGCCCCGACTGCTGGCTGAGAGCAGGCAGGTTCACTCAGCCCAAGACGCTGACCCTGACACATCGGTCTTCAGGGCTGCGCCAGAAAGGACTCGAGGGAGTACAGGGCCTGCACCACCACCAAGGACAGGCAAGCAGCAGTGGCACCTTCCTTTTCAATGTGTATCAAGTCACTCGTTTATTTCTTTCTCAAGATGTGCACACTCGAGTGTGATGCCGGCCAGCAAACACGTGGCTCCCGGGTACACACAGGTCCTTCACGGCTCGGGTTACAGACAACCTGGCAGCTAGTGCACCACACACAGATAGAACAAGAAGCCTAGACCCCCAAGCCACTCCAGAGGAACTGAGGGGAGGGGCAGGTCACGCGCAGCACCCTGTGGGGTCGACACACAAGGAGGGAGAGCAGAGGGTGCAGGGCGAGCTCCTTCAGTCTGTCAGCTGGGATTCCGAGCGGTGCTCAGGGGACTGA
>NW_006159616.1:5028095-5048165 GCF_000334495.1 Tupaia belangeri chinensis | reverse complement strand
TTTGAGGGCCGGTGTGCACGCCCCCCGGCCACGGATTCAGCGCTGCTGCGTCCACGCAGAGTAACACGCTGTGCCCAAACAGGCTCCAGAGGTGACCTGTCGGAGGGGCTCTCAGTCTCCCTGCTGCAGGCCAGGTGCTGCCACCAGCAGCGACTGGGCAGAGTCACCAAGCAAACACCCTGTTCTGCAGGAGTCCTGCTCCACAAACAGATCCTGCCGTCTGGGTGATGGGGCAGAGGCCAACCCCGCGAGCCCCCCAGAGCAGAGGTTCCAGGCCTCCGAGTCCACCAAACCAAGTGCTAGGGGGAAGGAGGAGTGCCCACGGCCTCCTTCATCTTCTCACAGGACTCTGGGACCAAAGCAAGGTGAACGCCACTGCGCTAGAGGGCTAGAGGAGAGCAGGGTAGGAGGACCCTGGTTTCTCCGAGCTGTGATCGTGGCTCCCGAGCAGGCACCACAGCTCAGGAGCTCCAGTTCCTCAACTAGCAAGTAAAACAGAGGAAGCCCTCGCAGCCTCGCTGTGGGGGTTAAACGAGGCCCTGTGTGCCACAGTGGCCGTCACAGAGGTGTTCTGTCCCCATCCAGTCCCTGGGGCCCGCCCTGCCTCCTCAAGCAGGGCGCAGGAGGCACGGGGCCTCACGTTAGACAGGCGTGGAGCTGTCAGCCCTAGAGGCCTGGCAGCATTCAAGCTGAGGTCATCGCACAGCGTCGGTGCTAACGGGGGGAGAGAGGCACAGACCGTCTCCTGTTGACTCTGGAAGGTGTTTTTGTTCTTCCATTTGAACAGGGTGTGTCTAGTGCTCTGAAATTTTCTAACAGCCTAAACAAAGCAATAAAGTCAGCTGTGAACACCTGCCCTAGAAGTGGGAGGCACAGAGGTGACCTGTCGGAGGGGCTCTCAGTCTCCCTGCTGCAGGTCAGGTGCTGCCACCAGCTCAGGCCTGACGCAAAGCCTGAATGGAGGGAAGACGTTCTTTCCCCTGCCCACCTCCTTCTACAACTAGCTCTGACTTTCACAGTCGCAAGGATGGGTCCCTGTGACAGGCACAGAGCTCGGTGCTGAGGACAGAGGGCCAAGTCAGCCGGGGGCCTGCTCCTGGTCAGGGCTTCGTTTCTGGGAAGAAAGCAAGGTGGGTACTAAGGGATGCTGGTGATTCAATGTTCAGCTGAAAGATGCCAGTGGGAGCAGCAGTCAGCAAAGCTAATGACACTGGAGGTGAGCCACGTTAGCACGTGACACCCAGACCACAGCCAGAGCACCAGGCCACAAGGGCCCATCCTAGGACAGGCTTCCACTGAGGCCACTGCAAGCCACAGCCAGAAAGGAGACCCCAGAACTTCAGGGAACAAGCACTCCTTCGGTGCAGAGCTGAGAAGAAAGAGGAGTCCACAATATGTATCACTCCAGATCCCTGGCAGCTCTTGTTCCCACAGGATGAAAACACAGAGGCAACGTTAGTGGAGGGGTTCTCGTGACAGTGGGATCTGGGCTTTTTCCAGCTTCTTTTTATGGAGAAGTTTTTGCTACAGGGCATGTGCGCTCGCCAGAAAGACAGAGACAGAGACAGAAAGCAAGAAATCACCCCCTGGGGGGAAGGCCACGCCGCAATCCCTTCTCCTCCATTCTCCTCTCAGGATCTTGGGCACGCACACATGCCCGGTATGAGTTTAAGCCACCGGGTCCGGGACTCGAATGGCGGTCAAATACATGGGAGTCCAGTGACATAGCCATTACACTAACTGCTGGTCCCTTTTCCTGATTCTTTATAAGAGTCCTATGGAAACAGCCTAGCAAAGAGTTGAGCAGGTTCAGAGGCCCCACAGGGAGAGTGGGCACTGAGCTCTCACTCCTGGAGGATTTTCCTAGGCATGGACCCCTCACCTCTACCTGCTATCACTTGATGCTCGCTTACAAATCCAAACAAATTTTAATGTGCTTGCCATCAGGGCAAAAAAGTTGTCGAACAGAGGATTTGTACACAGGCGAGAGTAATGAACTTCCGTTTTACCAGCTGCGGGGTGAGGAATTGACCACATCTCACACGGCTGCCCTACTCGTACACTCAAGGGATACACTTGGCAGGGTCAGCAAGTGGAGTGGTGTTTAAGGCGCTGGACTCCCACGTGGCTGACCATGCTTTGAGTCCTGGACCCAGTGGCTTAAAAATCACATTGGGCACATCTGTGTGTGTGCCCAAAATCCTAAGAGGACAGTGGGGAAGGGATTGCAACGTGGCCATCCCTCAGGGGTAAATTCTCACTAGGGAGGATTGCTTCCCCAGTTCCCTCTATTTATCTCTCTTCTTGAAGCGCATGTGCCCTGTGGCAAAAGCCTGAAAAAAGAGATGCACTTAGCTTTGTTTTCATATTTGCCACCTATTTAAGAATCAGAAATCTTCTACATCTCCCTGGGGACAGCGGCAACATAACAGGTCTCAGGCCCCAAAAGGTGAGGGGGAAACAGGTGTATTCCCACTCACGCACTAACTCTCCAAGCTAGCAGAAAAGGCCGGCAGCCATGACTCCCAGTTCCCGGCTATGTCCCTTGGCCTCTGACTAGTCTTTGAGGAGGACGAGGCCACGTGCAAGGAGGACAGTGCCCATGGGTTGGTCATGCACACTCAGCACACGTAAGAGCCCCTATTCCTGTTGTCAGCAGCTCGGCATTTACACATCCTGCCAGGGCTTCCGGAGGCAGCTGGGAGGCTGGTTCATAGCTGTGTCTCTTCTGAGACGTGAGCTACGTGGTCAGCTCACAAAGGCAGACATGGGGCTTTGCTGCAGAGGGCCTGTAAGATAGAACCCTGACACTGACCGGCCGCATCGAGGAACTCTGAGAAGGTCTCCACTGGCATGAACTCCTCCTGGAAGGTCTTCAGGGCTCTGTCGGCAGCTTCGTAGATGGGCATGTCATTATGGCGGATGTACTCAGCCAGAGAGCAGGACCAGCCCCCCTCCGTGTTACTGGTAGGCACCTTCTACAAGAACCGACAGGAGTCAGGGCCGAGGAGGTGGTTATGTAATGCCACCTCATCCTGCGCTCACACCCATCAGGCCATTCAATCCCATGGAGAGAAGCCCTCCCCACACACATCAAAGCTGTCCCTGGAGGATGTTTTGCCTCCAGGAACAACAAAATTTAACCTCACTCCTCTAGAGCCCCCTCGTGTGCTGTGGCACTTGAGCCGACAAGCTCCAGCAAGTGACTGCATTCCTTCCTCCCAACACATCTCACATCTGCATCTCCCAAAGCAAAGGGACCTGTCGACACCCTCTGACAGAGCCATCTCATCCAGATGATAAAAGGAGCCGGCCCCAATACCGACGCTCTAGAGGCAGGGAACAGGACTTTTTCTGTCACAGGGCAGTGGGTGGTTCAGACGAGGGGATGGGCCACAAGAGAGGGCCGGGAAGGAGGTGCCCTGGGGCAGGCCTGAGAGAGGTGACTTGGCCACATGCACATCAGATGTGAGGGGCTGGGGTGACAGGACAGATCCCTTCCTGCAGCGGGGCCATTTGTTCCTCAGGAGCGAAGCACCCTAGGCCAGGGGAGCAGCAGCCTGGATGCTGAGACAGGGTCAGAGCTGGGAGGGAGGGACTTTACCCCCTTAAGGAAACAAGCTGGGCCTCCTGGCTTCCTTACCTTAAACATGTTGTAAATGAGATCCACGAGGGCCCAAAAGAGAAGGGAAGAACGGTAAGCAGAGTAGTCCTTGACCGCCTTATCTGTCAGCCTGGAAAAGAAAATCAGTTCCACCTCCTGAATCCCGACGGGTACACAAGGTCGGAGCAAAGCATCCTGGGACACAGAGAGGGCCACAGCGCTCCGTGCACACAGGCCCAGCTGCTTGCCTTGCCTCCCGGAACACACAGCTGTGGCAAGAAGTCCTCAAGCCCTGAGACCCAGGTTTACTTCTGCTAAGACTTGCCACGGAACCCCAATTCTCTCAGCACTCCCCTCTGAAGCAGGGTACAGCGGGACGGGAGAGACAGGAGTTGCCACGTGGTAACCAAATGATTCCGGGAACCAGCGGTTAGCGTAATGGCTATGTCGCTGGACTCCCGCGTAGTCGACCGCGGTTCGCATCCCAGCCTTGGTGGCTTAAACTCACGCCAGGCGCATGTGTGTGCGTGCCCAAGATCCCGAGAGGAAAATGGAGAAGTGATTGCGGTGTGACCATCCCCCCGGGGGATGATTTCTCGCTTTCTGTCTCTGTCTCTCTCTGTCTGTCTGGCGAGCGCACACGCCCTATAGCAGAAAACCTCTCAAAAAAAAAAAAAAGAAAGAAAGAAAGAAAGAAAGAAAGAAAGAAAGAAAGAAACAGGATTCCCTCGCCCCATGTTCAGCCCCCACACAAGCTCTTGAACTTGATGGTACATAGTTAACCAAGTAGGAGACAAGAGTCTGGAATTGCCACCAGAAAAATTTTAGAAACAGTCAGCAAACCCAAACCGGCCCAACACAGTAGTCTGTCAAATGTGTGCTGTTAGAAAAGAGCAAGCTGGCGGAAAATTGTTGTTGAGCAATAACAATGTCTAGGATGGAGCACGCAACCACCGACACCTCCTAAATCCCTGGTAATCTGGGGCTGTTCACCACACCCCTTTGTTTATAGCCAGTATCACTTCCATCTAATCCCGTGATTCAGCTCAGGATAAAGTCCCTTGGAACACTGGAAGCCATCTCTGACAACGTCCACTGCCTTCTTGGTGGACAATCTTAGTTTGAGGAATGATTCCACAGGCAGAGCCGCTGTGAAATACAGAAAGGCCAGACTCCCTCCGGCACAGGGAATGAAGTATCAGCAGCAGGGTACAGCTTCAAACCCACCCCTACTCCCCAAGTTCTGCAAGAGGCTCTGTCCACAGACACGTCACATCGGTAATAAACAAGTAAAGATTGCAGGACCCCTCATCGCGTACCTTAGAACACCAAAGGGATGTGCACTAAAATGCTCTGGATCAACTCAACATTTAGTTTGGTATTAAAATGCATGCGTACATGTAAGATTATAAACTAAGATAAGCACAGATGTTATTTCTTACAGAAGCTGAAACTAACACTGGCCTTGAATGAAGAAACTGGACAGCCTTCTGCACCTACATTCAGTAAATGTTTTAGTTAACTCACAAAGTAAAAGAATAAAATGAGACAGGGCCAGCAGGTGGTGTGTGGAGATTAAGGTGCTGGATCCACATGGCTGACTGCACAGTTCAAGTCCTTGACCCAGGAGCTTAAAAGACATACCACACACACATGTGCTCAAAATTCCAACAGGAGAATTAGAGGAGAAGGAATTGCCGTATGACCATCGCTCCTGGAGGTGAATTCTCCCTGCCCAACCCCGTTTCTCTCTAGCAAGTGCACACACAGCCTATAACAAAGCTTTAAAAAAAAAAAAAAAAAGACAATTGCGTTCGCAAAAAAACTTCTTTTGTCCTCACCCATCCCAGGACCTTGACCCTACTTCTCCCCTGCCAAGGGATGCTGCAGCCCAAAGTGAAAACCACTGTAGGTGAGGATGAAAACTCGTTTTTTTGCACCTCTGTCTCCTGGCAGAAAGAGAGCAGATAGAGCCGTGACAGGAGTCTAGGAAAGTCCCAGGTCGAGGTGCGCTACGATCCTGGCAGAGGAGCCCTTTTCCTGATATGTAACATGCACGTGGGTCAGCCTGACTCAAGCTCCACTGCTGGGTATCTGCCTCTGCACCTGCCCCATCCCGTGCAGGACTGAGGGCAAGGCCTGCTGCCCGTGCCTGTGCCCAACACCAGGGTGAGACACCGAAATGCCCTCCCAACCACAGCCTTCTTCCCCAAACTAAGACCGCAAACCCTCAGCACCTCTTCCAGTCTGTTTATGGGCACCAGGCTCCCAGCCCCAGACCACAGGCAAATCTGGGCCTCTCCCTGGCTGGTGTGCTTTGGTAAGCAGGAATCCTGAGCGACCCTGCCCAAGTTAATTATTTAAGGCTAATTAGTAAAGGTGACTAAATGGCTACAGAGAAAATGGCAGCTCATGAATGCAACAGCCCACACTGGATTTCCTAATTAAGCTGTGACCAAATTGGCTTTTCCTTAACTGCCTGGGACAGTAATGAATTCTAGCCTCCTAATTGAAAGCAAAACACCTCCTGTGGGTTCAGATTTCACACCTGCCACAGAGAACCTGTGCAAATAAACGGTCACCCCGCATGCTGGGAATGCCGGCCGGGCCCGACTTACCCAGCTTAGCCTTCTCATGCTCTAACTTCATTTCTAGCAGCTAGTTAGTTATTAATGCTTCAGAATCTTAGGAAACAATGGGGCAGAGGTTATGTAGGACTCTAACAAGACGAGCCCCCTCCCACCCTACACAAACAAGCTGGTCTTCGCCAGATGCAGCAGCACAGCTTCAACTTGGTGTCTCTGAGGTGTGAGGCGTCTAAGAATGGCGACACCTGACAGATCAGAGCTGATGGACGTGAAGAAACCAAGTGTGCCATCTCAGGTCCGTGCCATCTCCACGTGGGTTATCATGGCAATGACCCTTCGGAACCGAGACTAAAGGAGCCAGAGGGCTGAAGCAGAACCGCAGGGGCAGGCCTTCCAGAAAGGAAGCAGAGGCACATTTCCCTCAAACGGCAGAAACAAACTGCCACTCCTCCCCACCCCCAGGTGCCCCAAACAGGCAGATGGTTCAGGGCCACTTTCCACCTGAATGGTGCCCACAGTCCCCTCTGCACAGCAAGCCACATGGTCACCTCAAAGAGCTGCTGGTGGTAGTTTCTGTTTGCACTCATGTCTCTCACGGTAAATCCCACCACCACCACCTAACTCAAATCTCAGTACAGCACAGTAACAAAGACCACGTCTGGAGCCAGCAGGTGGTGTGATTATGGGTGCTGGACTCCCACATGGCCGACTATGGCTCAAGTCCTAGACCTGGCAGCTTGCGTTCTCATTTCCCCCACCTCTCTTTCTCTCTCACTCTGTTCCTCTCTGGTCAAATTAAAATAAATAAAGTTAAATAAAATAATTAACAAAAAAACAAAGACCACTTCCTTCCCGAAATGCTGCTCTCCTGTGGGAGGTGTGGGCCTGAGGGAGTGGTCCTACCTGAGACTGAAGGGATAGGAAAGGAACCAATCAGCAACCACAGCCATGTTAAACGTTCACACCAACACCGTGAGATGCGGCCAGCCTGGCTGGCTGTCTTCTCATCAGTCCTCACCCCGGTGCGGGGCTGACACGCTCTCTAGAGGCTTCGACAGCGGGTAAGCCTGGCTCCACTCTTCTAGTAGCTGAACACAGTACCCAGAGGTGATGGCAGTTTCCCGCCATCAACCTAGACTCCTGGTAGGGCAGACTGAGGAGGGGGACAACCGCCGAGTCGAGCGACCATGCCCTCGCTTAGCACAAGCCTACTGCCCAGCAGCTTTCACATGCACCGGGAACAATCCAGGCAACAGCTTCCTGACTCGGGTACTGACCTGGTGGCTCCCCCTGGAGCCACTGCCCGGGCCTGCGAGGTCACTAGCAGCCTCCGCAAGATTTCCACTCGTGTGGCTCTCCACTGCTCAGGGGGCAGGATGTGGAGGGCCAGGACTGTGAAATAGTGGGGCCCGTCCACTTCAAAGGCACTCTCTACCCACTTCTCCTTGGGCTGCTCCAGAAAGCCTTGCAGGTTCTTCTCTTCTCGTGAAGTTGCCCGCGTTCTGAAAGAAAAGAGGTGTGAAGAGGGCAGGCAGAAGGACCACTGCAGCAGGACGGGGAGGGCTAGCCCCATGCAGTTCACTGAACACTTCCCTGCCCCTCACCTCCTCTCTCACCATCCAAGCCCTTCTTCCCCTTCCAGGCCCTTCCTTGTGGGGTCTTCCCTGACCCCCGCTTCCCACTCCTGCCTCAGCACCAACAGCTCCAAACAACTACTGGCTCTTATCAGGTACATTCAGATGCTCTAACAGCATTCCCCTAACTCCAGAGAAGCACAGAGAAGTGAAGCAACTTGCCCAAAGTCAATAAGCTAGTGAGTGACAGAGGCAAAATGCAAATGTGTATTCCCGGACTCGGCCCCGAACCTGAACGCAGCCTCATTCCACACAGCCCTAAATGCTACTGAAGTGTATGCTGAACTTGCATCAGGCGCTCTCCTCGGCTCCCCTTTCGGCTGGCCTTCCTAGGAACTGTGTCCTTTCCCTCCACTAGAACAGCTCCTTCAGGTGAGCACCACTTCTTGTTCTCTCCTCAACTGCAATGAGGATGATGACCTCACCCCACGTGAATGCCAGGTGCCAACTGGAACATGTTCCATGGGTGACCTCATGTAGTCCTCACAAGAACCCTGAGACAGGCACTACCACTACCCTGGCTTTACAGAAGAGGAAACTATGGCACAGGGAGTACGTTGCCTGGAGCCACACACTGGAGAAGAACTGTGCTCTGAACCCGGGGTCTGGCTCCGGAACCTGCCTGCTGTTTACTCTTTCTCCCCAACGCGTGCTGACGAGTGGCCACTAAACTGGCACTAAAATCCCGAGTCCTTCCAATGATCTACTTCCTGCTACACGCTCTCCTTAACACCTGGATGGTGCTCTCTACCACGAGTGCTTGCTGCCCTTGTGCTGCGGGAGGAAACAGGGCATCGTGACACTAGGCGCTGCCAGCGTCGTTACCAGCCACGTAACTCATGAGCCACATAACTCAGGTCTGCCTTTCTCTCTGCAGAACAGAGCAATCCACCCCACCTGATGGCTGCCAAAAGACATGTCTCTGCAAAAAAAGGGCCTTAAGAACACTGGCAATTAGCGCTGCCCGGGCTGCAGCAGTGTGGACAGTGGGAAGGTCTGTGTCATCAGTGAAGCCAGGTGCGTCTGACAGTCTAAGCAGTTTAGTGGGTGAGGTAATGTGCCGATGGAGACCTGCCCCGTGTTTAACAATGAGTCTGGGGGCTCAAGGTCAGCCTTTGATCACCAGGAAACGGGAGAGAGGACCAGAAAGGCTGAGAGACAGGCTGTCCTGCTGCCTCGACTGCACCACAGCTGACTCGGGCAGGCTGTACTTAGCCTTTCAACAGGTTCCAATTCTGTCCAGGAGAGCTGTAAGACTCGCTAGGTGATGGGGCCTGGAGGAGGAAACCTTTCAGTAAAATCCTAACACTATGGGACAGTAAATCCCTTAATTTGCTTTGAAAATTTGGAGTGAGAGCTAGCCAGTGGCATGGTGGTTAAAGGTGGCTGGATCTGAGATGCCCAACTATGTAATCAAGTCCTAGACCCGATGACCTGAAGAACACCCTGGACGGATGTGCAGGCATGCCCAAAACCCTGAGAGGAGGATGGAGAAAGGACTGTGGCATGGCTGTCCTCCACAGTGAGTCTTCCTCACTTGCTCTCTCTCTCTGTGTCTCTCTCCAGTGAGCACACACACCCTCTGGCAAATTAAAAACAAACAAACAAACAACAACAACAACAGCAAAAACCTGGAGGGCAGAATATACTCTATCCGATCTAGGTGCTTCTTTAAAATTATACTGCTCAGAATCCACCTAACTGTTCCATAACACCCGTAAGGATAAAAATACAAATCTGGTTTTTTTCCTGGCTACCAGTCTTCTCAGCTGCCTTTCCCAGATAATCTTCCACACTTCCTCTCCCCTCACACTTGCCAGAAGCATTACTCACAGAGAGAACACAGGGCGAACAAGCCCCATTTTCCAGGTGTGGCATAGGTCCCAAGTTCTGCTGTAGCCCCTCACAGGGAAACCCCCCATTACTAACGACTGCAGTACAACTCTGCCCCATGGTCCCATGGGAACAGCCCTGAAAGCAGTAGTGGCTCTGGTGAAGCAGCAGCTTCAATGGCCTGGTGTCCCCCACCTCCTACTCCTCTTTGAGCTGCAAGGCAGCCCAAGGATGCAACCTCTGTCACCATGGGAGACAGGGCAGCTGTGGAAAGGAAGTCACTCTTTCTGCTTTATTCTGTGTGACCTCCAAAAGCCAGGGGTGCTCAGTAAAGGCTGCCCTGGGTCAGACATTTGCTCTGAACTAAGCGGGGAGGACAGAGAAAAGCTGGGGTCTCGCTGGGCAAAGGGATGTGGATGGTAGCTGGGCTGCCGCGTGCTGGGGCACGGGGTACTGACGTGTTCAGGACGTAAAGCACAGTGTGAATAGGAGGAAACCTTTCAGTAAAATCCTAACACTATGGGACAGTAAATCCCTTAATTTGCTTTGAAAATTTGGAGTGAGAGCTAGCCAGTGGCATGGTGGTTAAAGGTGGCTGGATCTGAGATGCCCAACTATGTAATCAAGTCCTAGACCCGATGACCTGAAGAACACCCTGGACGGATGTGCAGGCATGCCCAAAACCCTGAGAGGAGGATGGAGAAAGGACTGTGGCATGGCTGTCCTCCACAGTGAGTCTTCCTCACTTGCTCTCTCTCTCTGTGTCTCTCTCCAGTGAGCACACACACCCTCTGGCAAATTAAAAACAAACAAACAAACAACAACAACAACAGCAAAAACCTGGAGGGCAGAATATACTCTATCCGATCTAGGTGCTTCTTTAAAATTATACTGCTCAGAATCCACCTAACTGTTCCATAACACCCGTAAGGATAAAAATACAAATCTGGTTTTTTTCCTGGCTACCAGTCTTCTCAGCTGCCTTTCCCAGATAATCTTCCACACTTCCTCTCCCCTCACACTTGCCAGAAGCATTACTCACAGAGAGAACACAGGGCGAACAAGCCCCATTTTCCAGGTGTGGCATAGGTCCCAAGTTCTGCTGTAGCCCCTCACAGGGAAACCCCCCATTACTAACGACTGCAGTACAACTCTGCCCCATGGTCCCATGGGAACAGCCCTGAAAGCAGTAGTGGCTCTGGTGAAGCAGCAGCTTCAATGGCCTGGTGTCCCCCACCTCCTACTCCTCTTTGAGCTGCAAGGCAGCCCAAGGATGCAACCTCTGTCACCATGGGAGACAGGGCAGCTGTGGAAAGGAAGTCACTCTTTCTGCTTTATTCTGTGTGACCTCCAAAAGCCAGGGGTGCTCAGTAAAGGCTGCCCTGGGTCAGACATTTGCTCTGAACTAAGCGGGGAGGACAGAGAAAAGCTGGGGTCTCGCTGGGCAAAGGGATGTGGATGGTAGCTGGGCTGCCGCGTGCTGGGGCACGGGGTACTGACGTGTTCAGGACGTAAAGCACAGTGTGAATGATGTATGGGATCAGGTGGATGTTGCTCTCCCGACCACCTCCACCGGTGTCCGCGCTGAACGACTGCTCCATGGCGAAGCGCAGGAAGAGTAGCTTGATGTCGTGGATGTTGAGCTGGTAGGTGGGCTCCCGCTGGCCTGTGCACTCCTGGAGGTAAGTGTTGTGCCTGCAGAGAAGCCGACAGATGCCGAATGGCAGGGAGTTCCCTTCCACCCGGGAAGGCAGAGCTGCCGTGAGCGCCCTGCCCAGATGGCTAACGGATGGAGAGAAGATGGAGAGGGAGGCTCAGCAGCAAGACCACACAGCAGAGGGCATTTTCATTTCTGCTGACTGAAGGTGGCGCGCTCCAAGTTTAGTAAGGAAGAACCCACCCCTTTCAGAGGCCTGCTTCTTGATGAGTGAATGCTGTAGGACATATTAAGGCCACATCTGAAGTACACTTGGGAGAAAGAAATACCCATTCTGATGACCAGGTGACCTACCCATAAAAGTGATCTCTGCAACCTCCAAATAGAGTTTATTTTTCTACATCAATATATATTCTCATCTATCTGGGGATCCCAAGTTACTCCACCTCCCTGGGTGGCAATTTCTTTAGCTGTAAAACGTACACAGTAACACACGGCAAATATTTATGTATGTTGTCCAATATTACTGCCAGGTGCCTGATTATGATAAGTACCTTTTATCCCTGAGCTTTAAAATAGGTCTTGGGGCGGGACACCACTCCGGAGACAAGGCCTCAGTAAGACCAAGGACCTCGAGAAGTGTTAGCTATTTCTTTTTATTGAAAGAGGTTTTTTGTCATCAGGCACTTGCACTCACCAGAGCAATAGAGACAGAGAGAAAGTGAGAAATCACCCCCCCGGGGGGGGCATGCTGCAATCCTTTCTCCATTCTCCTCTCAGGATTTTGGGCATGCACACACACATGCCCAGCATGAGTTTTAAACCACCAGGTATGGAACTCGAAACACAGTCGACTACGTGGGAGTTCAGAGACATAACCATTACACCATCTGCTGGTCCCAACATTAGCTATTCTAATCTGAACTTTCTAAGACAAGAAAGGCCTTAAAAAGAGGCCAATGTCCCTCTTGCCACTAAGCCACTTTCATTACTCAAATTTCAGAGCTACACATCATGACAAGTGAACTCTGGGAAATTCTGGCACCCAGAGAGCCTATGTCCTAAGTCACAAGATCCACAAAGGAGGAGTAGAAATAACTAGAAATGTCACATGTGCCCGAGAAGCCAAGGGTGCTGGTGCCTCCTGTCGTCACTTTACAGGTGCCCACCCTCCCAGCCCTATCTGATCTGGACATCTCCCTGTCAGACTCCCACTGAGGGGATGGGCCGACGGCTCCTGGGAACCCCCTCCTTTTCCACCAGTGAGGACTGTCAACATTCACAACACTCACCTTGCCAAGCAAGTGGCAAACGCTGATTCGGGGACGTGGGGCCCCCAGACCGGAAGGAGCCCATTGCACTTGGTGTTGGCATTCTGCAGGGCAGCACTCTCCCACTCTTCCCGGCCTCGTGCCAGCCTGGATGGGGAGCAGAGCAGGCACACATGACCACTGGATTAATTGGCAACCAGGTGCCTGGGTGAGGGTGGAAAGGGCTTGCTAGTACCACTAAGGAAGTTAGAACCCAAGCTCCTGACCCTCGGGAGAGTCAGTCATTCACAACCTCGACGCAGTAAACACTGGCTCCACTGTAGCTAAGTGAGCTTTCTTTCACTAACCTTGGGCCAAAGCACACTCTAACTCGGCAGGGATAGCTCACGGGCCTACATGGTTAAGGTAGAGCACCTTAATCCCTACAGGCTGAGGAGCTGACTTAAACCTCGGGGTCGCCAGTCCCACCCTCTCCAAGGCAGGCCCAGTCCTTTCAGGCGCCACAAGGTAAGGGCGGCCCGGGGGTAAGGCAGGCTCCCGGGCAGCCTACTGAAGGGCTTGCCCCACTAGAGCCAGCCTACCTGACGGCGGCCAGGTGGCAGTCGTAGTGCACAATGTTGAAGTGGGACACGGTGCTATAGCCCTGCTGCTTCCGGGGCTTGTTCTCCATCTCCTCCAAGGCCACACGCTTAGTGAAGGTATAGATGCCCAGGACCTTTGTGGGCTGTAAAGACAGCATCGTAAACAGAGGACGGTGAGGAGAGATTTCGAGTCAGGCTTGTAGAAAGAGATGAGGTGGGTGAGGAGCAACACTAGAGTGTTCAGGACACATCTGAAGTACACTTGGGAGAAAGAAATACCCATTCTGATGACCAGGTGACCTACCCATAAAAGTGATCTCTGCAACCTCCAAATAGAGTTTATTTTTCTACATCAATATATATTCTCATCTATCTGGGGATCCCAAGTTACTCCACCTCCCTGGGTGGCAATTTCTTTAGCTGTAAAACGTACACAGTAACACACGGCAAATATTTATGTATGTTGTCCAATATTACTGCCAGGTGCCTGATTATGATAAGTACCTTTTATCCCTGAGCTTTAAAATAGGTCTTGGGGCGGGACACCACTCCGGAGACAAGGCCTCAGTAAGACCAAGGACCTCGAGAAGTGTTAGCTATTTCTTTTTATTGAAAGAGGTTTTTTGTCATCAGGCACTTGCACTCACCAGAGCAATAGAGACAGAGAGAAAGTGAGAAATCACCCCCCCGGGGGGGGCATGCTGCAATCCTTTCTCCATTCTCCTCTCAGGATTTTGGGCATGCACACACACATGCCCAGCATGAGTTTTAAACCACCAGGTATGGAACTCGAAACACAGTCGACTACGTGGGAGTTCAGAGACATAACCATTACACCATCTGCTGGTCCCAACATTAGCTATTCTAATCTGAACTTTCTAAGACAAGAAAGGCCTTAAAAAGAGGCCAATGTCCCTCTTGCCACTAAGCCACTTTCATTACTCAAATTTCAGAGCTACACATCATGACAAGTGAACTCTGGGAAATTCTGGCACCCAGAGAGCCTATGTCCTAAGTCACAAGATCCACAAAGGAGGAGTAGAAATAACTAGAAATGTCACATGTGCCCGAGAAGCCAAGGGTGCTGGTGCCTCCTGTCGTCACTTTACAGGTGCCCACCCTCCCAGCCCTATCTGATCTGGACATCTCCCTGTCAGACTCCCACTGAGGGGATGGGCCGACGGCTCCTGGGAACCCCCTCCTTTTCCACCAGTGAGGACTGTCAACATTCACAACACTCACCTTGCCAAGCAAGTGGCAAACGCTGATTCGGGGACGTGGGGCCCCCAGACCGGAAGGAGCCCATTGCACTTGGTGTTGGCATTCTGCAGGGCAGCACTCTCCCACTCTTCCCGGCCTCGTGCCAGCCTGGATGGGGAGCAGAGCAGGCACACATGACCACTGGATTAATTGGCAACCAGGTGCCTGGGTGAGGGTGGAAAGGGCTTGCTAGTACCACTAAGGAAGTTAGAACCCAAGCTCCTGACCCTCGGGAGAGTCAGTCATTCACAACCTCGACGCAGTAAACACTGGCTCCACTGTAGCTAAGTGAGCTTTCTTTCACTAACCTTGGGCCAAAGCACACTCTAACTCGGCAGGGATAGCTCACGGGCCTACATGGTTAAGGTAGAGCACCTTAATCCCTACAGGCTGAGGAGCTGACTTAAACCTCGGGGTCGCCAGTCCCACCCTCTCCAAGGCAGGCCCAGTCCTTTCAGGCGCCACAAGGTAAGGGCGGCCCGGGGGTAAGGCAGGCTCCCGGGCAGCCTACTGAAGGGCTTGCCCCACTAGAGCCAGCCTACCTGACGGCGGCCAGGTGGCAGTCGTAGTGCACAATGTTGAAGTGGGACACGGTGCTATAGCCCTGCTGCTTCCGGGGCTTGTTCTCCATCTCCTCCAAGGCCACACGCTTAGTGAAGGTATAGATGCCCAGGACCTTTGTGGGCTGTAAAGACAGCATCGTAAACAGAGGACGGTGAGGAGAGATTTCGAGTCAGGCTTGTAGAAAGAGATGAGGTGGGTGAGGAGCAACACTAGAGTGTTCAGGACGGGGGTGTCAGTCAACACTCAGTCTGTGGCTGGGCGCAGTGGCTGGATCCCACAAGGCTGACCAAGTCCCAGAACGAGCAGCTTGAAAACACACTGGGCATGTCTGCGTGCGTACCCAAACTCCCAAAGGGAGAGGTGGAGAAGACAGTGCTGTGTGACTCGCACCCACGGGGATGCTTCCTCACCCCCCACCCCATCTCTCTCCAGCCAGCACATCCACCTAGCAAATTTAAAAGAAAGAAAGAAAAAAAAAAAACAAAAACGAGAAAGAGGATATTGTACAGACAGAAAGGCAAAAATGCAAGCTGAGGCCTCTCTTCTCTTCTCTGTGCTCCAACTATCTGAAAACGAGGAAGAAGGTACCTTCTTGATAATCGCTTGCTTTTCTGAGCCTGGCAGGTGGCTCTGAGGAGCCTGCGTCAGAGCAGCACCAGCAAGGTCTGCAGCCCAGGACACCTGCCTCCCATGGCCTGAGTGCGGGAGTACACTCTAGCTGGAGAAGAGGAGGCCACCTTGTAGGCCCTTCGGGGAGCACACAGGTCATGTGCTCCTCTGCTCTTTTCAAGTGTGATCTAGCCTGGAAGAGCTTACAAGAGTAGGGTTCTGATCTCCTCTCACTATCCTAAATGGAAGCAGAATGATGCATTTTTTTAAGCCCAGTTCTGGAGTCAGAAGCTTTGGCTGGATTCAGGCTCTGCAAGTGATTTTTGTCTTCTTAACCATAAACTGGGGCTTTTTATTGGTGTGAAGATTAAAACTACAACAGCTCTGAGCACAAGGCCTGGCCTACAGAAGGAATCCACTGACTTGTGTCTGCCAATGACTAATGTTCAGACATTTGCCTTCCTGCCTTTGGACAGGACAGCTGGTCCCTTGTCAGGCTCCTAAGATGCAAGCCTTGACCTTGGCCTGAAAACAGGAATGGGACACGCCTGGAGCATGAGCAGGCCATGCCATCAAAGCCCCGCCGTCACAAGCGGCTGCGGGCCTGGCAGCTGTACCTGGAACTTGTACCCCTCCCTGCAGATGCAGCACGTGAGGCCCGGCTCCTCGATCAGCTCCTCCATCTGTTTCAGGAGTGCAGTCTTGGTCACGACCTGGCCCTTTTCATTGGTCTGCAGGAAAACCAAGGTGGCATATCAGAAGGGGACCGCCAAACACCTTCCCACCCTGGCTTAGGGACGCTCAGAAACGGGGCTAACCTTCCACATACACTAAGACTTCTGTGTCAACAAAAGCTCTTTGGTTGTCTTTTACTGAGAGTAAAGGCCCAGATTCTTCTGCTGTTCTCCTCCTCCTACAGACACTACTGAAGCAGAGGGAACCAGCCTGCTGCAAGCCTGGCAACTTGCCACCAGCAACCAAAAAAAGCCCCCTTTCTTTTTACCAGTAATACCAAGTCTTGGCTGCCAAGGGTTGTTGGTTTATGATTCCCTCACTGTCCCATGTGAGACTCAGATGTGCTGGCACTCAAGTTTGCTGGACTGGGGAAAGCTCTTGTAGAACTTCAGCCTCCTCTAAGGCGGGACAGTGAAAAGCACAGAGCCCTTTAAGTCAAACAGATCTAGTTCAAATTCCTGCCAACCACTTAAGACTCACGTGCCTTGCTCTTTTCACTTCACCTCTTAGTCTCAGTTACTTATGCAGAAAATGGATGTAATAGCATCACCCTCGCAGAGCCAGCTGAAGGCTGCGGTGATGCCTCACACGTTCGTCTGCAGAGCACAGCAGTCACAGAGCGTGCCCAGCACACTGTTCCTCCTTCCTCCTCTGTCCAGCTCTGTCTCCAAGCACAGGTAGCCCTCTCCTCGTCAGTGTGGGTAAGATTTGGGGCTGGGGGAGGTGGCTTTACCGTCATGCCCAGGGTGCCCAGGGCCTTCTGCCTCATCGCCATGGCCATGCGCTTCTTCTCGGCCCGGGTCTCCCTGCGAGCTGCGTCAATCTTCTTGTTGACATCAGGGTGCTCACGCAGTGCCTCCAGCAGGTTTTCAGCCAACGTCCCAATGCCCTCATCACTGGACACCTGCTCCAGTTTATGTAGGTTTGTGATGGAGTCAGTTCCAATCAGAACCTGCCAATAACAGACCAGAGAGATGCAGAAGAACCTTCCTCCCAGGACCTTAAAGGTCTAGCAAACATGCCAGACACACACGAGCTCATGTCATCTGCTTAGCTGCTATTAGATCTTTCAACTCCATACTTCAAGAGATACAGAGCAGCAGAAGAGGGTCTGGTTCTGACCAACTACCATGCTCTTTAGTGTCGTATCCCCATCTATAAAGTGGGGATAGCGCTGTGATTAAAAATGACAATGTGTAAATGATTAAAGATCAGCTATCACATGTAAACCATCCAGCACAGGGAAAGAGAAACGGACAGGTGGCTCTGAGGAGCCTGCGTCAGAGCAGCACCAGCAAGGTCTGCAGCCCAGGACACCTGCCTCCCATGGCCTGAGTGCGGGAGTACACTCTAGCTGGAGAAGAGGAGGCCACCTTGTAGGCCCTTCGGGGAGCACACAGGTCATGTGCTCCTCTGCTCTTTTCAAGTGTGATCTAGCCTGGAAGAGCTTACAAGAGTAGGGTTCTGATCTCCTCTCACTATCCTAAATGGAAGCAGAATGATGCATTTTTTTAAGCCCAGTTCTGGAGTCAGAAGCTTTGGCTGGATTCAGGCTCTGCAAGAGATTTTTGTCTTCTTAACAATAAACTAGGGCGTTTAGACAGACACACACCTTCCCACCCTGGCTTAGGGACGCTCAGAAACGGGGCTAACCTTCCACATACACTAAGACTTCTGTGTCAACAAAAGCTCTTTGGTTGTCTTTTACTGAGAGTAAAGGCCCAGATTCTTCTGCTGTTCTCCTCCTCCTACAGACACTACTGAAGCAGAGGGAACCAGCCTGCTGCAAGCCTGGCAACTTGCCACCAGCAACCAAAAAAAGCCCCCTTTCTTTTTACCAGTAATACCAAGTCTTGGCTGCCAAGGGTTGTTGGTTTATGATTCCCTCACTGTCCCATGTGAGACTCAGATGTGCTGGCACTCAAGTTTGCTGGACTGGGGAAAGCTCTTGTAGAACTTCAGCCTCCTCTAAGGCGGGACAGTGAAAAGCACAGAGCCCTTTAAGTCAAACAGATCTAGTTCAAATTCCTGCCAACCACTTAAGACTCACGTGCCTTGCTCTTTTCACTTCACCTCTTAGTCTCAGTTACTTATGCAGAAAATGGATGTAATAGCATCACCCTCGCAGAGCCAGCTGAAGGCTGCGGTGATGCCTCACACGTTCGTCTGCAGAGCACAGCAGTCACAGAGCGTGCCCAGCACACTGTTCCTCCTTCCTCCTCTGTCCAGCTCTGTCTCCAAGCACAGGTAGCCCTCTCCTCGTCAGTGTGGGTAAGATTTGGGGCTGGGGGAGGTGGCTTTACCGTCATGCCCAGGGTGCCCAGGGCCTTCTGCCTCATCGCCATGGCCATGCGCTTCTTCTCGGCCCGGGTCTCCCTGCGAGCTGCGTCAATCTTCTTGTTGACATCAGGGTGCTCACGCAGTGCCTCCAGCAGGTTTTCAGCCAACGTCCCAATGCCCTCATCACTGGACACCTGCTCCAGTTTATGTAGGTTTGTGATGGAGTCAGTTCCAATCAGAACCTGCCAATAACAGACCAGAGAGATGCAGAAGAACCTTCCTCCCAGGACCTTAAAGGTCTAGCAAACATGCCAGACACACACGAGCTCATGTCATCTGCTTAGCTGCTATTAGATCTTTCAACTCCATACTTCAAGAGATACAGAGCAGCAGAAGAGGGTCTGGTTCTGACCAACTACCATGCTCTTTAGTGTCGTATCCCCATCTATAAAGTGGGGATAGCGCTGTGATTAAAAATGACAATGTGTAAATGATTAAAGATCAGCTATCACATGTAAACCATCCAGCACAGGTTTGAGCAGGGAAAGGCCCCTCTGGTAAGATTAAAGGCAGTACCTGATGAGCCCGAGGCTCACTCAGCAGCAAAGCAGACCCCAAGTGTCTGCAAGGGACTGCGCCTACACCTCCTCCTCCTGGAGCCCTCTGGGCCACTGAACCTGGCAGCACAGCTCCCTCAGTCTAAGGGTGTCGGAGGTCTAGCTGCTACAGCGGGAGTGGGATAGAAGAACTCTTTCAAAGACGAATATTAACAAGAAGTCCCCGTGTTTGGAAAGGCCGGGAGTCAGTGCATTACAGCACCCTGCTCTCGCAGGGGTGGGCGAGTGTGAGGGTGCTGAGGGCAGGCATGGAGTGTGGGAAAGTGCCCAGGTGAGCTCCCCGAGCGTTCCCATGCATTGCCAAAATCCCCACCACTCCCATCACCAGGGAGCTGACGGCGAGTGCTGAGCTTGACCACACATCGGAGACAACAACGTTGACCTGCCGGGTGAAAGCTCAGCACTCACAGCTCAGGAACCTGTGCTCAGAGCAGGCACTCTCCAATGTGTGCCTCAGTGAAACTCACATCTCATGCTCCTGGACACCGAGGCCATGTTTCAGTTCCTACTCAACTTTTCCACAGGTATCCCGAGCTCAACACTGGACATTTACTCTGTGTGTGTGTGTGTGTGTGTGTGTGTGTGAGACAGAGAGAGAGAGAGAGAGAAAGATCCTTCCACACGCTCCAGGGAGGCGGTCCGACCACACACTCGCGGTATGATCTAACGACCTTCCTCTATCTGCTCTCAAACCTCCTATGTTCTCCATCTCATTAAATGGCACCACCATTCACCCTGTCACCCAATTCAGAAACGGAGCTGCTTTTATTTGTCCAACTTCTCCACTCCTGTGTGCAGTCAATCTCCCAATCCTGTTAGAAGCTCCTGGATCTCTGC
>NW_006159616.1:5027076-5028064 GCF_000334495.1 Tupaia belangeri chinensis | reverse complement strand
GTCATAGCCGGTATAGGCTGCCAATTCTCTGAGATTACTCGGGAGCCTACCAAATGTCCCTCTTACTTCCAAGCTCAGCTCCTTCTGATCTCTTCTCTACATGGCTAGGAACCCTGCCCTCAGAGAAGCCCACACTGCTCTGCAGAGGGTGTGCTCTGGACCACACTTACGTGGGTCTCCACTGTGCCTCTGGCCGTGCCTCATCTCCCATTGGCAACTAACTGCTTTCCACTGTTGGAATGCTTTAAGCTCTAGCTTGCCTCTGAGCCTTTGTGGGTGCCTTGCTGCCTTCTTAAAACTCCTCTTTGCTTTGATCCATCCTTCCACACTGCATCTACCTCTGTTGGTTTACTGCTACGTACTCATCTTCACCAGAGAGCAAGCTCCAACAGGCACAGATCATACGTCTTGTTACCAATGTGTCCTCAGCTGAGCACAGAACCCGGTACACAACAGACATAAGTCTAAGGCAAGAAACACGAACACCAACTATCTAACGAGACAAAGCTGTACGCGAAACAAAGTAATCTGGGTCTGGCCCTATAGCACAGTGCATAAGCACTGTGCATTCGAAACCACATCACTCATGGCTGGCTGTGGCTTGAATCCTGGCCCTTGCAGATTAAAAAACACTATGGGGGGACCAGCAGGTGATGTGGTGGTTAAGGTGCTGGACACTCCCACATGGCCAACTGTGGTTTGAGTCCTGTATCTGGTAGCTTGCTTTCCCACTTTCCCTATGCTCGCTCGCTCGCTCTCTCTCTCTCTGGTCAAATTAAAATAAATAAATAAATAAATAAATAAAGTTGAATAAATAATTCTTTAAAAAAAAAACCACGATGGGCACGTGTGCTCCCCTCTCTCTGGCAATCAAACATTTTAAGGGGCCAGCAAGTGGCATGGTGGTTAACGGCACTGGATTCCCACATGGCTGATCATGGTTTGAGTCCTGGACCTGGCAGCTTTGTTTTTCCCTCTCTCTCTGGGC
>NW_006159616.1:5025762-5026943 GCF_000334495.1 Tupaia belangeri chinensis | reverse complement strand
AAAAAAAAAAAAAAAAAAAAAAAAAACATTTTAAGAAGAAATTCAGTAAGAATAAGCCTGGAAATCAGATGACTTCAATTCTAAGCTCATTGTGTTGTTTCTGGCCAAATCACGACTCTGTTCCTTGATTTATCCCTATTCAAAATAGAGACATTACAAGGATGTGGAAAAGAACATATGTGACAACTAGAATGTAGGGAGAGTTGGTATCACAAGGATATAGTTACCATGACCAGCTCCACGGTGTTGAACAACAGTTTAGAACAATGGAGATCTGAGTGAAACTATGAAAGAGCCTTTACTGTAATCAAGTTACCAACAAGGGGATGCTGGGTAAAGGTTACTTACAATTTCTCTATGTAGTTCTTAACAAGTGCATGTGAGTCTATAGTTGTCTCAAAATAAAAAGTTTTTTAAAAGTCCAGCCCTGACCACCATGTCCAGCTGGGAATTATGAGGGGTAATTCACCTCAGCCTCAGGGGTAATTTACCTCAGCCTAGTGGGAAAAGGTCAGAAATGAGTGGAATGAGTTTGAACAGTTTCAACAGTTTGAGTTGCCCAAGGCCAAGCAGAAATCCAGTTTCATTGCCGAAATCCAGTTTCCACTCTGGTCAGCAAAACCCTCACAGTTCAACTGTTGTGCACCTGAACCATGAGATAATGAATCCACCCAAGAGGGAGCTGAGAGAGGGAACCAGATACAGTTTACTCCTCCCAGCACCCAAGAGAAGAACGAGAGTCCCTTTCCATGCAGGAAAGTCACGTCCTGAGGTAAATCGAGATGGCTCCGTTTGTGCAGCCCACGGTTAACAAGAGAGTATGTGGTCCCCTCACACTACATGTCCTGCCATGGAATAAGGCCACATGTACACTGGCTCCTTACCTGAGTGGCAGGGTGCTGGATAGCCAGCCCCCGAAGAAGCCTCAAGATAAACGGCAGGGCTGGGCGAGACAAGAACTTTTTCCAGACATCAGCATCCAAGCTGCAAAGCAAAGGAAGGCTTATTAAAGGCCAGGGACGCAAAGGCTACTTGGAAACCAGCTGCTGATTTCAGCTTGTTAAACTCCCGGTGCTGTGTATATGTGACCCTCCGAGAATGTGGGAAGACTCGCAAAGAAGCACCCAGCCCCACTGAGAAGTCAGAAAGAAACAAGGACTCTACAAAAAGAAAGCAAAAGG
>NW_006159616.1:5018695-5025552 GCF_000334495.1 Tupaia belangeri chinensis | reverse complement strand
AAGAAGGCAAAAGCCTGCTACTCTTCCCCATAGCCCCGAGAGACTCTTGAGTGGTTGAATGGCCAAGTGATAGTTTCCAGAGAGGAAGGGACGCTCCGAAGAGGGCAAGGGGGCACATGGGACGCTGATTTACATCAAGATGATAATGGAGACAGAAAGGTAAGGGGAAGAGGGAGGCAGAGCAGATGGCCTGAGGGACGGCCGTCTCACTTCTTGGCACTGGGGATGTGCTTCTTCATGTAGTCGAGCGCGCTCTGGGTGATCCCTTTCTGGAGAATCAGGTCCTTCAGCTGGTGCCCATTGCTGTTGTTCTTGATGCCGGCTGCTATCTTGCAGAAGCAGTCCAGGAAGACTTTGTCATCGCCACTGTGGTCTTCATCATACCTAGGAGAAAGAGAGTCTGAGTGTGAAAGGAACAAAACAGACCACGGGCATGGGGCCAGCAGATGGCGTGGTGGTTAAGGCACTGCCCGGTCTGAGACCTAGACCTGGTGAAAAACACTGGGCGAGTGCACGCATGCCCAAAATCCTGAGTCGGGACAGCAATCTGATCATTCCCCCAGCCCTCTCTCATGAGCCCTATGGCAAAATTAAAAAAAAAAAAGGGGGGGGGGGGTAAGGCAGGTGGTTAAGATGCTGGATTCTCACATGGCTGGCCATGGTTCGAGTACCAAACCTGGTGGCCTGCTTTCTCACCTTCCCTTTTTTTTTAAAGGAAGAAAGAAAGGAAAACCAGATCATGCCATTCTCTAGGTTCATAACCATCAATATTGAATCATGCCTAAACTCCTTAATATGACCTGAAGTCCTCTGACCTGGCTCCTGTCACTCTCCCTCTTACGTGCTACATCCCCCAAACTCATCTCTCCCTTTTATCCTTTCACACACACAACTCCCTCCATCCTGTCACACCCCTTCCCAACTCACCAACCACTCCACCTTCTCTGCCTGGCCTTTAATTAATTATTCACTTCCCAACCAGACTGAACCTTTTGAAAACCAGAACAGGTATACAAAACCCAACAGAAGTCCAGGTGGTTCTTCTGCAACCTCACAGAACTGGTTCAGGGTTCTCCTGAGGACTTTTACTTGGCTCTAGGAAACCTAAGCCACGTACTTATCAAAGCTGCAGTACGGTTTGAACCGTTCCACCAATATCTGCATTTTCTCCACCTCGCCAAAAGAAAGGTACGGGATGATGCGAAGCAGGCCCTGGAGTACGCTCGGGTTGGAGCGGACAAAGGTGCTGTTGATCTGGTCCAAGAGCATCACGAGTTGATCTTTGTCACCCGTCAGCAGGAGGTTGCCCTGCAACAGAAAATAGGGGAAAGGCCCATGAACATGGTCAGAACTGTGGCTCCAGTCAACATGCAATCCGCAGAGGTCATCTACCTCCCTCAGAGCCATCAGATGTAGACTTAGAACTGTGTCTTGTACAACTCCCTGGTAAGCAATACAGAACGAGTTTCACTGGATAAATTAGTGTCTAAGTTTGTGATGGTTCTGTCAACAGTGTCAGAATACACCAATACAATTTCCCCCACCCCAAGAGAATGCAGGCTACTAGGCACTGACGTGGACGTCACTCTAGTAGAATTGCTAATACCAGTAGGAAAAGAGGAAGTTCCAGCACAGTCAGCAGGTGTAGACCTGGGTTCTAGGCTTGATGCTGCCATATTGACCAGCCAGACAATACTAAAAGCTCACTTCATTTCTCTCTAAAGTTCCCTCAACTGTGAAATGAAAGGTTGGACTAAGTAAGACCCCTGCCTATCAGCTGGGGCACGCCTGGATTCCACAAGGAGCAGCTTTGTGGTGAAGGATATCCTTAGCAGCTCTGTCGCTGCCAAGTCCAAGGATTTCAGGCTTCAGTGCAATGATGTCACCATTAGTTGAGCCTTGCAGTTCTATGACATGAGCAGATTCGGTCATTCTAGGTGAGCTCAGCTAGACACAAACAAACCTACTGCTGGCAATGAGACATGTGGGCTCCAAGGTCAGCAGATGAAGGGACAGGGCCCCGCTCACCTTGTCCTCACTCAGTGGCTCAGCGTTGGACTCATCCAGAATGATCTCCATGATGCTAAGCACCTGCTCAGCCACGGCTGCGCCCCCACTGTCCTTGCTTTCTTGCTCAGCTACCAGAGCCTGTGGGAAAAAGAGATCCAGTCGCTTTCAGGATGAAACCACAGTCAGGCACCGCTGATGGCTTCTGCTCCTCAAGGATGATCCCATGGCCTTCATTACAAAGACTGTGTGTATGTCTGTGTGCACATACATGTGTGTTGAGAAGGAAACAAGTGTAAAGACCTTTGAGGACAGTGGAAACATGGCATTCTAGATCTCTTTCCCGGCTGCCCCAAGGGCAGCCACTGGTGGGTGGTGTGGTCTGTTTAGACTGCTTTCCTACTGCCTCTGATCCGAACTCGGATGTGGACAAGAAAGCTCTGGTGCTGTGGTCGCTGCACAGGGAGAGCCAGCAGGAGGGACAGCTGAATAAACTAAGCTCTATGCCAGCCAGCCAGCCAGATGCAGGACTTGAAGAGCCCACAAGGCCATTTCATCCAAGCCCCACCCAGGACTTGCAAGGCTTGCTCTTCATCATTTGCAGCCCACACTCTTACCAAGTTTAGAGTCCCCAACATGACGTTTAAAGTGTTCATTTCCAGCTTGACGAGTTGCTGCCGGTTGACCTTCACCTTCACACAGTAACTGAACAATTTTAGCAGCACCTGACAAGACAGTCAAAACCCATGAAGCCATGTGAGAGTGCAAGATACGGGGACCAGCAGGAACAAAGTATCTAAGAGGGGTAGGTGCTCTTCCTGACATGCAAAAGACTGTAGAGAGAAACGATCCTTAAGGGAACATGGTAGAAAAGCTAGGATCTCTTGAGCCAGCCCTGGGACACAGTGATCAAGTATAATGCACAGAAAGCTGGATCCTACATGGCCAACGTGGTTCGAATATCCCAGACCAGTGAGTTGAAAAACACTCAGGGCACATGTGCACCCATGCCTAAAATCCTGATGAGACAGAGAAATGGAAGAAAAAAAGGATTGAGGTACGACCATCTCTCTCTCTCCCCCTCTCTCATACACACTCACACGCACACACACCTCTTTTGTAACTGCCAGAGGGCATGTGCACGTTAAGCGCAGAGAATGAGATCTCCCCATAGGGGGTGGTCACACCGCCATGGTTTTTCTTCAGTTTCCCTATCGCATCGGTATTTTGAGCAGGCACACACAACTGCCTGACTTGATTTTCAAGCCGCCGGGGCTGGGATTCACACCCTGGTAAACCACGTGGGATCCAGCTCCCTTAGTCCCTGTGCTACAGAGCCAAAACTCAGGTTAGCATTTGAAACAGCAACATTCTCCAGAGGGTACTTTTACGGTCTGGGTCCAGCCCTAGCATCTCTAGGCCGTGGTGGTGACACCCACTGCTAACAGAATAGATGGTGCTCCACGGTCTTGGGGCAATCTCAGCACCAACTCAGACTCCAAACCAACAGTGAACAGAACGACTCGACGTTCACGGTCTGTGGGAGCTCAGAGCCAGGCAGGCGATCTAAAGCACAGGCATGGTAATTGTTCTTTTATTCTAGGAGGTAAAAGTAATAGTATAGCATTTGTGGAGCCTCTGGAATCTTCTAGTTCTTATGTGAGAGTTGAATAAACACCCAAACAAAACCCTACAATGTGAGAAATGAGTTACATCATAGAAGTCACTTAAAATAATTAACATGAGTGCAGTTATCTGGGGAAAAACTATCGGACATCGGTAGAAATGGCTAGAGAGGTACTGGAGAAGGCTACCACCCCACTCATCTTCGGGGCAGTGGGCCAGAGGGAGGAAGGGGAGCGTCTCAGGTGCGGAGGGTTCAGGAAAGCAGCCCAGTCCTTCACTGGCTTGCACGGGTCCACGGCACCATGCTGCCCTCTAGAGTTTCCTGGCACAAATGCCACACACCTCCTTTGAAAGGGGCCTCTCCTAGTGCTGAAAGGCTGGTCCCCAACTCACTGTTAGAAGGTGCCGTCCCTGCTTGAAGTCTTTGATCCCTGCCAGTCTGTTAAGCATGCATTCCAAGCCCCCACACTGGGCCATCACACCAGCCATCTTATACACTTCTTCTTCATCTTCTTCTTCATCTGGAGAGGCAAGAAGTCAAGCAGAAATGGAGAAGAAAGGAAAGAACAGCAGAATAAAACAGATGGCCTGCTCCTTAACTCCAGTAAAGATGAAAGGGGCCAATGTTGGATTCTAAACTACCCTCTCTCACTCCCAGTTGGAGCTTTTTAAAGGTTCGAACCATCTAAAAGTATTTACTCAAACATGTGAAGATACGAACACCATGGCCACTGAAGGGAAAGGAGAAAACTAAGCTAAAAATTAACCTGAACTCAAGTCTGTTGCTAATTTCATTTTTTCCCTGTAGTGTGATTTTGTTCAACCGCCGGAGTCTGAATCGGGCCACAGATGCCTATATTCTTCCTCGGGTGGAGGAGTACTCAACCCACAGTTCTGATGCAGAGGGACAAGAGTATTTGCCGAGCACACCCCTACGTCCTGACCCCTCCCCTCCAGCTGGCAGCACTGTCTGGGAAAGGGTCATACCTGTGGTAGAGTCCAGGGACTCGATGAACTCCTCAGTGGCATCGCCCAGCAGCCCCCGCATACGATACACAATCCTCATGGGTTCTCCCTGAGCAGAGAACATCGGGGTAAGTAACTGTGAACAGTAACTGTAAGGCTGACTGCTGGTCTACACGTCCTCTACGAGGTCTGAGCCGAAGCAGCAAGGATGCAATACACTGCCATTCACTTAGAAGGAAGGGAATCCATTTTATTTAGTGTCTACTACAAGTTGGGCATCATGTGAAGCACTTTATAGACATCATCTCATCGTTTCATTAAAACACCATGTAATAACTGTAACGACTACTACGTGCTCCACTCTGTGCTAGGGCCTACGCTAGTTAAGTTCTTCATGTCACCCTCTTACACAAAGTTAAATAGCTTGTTTGAAGTTATCCAGCTATAATCCCAGGTCTAATTCTAAGCTTGTGCCTCTTCTCAGGACCAGAAACTCCCTCTAAACCCTACCCAAAGAATCAGGACAAACTAGATCAATTAGATCAAAGAACTCTGATTCAAATCTCAAGAAACAAAAGCGAGAAACAAGAAAAAATGTTACCGACCACCCCCTATGAAGATTCTGAGGTCTTCACACAACCATACAAGAAGGTTCATTCAAATTTCTTCAAACCAAAATCTACAGCCTGATTACAGTCATTAGAAACAAGGTTTCAGGGGACCAGCAAATGGCATCATGGTTACATCACTGGACTCCCACATGGCAGACCATGGTTCAAGTCCCGGACCCGGTACCATGATATTCATGCCAGGTACACGTGCATGCGTACCCAAAATCCCAAGAGGAGGATAGAGAAGAGACTACAGCATGGCCATCCCTTCTGGGGCTGATTTCTCACTTTCTGTCTTTCTGTGTCTCTTTCTGTCTCTCCATCAAGCACATGCACCCTATAGCAAAAATCTCTCCAAGAAAAAGAAAAACAGCAAGGCTTCTGGGGACCAGCAGGTGGCATGATGGTTAAGGCACTGAACTCCCATGTGGCCAGCCACATTCAAGGCCTGGACCTGGTAACATGAAAGACATGCCAGGGGCGTGTGTGTGTGTTCCCAAGATCCCGAGAGGAGAATGGAGGCGAAGGGGTTACAGCATGGCCATCCCCCCAGGGGGTGACTTCTCTCTGTCTCTCGATCTGTCTGTCTCTCTCTGGCAAGTGCATACACCATATGACAAAAGCCTATTTGAAAAAAAAAAAAAAAAAAAAGCTTCTGTGAGATTACAGCAACTTATTAAACTGGAGGATGATGAGAGCTCACTGCGTGCCTAGTACTGAGTCAGGCACGTGTGTGTGTGTTCATTCGTTCTTCAGTCTGGAGATGAGGAACAAGAACAGGAACTCACAGGCACACTCCATGAACTTAAGTGGGGGAGCAGGTGGTGGGCTAATTCAGGCAGCCTGCCCTCAAGCCCATGCTCAGCCTCGGCGGGGGAAACCCTGGCGGGAAAAAACCTGCCAGAAAGGCCAGTTCCAGAATTGTTTCTAGCTACAGAAGCCCAGCAGGGACTCCTCAGAGAGAGAACCACTACAGACAACACAGACACACAGAAAACAGAACAAGCTCCAGTCTATAGTTAGAGATGGGCTGTTCAGCAGCGAACTGGAGGGCAAAGTAGAGAAGGGACATTGGAGGCTCAAATAAAAAGCTATCACAAACTCTGGACTTCTCCAGAAAAACCCTCAGTGGATCAAGTATAGATCTGGGAGGGGCAAATGATTCTTAACTTCTAGCCTGCCTCATGGTTCAAAGGGGAAGAGGATCAAAAGACATATATTCTTTGGGTTCACTACCATTTATTTAGGAGCGTGCCAACCGAAGCTTGGCCTGGTTTTGTACACGTATCAGGGACTAAATCTGTATCATTCTGTTTTGATGCTAAATGTCAGCAGCAAGATGCACTGGCTTGGACAGTCTTCTGTTAAGAGGTGGGCAACTACCCAACTGGCAGGAGTACAGTAAACAGTGACTAGGACTCCCAGCACAGTGCGAGGGCATAAAGGAAAGAGGCAAAACTCAGTTTCTTAAATGCCACGAAAATATCTGGGACTAAGTACAGAAAAGTGTGCTGTGCTTCACTGGTACGCTAGCTTGCCCTAATTAGGTTACTTATTTATAAGGTGAACTTTCTATAGACCCACCCCGCAGAGATAAGAGAAAGGAATGGAAGAGAGACTTGGGGTGAGAGGAGACACAGGAAGAGC
>NW_006159616.1:5010752-5018682 GCF_000334495.1 Tupaia belangeri chinensis | reverse complement strand
GGTGGAAAGGAAGGAGAGAGACTACAAAAACAGGAGGAAAGATGAAGTGGAATGTCAGACTTCACGAATGGACAAACGGGATCAGGGTGGCCAAAAGGACCGGAGTGCTGTGCTTTCTTCGTTTCCCTTTCTCCATCCTCAAGAACTGCCTGTCTGAGTCTCAATTTCCCAGTAGGTAAAACAGAAACAATGGAGTCAGCGGGTGGTGCGGAAGTCAGCTGGATCCCACATGGCTGACTTCACAGTTCGAGTACTAGACTGGTGGCTTGAAAATCATTCTAGGTGCATGTGCATGCACCCAAAATCCCCAGAGGGGAACGGAGGAGTAATGACTAGCATGGTCATCTCCTCCAGGTGGTGATTTCTCTCTTTTCATCTCTTTCAAACTCTCTCCACTGAGCGCACATGTCCTATAACAAAACTTGAAACAACAGCAATGTTCCATGACACAGCTACTAGGAAAATCTCAGTTGAGAGGTGCCCGTTTGGAGGTACAAGGCAGCAAGCACTCCCAGCACAGCACATCTTCCAGCACCGCATGCCTCTGCCTATGGGCCTGAGAACATGTACCGGAAGAGAACGCTCCTGCTTTCCTCAAGCTTCCTGACCTTTGCGAGTCAGATGCCTCCAAAGGAGGAAATGATCGCTTGTTTCCCCACACTGCCACGCACGGGAAAGGCAAGTCCCTAAGTGCTGGTCCAAGCTGGGGAAGTGAGGATTCACCATGGCTGCCACTGGTTACACGTCTGCTTGGTCAGAAAAGTATAGCCACACCAAAGCAAGAAAACAAGCACATACCTCATTGGTGGTACACCAGACTTTCTTGTAAACCTCAGCCACCGGAAGGTCCAAACTAATGATTTTATTGTTCACTAGAAGCTAAACAGAAAAGCAGATGAGGCTGTTAATTCAAACAACTATAAGGCAAGTAAATTTCAAGATCAAAGGGCATTGTGTAGCAGTGGTTCATCATTCAGAATTTCTGTATGTCACAGACCTGCCAACTTTCTTGCTCTAAAGAAATGCACATGTGTGCACAACAGAACCAAATTTCGTGCACAATTTCAGGAGTTTACCAACACCCTTACCCCAGTCGTGGACTCCAGCTTAGAAACCCCTGCTGAGGGCCTTCTCCCATCTGAGTCCATTTCAGGCTCAGCACCAGGAAAAGCAATATTCTCTATTTCACCCACCATGTCTATCACCAGGTATATGGTAACAGAAGCTCCTCCAGTTGTCTGCCAGAAAGTATCAGATGCACACGGGCCAAAGCACCAGTGTCTAAGGAGTTCAACTAACTTGCAATCACAGGGAAACCTCCGCCAGGGCAACATTAATAAAAACAGCACCGCTACAAGCAATAGCCACTAACCATTTGCTTCTCCCATGCCAGGGACTGGGTAGAGCCCTCCGTGAGTAATTAACCTTAACACCAAGTGGGGTCAGAAGGTGGTAATCATCAACCCCAATTTATGCATGAGGAAACTGAAGTAAGCTACTGCCCAAGGTAAATGAAGCACTCAGATTTGATCCCAGCCCATGGTCTCGAGCACGGGCAGCACTGTCCTATGTTCATTACCTCCATCCCACTATCGTCCTCCAGGAGGGCCACCAAGTCACAGTCCTGGCAAATCTTGTTCTTGATATCCCTCATCAGTGGCCCGATGCCTGGCTCATTGCTGCTATATGGGTTCCCAGGCATCCTGCCCTGTAAGAAGTCTTCTTGTTGGGGATCCTTCTCGAGTGTCACAAAGAACTCAGTGACTTCATTCTCCTCCTAAAGGACCGAGAGAAAGAACATCAGAAGGGACAGCAGAGGTTTATACCCTAAACTCGTCTAATCCCCTACTCATTTAAAGATATAAAGGATAGGGGCCCAGCATGGTGGTACAACTAGCACCAAGCTTAACTGCAGCACTAGGAGCCACAGTCAACTGTGGATTCAGACCCCCCACCCCCGGGGCTGCCTGAGAGCACTCCAGGAGCCTGTGCGTGTGCCCAAGATCCTGACAAGCTGAAGGGCTAGGGAAGGGATGCTGGTGTGATGAGACCCTGTCCTGGGTGCTTCCCTCCTTCCCTTTCTCATGTGTGAGCACACGCTGCCATGAATGATACAAATTAAAAGCTTTCAAAATATGAAGAGAAAGCTCAGAGATAATTCAGGTTGCCTTAAATATCAAAATATCTCCTCCAAACGTGAGTGGATTAGGAGAGAAAGCCCAACACCAGCAAACGAGGGGTGATTCCGTTTCACTGGAATGCAGGGGTTGGGGGCTTTCCTTCCTCCACCTGCTGGTCTCACGGGGGTGCTGGACCCTGGAGTCAAGAGGAAGAATACTCTACAGGACTTAGCTTTCCCGTATGCCCAACCCCAGTGACTTCTCATCACTAACTGATGAATCTGGTGTTTTTCACCATCTGTCAATAGCAAAAGAGGGTCTTGGAGCAAACTGTGCTACAGTAGCTCCAGTGGAAGGAAAAACTGCCTGCGTGTGCAAAACACCAGGTAGGGGAAAGGAACAAGAGGGTGAAAAACTGCCTTCACACTTTAACTCAACACTGCTGCTTTTACCACATGATGGACAGGCAAGACTCATCTTGACCTAGAATCTAGGAAATCAGATCAAGGAAGGTCACAAGATTTCCCATCACCAGGACAGGGAAATTATGTGGATACATATGTTTTATGCCAGTGGATCTTCCTAAAATGGTGACCAAACATCTCCCAGCTGCTAAGGCTCCTCATGACAAGAACGAGGCACCAGGAGACTTCCTGACAGCAGCGCGCTGAGCCAAGCACCCCGGAGGACCACACTGCTTACAGGGTAAATGATGCTACAGAGCCTCTCGAAGATGAAGACAGGAGTCCGGTAGTCGTCCAGATTGTAGCGCTTGGCTGTCTCAATGCATACTGCCATGAAGGCCTTGGTTTCCGATTCTGTACCTGCCAGAAATCAAAGTGGTCAAGTTAGTCTAAGAAGAGCCTTAGTCTAAGAAGAGCGGCACTCATGGAGACTGAGCTGGGACATCAAATGAAGTCCCAACGCTAACAGATTCTGTTTCCTGGTAAGTCTCTACACGCCCAAAATGGCAGTATGGATAGTTTTAACTGTAACCTTATGCTGATTGACTTTACACTCAGGCCACATCTGATTCAGAATCCACAATGCCTACGTCAGCATAGCCATCACGGCTCGCGGCGTACAGGACTTGCTCTCGCTGACCCTAACCTCTCAAGCAGAGGGACTGCGTCACTCGACCAAGCACCTCCTTGCCCAAAACAGACCTTCATAAAGTGTCTAATACTAATCCTAACTGCTCCAGTCCAAGAGAAGTTATAGTTTTAAGCAACATTCTAAAAGTTCAGGTAGACTGCCCTCTGTAAGCCAAAAAGACAACTTCCAGGCCCAGCAGGTGGCGTGGTGGTTAAGGGCACTGGATTCCCACATGGCCAACCATGGGTCAAGTCCTGGACCTGGAGGCTTGCTTTCTCACTTTCTCTCTCTCTCTATTTGTCTCTCTCTCTCTCTGTCTCTCTCTGGTCAAATTTAAATAAATAAAAAATAAAGTTAGATAAAATAATACTTAAATACTAATAAAATTTAGAAAAAAAAAAAAAGACAACTTCAAATTAACATGACGGGAAGGAAGTACAGTCCTTAAAAGGGGTCCAAGGCCGACAGTGTTTCGGTGGTAAAATGCCTAGACTTCCATTCCAGGCAACATGGCACAAGAGGTTCCCTGTCCTACTCCCCGCCACATAAAAAAATTTGTGGAAGGAGGGGGCATGGGGCACATGCACTAGCCAGAAAGGGGGCAAGTGAGAAATCACCCCCCTGGGGGTGTTGGGGGATGGCCAACCACAATCCCTTCTCCTCTTGGAATTTGAGGTATATATGCACACACATCTGGTGTGATTCTAAAGCCACTGGGTCTGGGATTTAAACCGTGGTCAACCATGTGTGGGTCCAGCAACTTAACCACTAAACCACCTGCTGGCTCTTAAAAATTTTGTAAATGTTGAACAAAAGTGTATCAGTAACTGTCATACTAGCAAAGAAAACTCAAAATCCAAAACTAAGAAATCAGGAACCCAGGGAGAGCAGCAGAGTAGAGCGGTCTGTTTTTGCCGTAAGCTTCAGTCTCCATGAGCTGCTTGGATTTTGAGAGCTGGACACAAACCCCAAATCTGCCGAAGCAGTGGGAACTACTCCCCAATACACAAACTCAAATCTGGTACCCAGAAGAGCTACACCCTTGGTATAAGGGCTGACTAAAAAGAACTCTCTCCTTTCCCCAAACCAAACAACTGAAAGGCATGAGTAAGGAGTGGTGGGGCGGGGCCTTCTCAGAACTCCTAGCAACTTATCTCCCTACGGGGTCTGTGGCTCAAACCTCACACTACCTAGGAGGTCTGAAAAATCTGAACTGCAGAACTTTCACCAAAGGCAGTGTCCTGTGCCACCACACAGAAGAGCTATGTCCTCTCTGGAGAAACCATCTTGACCCAGCCCTAAAGAGTTTCTACAGATAAACCACAAAAAGCATGAGGTCACAGTCAAAAATCACACAATCATTCAAGGGGACCAGCAGTTGGCGTAATGGCTATGTCGCTGGACTCCCACGTAGTCGACCGCGGTTCGCGTCCTGGACCTGGTGGCTTAAAACTCACACCGGGTGCGTGTGCATGCATGCCCAAGATCCCGAGAGGAGAATGGAGGAGAAGGGACTGCAGCATGGCCATTCTCCCTGGGGGGTGATTTCTCACTTTCTGTCTCTCTGTCTCTCTCTCTGTCTGGCGAGCCCACACGCCCTATGGCAAAAACCTCTCCAAAAAAAAAATCACACAATCAACAAGACGTAAGTAAGGTACTATGAGTAGGAGCCAGGTTAGTTAACAGCAGACCATAAACATACCGAGTTTTTAGATGATCAGATATAAGTTATGTTAATACACTTAAAGATTATAAAAGAGATAATATGAATTTTAAAAAGAGATTGTAAAATCTACAACTATTAGAACTTAATGAAAAGATTAAACAGATTATACATAGTGAAGAAAAAATGAATGAACTCAAGAAATTATCTCAAATGCAGCACAGATACATGAGATGAATACCGTGAAAGAGAAATGAAGCGATATGGATGACAGAATGAGAATGGAGTTCCAAGATGAAAAGGAAGAAAGAATGGAGTCAGGGCAATTAGATACACAGTGGCTGGTGGAAAGACACCAGTCTGAGAATCTCTGACCCCTCCCTTCTTCCTGCTCTTGAGCTCAGCATAAGCCCAATGAAGCCCAGCTCCAGCATGTCCAACCCCAAGAACTAATACACTTGACCCCTGAACAGCACAGGTTTGATTGTATGCGTTTGACCCTGTATGTGGATTTTTTTCAATATATTAGAAAATAAACATACTGGGGACCAGCAGTTAGCATAATGGCTATGTTGCTGGACTCGCACGTAGTCGACCGCGGTTCGCGTCCTGGACCCGGTGGCTTAAAACTCAAGCTGCATGCGTGTGCGTGCATGCCCACAATCCCGAGAGGAGAATGGGGTAGAAGGGATTGCGGTGTGGCCATCCCCCCTGGGGGGTGATTTCTCGCTTTCTGTCTCTCTTTCTCTCTCTGTCTGGTGAGCGCACACACCATATAGCAAAAACCTCTCCAAAAAAAAAAGAAAGAAAAGAAACATACTGTCTCTTCCTTAAGATTTTCTTAATAACCTTTCTCTCTTACTTTGCTGGAAGACTATAGGATATAATAAACAAATTAATTGGTTATGTTATTATTGAGAGTAAGATTTTCTGGCCAAGAGTTAGATATTAGTAGTTAAATATTTGGAGAGTCAACAGTTACACATGGAGGCTGGCTCCACAATGCAGTGGTTAAGCACTGTGCATTGGGAGCTGAATCCCACAGAGCTGACCACAGTTCAAATCCTGGCCCTGGGGGGCTGAAAATACACTGGGTGAATGGATGTGCACACATGCCCAAAATCCTGATGAAAGGAGGAGGAAAAGGAATTTTGGCCTAACTATGCTCAACTGGGGTGTGTGTTGGGGGGGATTCTCTCTCTCTCTCTCTCTCTCTCTCAAGTACAACAGCCTGTAAACAACAACCAAAAAAAAAAGTTACACATGGAGTTTTGATGGTATAAGGTCAGTACCCCTAGCCCTCATGCTCAAAGGTCAAAATGTAATTTCTTGAGTGATTCATTCTCTCCTTGAATGCAGGGAGACGTCTGCCACCCTGCTCTGCCTCCACAGGGCACATCAGACGACTACCCTGGGCCGGCTCTGGGCTGCTCGCCCTGCTACCTGTGGTCATGTCCTCCAGCATCTCCAGCAGCATGTTCTGGGTCTTGTCGATCAGCTTGGTCCTCTGCACCACCAGCTTCCGCAGGCACAGGTACCCATTCAGCACAGTACCCACCAAGCGACTTTTAAAGTGCCTTTTGATGGATTCCACCTCAACAAAGGAGGAAAGGAGGCCTGTGGGGACAGAAAAATGCTGCAGCAAGAGTTCTGGATGAGAACGTACACACAGAAGGGCTGTATCTCAAAAAGCAAGGGAAAATCTATTCTTGTGCCGTGTGCAAGGCACAGAGCAGGTGTTCAATGACCTGCTCTGGTCAGTAGTGAACAGGAGCTCAAAATGTAAACCCATCAATGAGAGGCAAAAAGCTGAGCTCAAATCTGCACTCCCGTCAACAAGAGAGTGGGCCTTGGCACCCGAGGACCAAGGGTCGATCTTGAAGCATACCCAGGGTGCCCGAAGGGATGAGGCAAGCAGCTCTCTACCTGTGAGACTTTTGAGGGCATAGCCTTGCTGAAGATCAGTGCTCAGGGTGGCCTCCTCCAGGGCCAGCAAGCGGGCTATTTCCTAAACGGGATGACAAGCAGTCATTTTGGCAGCACTGCTGAAGATACCAGTCACCCCCACCACCATCCCAGGAGCTGCGGCTCACACCAGACACTTGGCAGCCATAGCTTCTTGCACAACTCCTGTCCACCAAGCCAGGAGCAGTTGCAGTGCTGCTAAGGGATTGCTTACAAAGCCAGAAACGGCACAAACACTCCCAACAGACTGCTACAGCATATGACAAACAAGGTCACAGAAGAATATTCCCAACAAGTATTTCTTCTCAGCAAAAAAGACGACCACAAAGGTTACACCAGAGAACGATGGGAAGAACGAGGGGAAAGTGGCTCTCCTGGCTGGCAGGGTGGGTACCTTGGTGATGAGATTGCCCACGTAGGGCAGGACTCCCCGGGCAGCCAGGTAGACTTTCCAGTGTGCGGACGTGATGAGCTTCTGGTAGAGGGCCAGGTACTCGGCGGCACACTCCCCGGCTACGCTCAGCTCGTCTAGGTAGCTGTCACGGAGGAAAAATGGTGCTGGAGCAGCTCGACAGTCCCAACAGCTCCCACAGTTCCCCTTTCCACCTCCCAGCTTTTGCGTCGTCTGCTGCTGTCTCTCCCTCTTCCTCCCAGAGGATTGAGGCAGGACGTATGAGAAAAACCCAAACGTCCCACACTTAAGAAAAATTACTCAGAGGGAATGAATGCCACAGACTCTGCGTGTTCATATTTTGGTGCTCACCGCTGTAAGGACTAAGTAAGATAACACGCCAAGCATGTATGCACTCACAGGATCTCAATAAACACTGGCTGCTGTAAATATTACTGCCACCACTAAAACAGCTCCGTAACAATCTGCTTTTCCTATGGTCTGCTCACAGGAAATGGGCTGGTTCAAGACCACACAGGTACACCTCCCTTCCCAGTAATGCACGATTCCCCAGAGAAAGGCTCCCAGCCAAGTCTAAGCACTTCCCCTCCCACCCACAAACGATACCTGGTGAGGAGGTCTAGGACCTGCTGCTTGCGGCTGGGGATGGGGGCTAGAAGCTTCCCAATGGGGAAG
>NW_006159616.1:5008240-5010742 GCF_000334495.1 Tupaia belangeri chinensis | reverse complement strand
GGCTGGGGAGGGTGGCTAGGCCTTCCACAATGTTACAGGCTGCCTGCCGCGCAGCCTGCGTCGCCGGAGTGAAGAGCACCTGCAAGACGCCAGAGAGAGGCCCCAGCTCAGACGACATCCTGTCTCACCAGGCCGCCAGCAGGGCATAGTTAACCACCACCCACTCAAGAGAAGTCCCCTGGAAACCTCTCCATGAAATGGTAAAAGGAGAAAAGCCCCAGAAGACACGAGATCCAACTACAGAGCCAGAGAAAGAGGCTGCTGAGGAGCCCTCCTCTTCAAGGAGACCTCTGCGCTAAGTCATTCGGAGGGCAGGCCTAAGATGACTGAAGAGGGAAGACGACGAGCAAGACCTCCTTGGCGAGCTGTGGTAACTGTCTAGGGACACCTATATGCTGAATACCGTCACTTAATATAAACCAAGTATTTAATTTATAAACCACTGAGCACATGGATTCTCTAACATATAAACTACCCTACTCCCTTAAAACAAAGCAAAGAGAGAGAGAAGAACAAGAGAAGAGAGGGCAACGGGAGGAAATGAGGGGAGCACGGACGCTGCAGGTGAGTTTCGTCCAGCGCTCAGAGCAGAGCCAAGAGCAGGACGAGGAAGGTCCAGTCTTGGCCAGCCCACCACGCTGGTGGCTACAGCCAAGAACTTCACCTACTTCCTATCTGAAAGGAAACAAGAGCAACCCAGAGAAGACAAGGCTGGGCAGACACGTGGCAGGAGCAGAAACACTACTAAGCTTTGGGGCTGGGCACAGGGGTGAGGAGCCCAGGAGATGGCCACTCACTTGCCGTAGCCAGTTGTTATGCCCCAGTTTGAGGTCCAAGGGGGAGGTCCTCTTGCCCCGACGACTCAGGAACTGTTTCCACCTCCACACGTACTTCTCAGTCAAATAGAGGTGCCGGAGCTCTGACTTGCTGGGGGATTTCCCATTGCCATCCACTCCTACAAGGCCAAGGTTGGCAGGGACGGGTAAGTGAAAGGGAGTGACGGAAAGGGGGCTGTCAGGACAGAGGCAGGAGTGAGTGGACCCCCGTGGCTTAAAGAGAAAGACTCACCTCTGATAGGGAGACACTTCTTCCAGGCCTCATAGGATGCCTTAGGGTCTCTCTTGAGCCACAGCTGAGCCTGGGCATGGATCTCATTGCAGTAGGGCTTCACTGTGGTGAGGGCCTCGACAGGGACGTCCTGGAGGAGGCGAGCACAGCAAGGTGAGAGGGTTGAGGGCACACCTGGCCGCAGCTCCAGCACAATGCACTGGCGCCCCGAGGTGATGTGCCCAGGCAAGAAGATCAGGAGAATCAACACATGTGTAGCTTTTATGTCCAAACATGTGTTCCTGTTAAACCATTTTGATCCAATTTAGCAGTGGCATCTCCATGCTGAGCTTAAGGTCACCGATTTCTATTGTGCAGCAAAGATGCAGCTGGCTTCCTACGGACAATCCTATAGCCATGTACACTAATTCCTATCCCAAGGCTGATTTGCAATTTCCCAAAGCCTCAATCTTCAAGGGGTCACGAAACAGTCTGCAGAATGTAAAGCGTTGTTACCAGCCAGAGCTAGCCTGCACAGCACAGAGCTCCACACAGCGCTCCGATCCAGCAGGTCTCACACTCCTTGGCCTTGGGACCCTGTTACGCTCTTTAGAAATTACTGAGGGCTCCAAAGAGCTTTTGTTTATGTGGCTTTATCGAGTAATATTTACAATATCAAAAATTAAAACTGAGTCAGGTGGTGGCACAGTGGTAACCCAAGCGGGCTTGCATGGGAAAGGCCTGGGTTCATGTCCTGGGACCCCTTTCGGCATGCCAGCCACACACACACAGGTGTCCATCATCCAGGTCAGACACGGGCTGGATCACGGCACAAATCCTGTCAGGGGTACTTGCTGTCCCGTCTCTCTCTCTCATAGAAGAAATAAATAATTTAAAAATAATTAAAACTGAGAAATTCTTTTTTTTTAAATAATTATTGATTTTATTTATTTATGTATTCATTCATTTATTTCTTAATTTGACCAGAGAGAGACAGAGGGTGAGAGTGAGAGAGAGAGGAAGTGAGAAAGCAAGCCACCAGATTCAGGACTCGAACCCTGGTCGGCCATGTGGGAGTGTCCAGCACCTTAACCACCATGCCACCTGCTGGTCCCAGAAATTCTTAAAATAGTCATACATTTAACAATAAGAATAATCCATTACTTGTTAGCCTGAAGAACATTTTTTATATTTTCCAAAAACAAAAATAATCTAGAGAAAGGAGTAGCAGTCTTTGTGTTCTGACAATCTCAATGGCTGCTTTAAGAAGGCTGTTGGGAGACCAACAGTTAGCGTAATGGCTATGTCGCTGGACTCCCATGTAGTCGACGGCGGTTCGAGTTCCGGATCTGGTGGCTTAAACTCACGCCGGGCGCGTGTGCATGCTTGCCCAAGATGCCGAGAGGAGGATGGAGGAGAAGGGATTAAGGCGTGGCCATCCCCTGGGGGGGGGGG
>NW_006159616.1:4992370-5008217 GCF_000334495.1 Tupaia belangeri chinensis | reverse complement strand
CCCTCCCCGGGGGGGGGGGGGGTGATTTCTGGCTTTCTATCTCTCTGTCTCTCTCTCTGTCGGTCTGGCAAGTGCACATGCCTTATAGCAAAAACCTCTCCAAAAAAAGAAAAAGGCCGTTGGATTCTCCCATCTGCTTCTGCATTTGAACTGCTATGATACGTTGTTTTGCTTAAAGTAACTGAAAAACACCTGGCCTCACACAGATGTGCGACTGGAGAAGGGAAGACAATTTTAATTCCTTTTATACCATTAATACCTTCTTCAAAACTGGATTTTCTTGATAAGACACCAAAATTCACAAATTACAGATTTTTAAGTATTAGTTGGACTGTGGACTCTGAAACCACGCAGTCTGTCACAGTGAACTTTTACCTATGACGCTTTAACAGGCATTGGTCACTTTGAAAACACTGGTTCGTGCAGTGATGTCAGTTTTTTTTTTTTTTTTTTGGGAGAGGTTTTCACTATAGGGCGCGTGCACTCGCCAGACAGAGAGAGAGACATAGAGACAGAAAGCGAGAAATCACCCCCCAGGAGGGATGGTCACGCCACAATCCCTTCTCCTCTCGGGATCTTGGGCATGCACGCACACGCGCCCGGCATGAGTTTTAAGCCACCGGGTCCAGGATGTGAACCACAGTCGACTATGTGGGAGTCCAGCGACATAGCCATTATGCTAACTGCTGGTTCCCTCAGTTCTTCTTTAAGTGGCAGGCTCTCTACCCTTTGTTCTTTGGCACAAATGGGGTTCCATGAGAAAAGCAGCCACCTCGGCTTGCGTCTCACACAAGCACGTGTGCATGTGCTCTCAGGGCAGCCGTTACACTGGGGTTTTAGGAAACTAGGAAAAGCAGCAGACTTGCTTTTTGTGTATTTCCCATTTGTCACACTGTGCGTTAAAAAGATTTGTATTCAAGAGTTGATATTTAATAAAATTTGCACAGCTTCTACAAGAATATTCTTTTATTTATTTACTTTTCTTAAAGACCGGGTCTTACCACATCTCCATCCTCCTGCCTCAGCCTCCTAACTGGGACTGCAGGTGTGCACCACCACACTTGGGTTTTGGGTTGGACCAGAAATTCAACACAGGCCTCCCATGTGGTTCCAGTCCAACCTCAACCCAGCCTCTCACAATCCCTTTGCCTCAACCTCCCCAAGTCACTGGGACCATAGTGATACATGCCACCATGCCTGGTCTTTATGTTGGACTGGGAATTAAACCAAGGTCTCCTAGCCTCCAAAGCCCAGTTTAGCTGCTCCTGCCAGCACAGCTGCGTCCATCGAGGATGATCTTGAATGAAATTTCATGCAAGTGAAGAACCGACAGATCACCACCTTTCTTGCTAGGTCACAGCAGTCTGACCCAACACTGAGGATTCTGCACCACTAGCAGAAACATCAACAGTGTAAAACGACACTGTGAAAACAGCATCTTGGGATAGTCACATATTCTCTGAAAGCTGTGGGAACACCCAGGGGTCTGTAGCAAAGTTTGAGAACTGCTGTTTTCCCAAGGCAAACCTGAACAGCATGTGAACATCAACAAGAGCTCTGGTATAGGTAATTTTATGAAAATCCCCTTTGCTTCACACCCTGGAAAAATGACAGTAAGTGGGGATGAGGTTCCTCTTTCCAATCAAAGACTGCTTATATATACTGGGAATCAGTTCTACTGAGGAAAAGATCCTTCAGTAAAAGGAAGGGACAAACGGGACCAAGAGATGGCATAATGGTTACGTCACTGGACTACCACATAGTCGACTATAGTTTGAGTCCCGGACCTGGCTGCTTAAACTCATGCCGGGCACATGTGTGTGCGTGCCCAAAATCCCAGAAGGACAATGGATTGTGGCATGGCCATCCCCCAGGGCATAATTTCTTTTTTTCTGTCTCTCCATCTCTCCAGCAAGCACATGCACCCTACCCTATAGGAAAAAAATCTCTCCAAAAAAAAGAGAAAAGAAGGAAGGTACCCTGGTGCTATTTTCTGAGAACCACCTGAGCTGAGCAGGACACGGGAAATAGTTAAATGGTTCCCCAATCAGCTGCTTACTTTGCCAGAACCCTCAGTGCTTAGCATAGAAAGCAACCTTCTTGCCATGAAGACTCTGTTCTCCACCAAGGGACAGGCCCTCAGGATAGAGCAGAAATTGGAATGACTCAAGGGCCAATCCAGGGCAGGCAGGAGGCAGGTACCTACATGTGCTGTAGGCTATATAGCTCAGCTAGTTTTAGGGTCAAAACTTAGCTTTCATCCTTACATAATGATTTACCACTAGCCAGCTACTATGTGCTAGATACCACACAATGTACTAGACATAAAAAGTGTAAGACAGTCTCTGGCCTCAAGGAGCTCATTGAGTCATTCATTCTCCACAACATTTCAAGGTGGAGATGTCTATCCATTCTACAGATGAGGAGGCCAAAGAATGTAAGTAACTCTCCCAGACTAGGAAGTGGAAGAGCTGGGATTTGAACTTGAGAAGTCTACTTGGGAGCTGAGGATTTCCACAGCTACACAATACTGCACATGCCAAGGCGCAGGGAGGAAAAACTGCTTCTGAGAGCAGCAAGTCTCCTGATGTGAATGGAGGATGAGCTGATCCTTCCCAGCCAAACCCTTTGCTCTACACTTTCATGTTTTCACATCTCCTGACTAAATGTCCTTCTCAAAAACCACTGGCCCTCTCCACTAAACTCAGGCAGAGGCAGCACTGGTGCTCCTCTGGGTCAGGAAGTTCTAGGTAAGGAAGAGACCCTGAGTAAAGGCAGGGCAGTGGGGTGGGCACTTTTGGTCTCCCGTGCCTGGCCCACATACCTTGTTCTTCTTGCTGGTCGGGGCAGGTGGCTTAATCAGCTTCTGCAGGATCCGCAGACACATGAGGGTAATGTTCTCAACCACCACAGGAGTCTTAATGTTCACAGCCATGAGGAAACCACATAGTCGACTATAGTTTGAGTCCCGGACCTGGCTGCTTAAACTCATGCCGGGCACATGTGTGTGCGTGCCCAAAATCCCAGAAGGACAATGGATTGTGGCATGGCCATCCCCCAGGGCATAATTTCTTTTTTTCTGTCTCTCCATCTCTCCAGCAAGCACATGCACCCTACCCTATAGGAAAAAAATCTCTCCAAAAAAAAGAGAAAAGAAGGAAGGTACCCTGGTGCTATTTTCTGAGAACCACCTGAGCTGAGCAGGACACGGGAAATAGTTAAATGGTTCCCCAATCAGCTGCTTACTTTGCCAGAACCCTCAGTGCTTAGCATAGAAAGCAACCTTCTTGCCATGAAGACTCTGTTCTCCACCAAGGGACAGGCCCTCAGGATAGAGCAGAAATTGGAATGACTCAAGGGCCAATCCAGGGCAGGCAGGAGGCAGGTACCTACATGTGCTGTAGGCTATATAGCTCAGCTAGTTTTAGGGTCAAAACTTAGCTTTCATCCTTACATAATGATTTACCACTAGCCAGCTACTATGTGCTAGATACCACACAATGTACTAGACATAAAAAGTGTAAGACAGTCTCTGGCCTCAAGGAGCTCATTGAGTCATTCATTCTCCACAACATTTCAAGGTGGAGATGTCTATCCATTCTACAGATGAGGAGGCCAAAGAATGTAAGTAACTCTCCCAGACTAGGAAGTGGAAGAGCTGGGATTTGAACTTGAGAAGTCTACTTGGGAGCTGAGGATTTCCACAGCTACACAATACTGCACATGCCAAGGCGCAGGGAGGAAAAACTGCTTCTGAGAGCAGCAAGTCTCCTGATGTGAATGGAGGATGAGCTGATCCTTCCCAGCCAAACCCTTTGCTCTACACTTTCATGTTTTCACATCTCCTGACTAAATGTCCTTCTCAAAAACCACTGGCCCTCTCCACTAAACTCAGGCAGAGGCAGCACTGGTGCTCCTCTGGGTCAGGAAGTTCTAGGTAAGGAAGAGACCCTGAGTAAAGGCAGGGCAGTGGGGTGGGCACTTTTGGTCTCCCGTGCCTGGCCCACATACCTTGTTCTTCTTGCTGGTCGGGGCAGGTGGCTTAATCAGCTTCTGCAGGATCCGCAGACACATGAGGGTAATGTTCTCAACCACCACAGGAGTCTTAATGTTCACAGCCATGAGGAAAAGACTGAGGGCTGGGAGGGGTCAAGAAGGCAGAATCATGGTCACAAGCATGTAGCATCGGCCCTGGTAGAGGCTGCCCAAGTTCCCCGCCCGCTCTGGTGCCAGGACTGCACCTCGGAGCCTCCCTCCTCTCCTCTGTGAAGTCCCCTAACGCACCACAGCGTAACCGAAGCTCCCAGCAGCTGTCCTCCTTGGAGATAGAATCTGTCAGCAACAGCATCTCGTACTGAAGACTACTCGCCTAGAAGACCAGCAGGAGGAGCATGAGAGAAGGGTCTGAGGGCCATCAAGGGCCAGGGTTAGGTCCCAGCTCCGACCTAAGAGCTCACAACTAGCATTTCTGGCATAGGAGGCCCTGTCGGAGACAAGCGCGAAAACCACTGTGTGATGTGGGCTCTGCACGTGTGCTGCTCCTTCCTCTCAGTCACCACAGAAAGACTGGGCGGAAGGGGCCAAGAGAGCATGAAAGGGGCGGGGGGCTGGGGGACAGCGCAAGGACACTAGCCCAGCTCACCAGATCAGGATTGGCCCAGTGGCCCTTCAGGGCTGTGGAGACCTTGCCGATAATCAGGTCGTTCATTTGCTGGGTGGCTTCTGGATTGTCTCTGGGGAGGCAAAGAGATGGAGTCTTGTTATTCAGAGTGGATTGCCACCCTCCTTTTACCTGAAGGAGCCTAGAGAAAATGAAGTCAATGTCTAAGGCTACCAGACCAGAATTTTCTCCTTCCTTCCAGGGACAAGAGTATAGCTTAAGCCACACAAAGCCCCAGTCTATGGTCAAAAAGGACATGTCAGGGAACCAGCAGTTAGCGTAATGGCTTTGTCAATGGACTCCCACGTAGTCAACCATGTTCACATCCCGGACCCGGTGGCTTAAAACTCACGCCGGGCGCGTGTGTGTGCATGCCCAAGATCCCAGGAGGAGAATGGAGGAGAAGGGATTGCAGCGTGACCATCCTCCCTGGGGGGTGATTTCGCGCTTTCTGTCTCTATGTCTCTCTCTGTCTGTCCGGCGAGCGCACGCGCCCTATAGCAAAAACCTCTTTAAAAAAAAAAAGGACATGTCACAGCTGCTTTTCCTGGGAAAAGACGCCAACTGAAGGAAGACCAGCCCCAACACAGGACATCCTTATCCCTGGCTGCAGAGACCTCAAGTCTGTCCATCTCCAAAACCCAGGAGCCCACTCTCTGTGTGGGTCACCACTCTCACACTTCCCTGATGGCCTCCACGTCACTGCCCACAGGCATCCAGATTTCTACCTATGCCCCTTTGTGAAATGTCTCTTCTAAAAATAGCAAAAACACACACTGTATTACATCATTCTTTCCTCAATGTACTCTGAGTAAAACCCAAAGTCCTAGATGGTCTACACGGCCCCATACGAGCTGGCCCCTCGCAACCTCTGACCCACTCTTCCCCTTTGTCTCCGCACTGCCTGCTCCTGTCGGGCTCCACAGGCCTCCGGCCTCTTCCCAGCACCCTGGCACACCTGCCTCTCAGCTGCTCTACTGCCACATCTGTGCACACGGCCACGGCCAGAGATACGGGCTTGGCTCACTCCCTTCCTGCGCACAGGCGTTTGCTCAAGCACCACTCCCCCAGAGAGGTCTCTGGCCACCTTATCCAAAACAGCAAGCCTTCCTACAATCAAGGTCATCATCGCTGCTTTATTTTTCCTCACAATCTTATTTCCTGACATTATATTATGTTAAGTATTTGTTTATTGTAGTCCTCCCTTTCTAGAGACTGCATGAGGCAGGGACTTCACTTACCACTATTTCCCCAGGGCCTAGATCAGAGCCTGGCATTCGACAGATGCTCAATAAACACTTGTTAAACGACTGAATAAATAACAGAGCAAGTTACACCTACCAAGCACCTAACGTGCTCTAACATGTGTGCCACACACACAGTAAATAATCCAGTAACTTGTGAAGATCTAGATGCAGTATCTGGAATATACTAAGTATTCAACAAATACAGCTTCTTACTTGCTGAGTCATTTCATCCACCTCGCCACAAGCCGTTAAGGTACTGACTTGTCAGCATGTTTCTGATGAGGAAACTGCAATCTCAGAGAAGTTAAGTATTGTGTCCAAGACACGCAGCACAAAGCACGGGATGCTGAGCCTGGGTCTCTCCAGCCTAGAATCCAACTCTTCATCCCGAGGCCCCCTGCTCCACTGTCTTCATTTGTGTGCTTCTCTCGAGTCCAAGTGCCCAGTTACTCCTGGTGACCTCTCTCACTAGGACTGAGTGCTTCCTCAGGACACCTCCAGGTAATCAAGTCAGCATAAGGCAAGTACAGGCTGGTTTCAAACACTGCCGGGTTGACGCACCTCCACCCTGAGTGTCCTCCCACTTCCTGTTACAAGCTACCCAACCTATTTAGCAGTCAGAAACACAATTCTTGGCACCCCCCCCAGTGCTCCCGGCATTGCCGCTGCCTCCAACCCCAGTGCTAAGGGGAATTACTAGCCCATGATCACGGTGCAGGCTCTCACCGAGTCAGGAGGCACATGAGCTGGCGGACCTCCTCCCGCATGGTTGCAGCCCCTCGGCGAAGATTATAGTCGAAGAGCTCCCGGATGAGGCCCTGGGAGACGAGGATGTGCCTGAGGGCCGGGTTGGTGGCCAGGGCCCGGAGTAGAGTGATACAATGCTCCGTGACCGCTGACGCGCAGCCGTAGCACTTGGTGGAGGAGGTGTGGCCACAGCCTAGGACGGACAAGGCACGGTACTGGCTGGCGGTAAATGTGGGCTGCACCGAGGTCCGGGAGGATTTGGTGGCTGCTTCCCTTTGCTGCAGGTCATATTCTAACAACTCTTTGCGTGAAGCAAAGACTTTCTAAGAATAAAAAAAATAAAAGAAATTAGCAATTAAAATGAGAAAGAGGAAGTTTTGCTTTAATGAAAAAAGCTTTACATGCATTCTATTACCCTATAGTTAAGATATTTTACCCCAGTTTACAGCAGGGGGAACTGAACCTTAAAGGAGTCGAAGTGACCAGTGACAGTGGCAGTCAGAACTCAAACTCTGATCACAGCCTCATGCTCTTAACTTCCATGTGACACTGTCTCTTAAAGAACAAAGGACAGAAACTCATGCGCATGTAGCAGGGAGAGCACGCCAGCCATGGGGGTGGGGGAGAAACCACGCTCTCCTCTCCTGGTCAACGGCGGGCTGCTGTGTCCTTACGTTCTTAGCCTACAAACATGGCACATCAGAAGAAGAATCTTAGCGCCTAACTTTTCTACTAAAAGATGGGCTGTTAGTGGTCAAGAAAAACAGATCTCTGCCCGCCTCCGGTCTGTTACTCTCCGTTTCTAACATGAACTCAGCTCTCTGACGAGCACCAGAAGCCAGCACCCGTGGGAGAGGTAACTGCTGTTCGGTTGGCAAGTGTAATGGAAATAACTGAACTGCTGGATGAGAGACAGGACTGCTCTGAAAACAATGCTGGTGACGCTCCGACAAAACACGCTTAAAAACTTCCCATTTCTCTACCTGGATGATCTTAGAAAGTTCGTCAAAAGAGTTCTTGCAGTCTCCACAGTACTCCTGAGCCAACTGTAGGATGTACCGATTCACACTGGCTGAAGTAGAGCTGATGCCCCCTGCCGTTCCTGAATCATCCTACAATCCCGAGAGACAAGCTGTTAGACTTCGACCCTACGATAATCTCCCCTAGGTAGGGACAATCTTCTGAACGTGACCCAAAGCCCTCTCTAAACCCTAGTCTAGCTTGGGATTACCTGTGGCTTTTCTGGAGCTGCCTCGTTCACTTTGCAAAGCAGGTTCTCCAGCTGTGGCCGATGTCCCATCAGCTGATGGTACACTCGATCGGCTTTGTCCAGAAGTGTATTAATGTTAGAAACAGCCTAGGCAAGAAAGACAGGGACCAGTGTGAAGGCTTTTTAACATAATGACTTTCCCTGAGTAATCCCAACTGCTAACACTTACGGAAGCATTGCCTATAGGTCAAGTACTGTGTTTTATATATTATCTCTCTTCTTCACAATCATCCTACGAGGTAGGTATATTATTTTTAATATACAACGAATATATATTTTTAATTCCCTTTAATGTACAGACCTATCAGGTTATACTGGCTGGGCACTAACCCCTGTAATTTCAAACTGAGAGAAGGCCAACATCCTCACTATGAAGCAGTCTGTGGAACAAACATAGGGCAACTCATTCGATGTCCACATTTCCAAATCCGAAGTTGCTTATGCCTCGAGATACTCAAGTTTCATTACCAACCAACACTTATCCTAAATCTGATACAACATGCATTTCAATAACTGTATTGTTATTTTCTCCCACCCAGAAGCTGAGCCTTGACACTGAGCAGAGGTGAGTAGAGAATGATCTGTGCTGGGAGAGGCAAACTACACTGCACCCCCTCTGCCCAAGCTGAGGTCAAGGCCACTGCCCTGAGGCTGGGCTGGGTCTAGCCTCACCTTCTTCCGGTCTTCTTCATTCTCAATGGGATCCACTGCACAGCAAGGCTTAGCATAAAGCATGAAGTCAAAACGAGCATATTTACAGAAGCCACAGGCATTGCAGAGGAAGGGGTCCTTTTCATCATAGTTGATGGATCTGAAGAACCAAAGTGTTTGGGTCAATACGGCTGCAGAGGCCTGGTGGGTGGGAAGGGCTGAAGGGATGGACTATGCTGCAGCCATGTTCTGAAACTGTTACGAGGCCAACTGAAGCACCGGTTACTAATAGGTGAGAATAACTTAAGCATAAGGGAGCAAGAAAGGAAGACCCAAACGAAACTTGGGAACCTCCCTCCTGCCACAGAATGGGCAAACGCAAACACACGCATACGACACTCTTCCACCTTCCGTCCCCATCTTGGAGCCTTCTACTACCCTCACCTATAATACTCTAAAATGTGAGGGGCTAGACACTGAAATCACGCACCCTCCGACTGTTAGAGAAAAATACAAGAAACACGCAAGGCCCTGCCCAGGAGCAAGCACCGGCCTACCTGCACTTGTGGCACTGGTATACATTTTCTCCGCAGTTGCCACAGACCCCTGGGTTGGCAGGGACGGAGGCACTGCAGCGTGGGCACTGCAGGGTCTCTGTGGAGGCCTGGTAGTTTTCATAGAAGTCTGCAAACTCGATCATCAGGTTGGAGGCCACAATAGGCAACGGCAGGTCGATCTTCACTTCTGTCTGCCCAGGGGTCAGCTGAACCTTCTTGGCTTTATGCCAGCGAGCCGGCCTAGGGGAGACAAGAGGTCTGAGATCCTCTCATTTGACCCTCAGTGATGAGGGTCTGAAGAGATGAAGAGAAGACTGCCCCATGTACTCTTCTACAGCAATCGAGTAGTTATGCTAAAAGAAACCTGGCGAATAATATCAGTAAGCGAATTTTTAAAAATCTGTCAGTGAGCGCTATAAAAAAGCAGAGAGAATATACAAGTGCCTTACGGTGTTTCACATATATAAATTCTGAGATGCCAGAAAACAACACAAGTGCAAATCAAGAGAAGACGCTGCTCCCCAAGTACGCCACGGTAAGCCCACGGCCTGAGTCACTGTGATGCTGACTGCCACCAAGTTCCCACTACAACGATGTGGGAAGGAGAAAGTGGGCTGCTCGCGAAGGCAAAGGGACAAACCAGGGTCTGGGCCAAGTGTTCAGTAAGGTCATAGAGAGAAAAGGCATGCAATCATTGAGTGATGATTACACTAATACGGTCAGAGCTATTATTATGTGCTAGGTTCTGTTCTCAGCACTGCACAATACATACATTAACTTGTTAATCTAAAGTTTAACACCTGAGAGCAGGCACTGTTCTCCATTTCACAGTTATAGAAACTAAGATGAAGTAACTTGCCCAATGTCACAGAGCTAGGAAGTAGAGGTTGGTCTACCATGAGCTATACTACTCAAAGCGATAAAAAAATCAAGTAACCCTCCTCCAGAGAGCAATGGTTCATCCTACAGGCAGCTTCTACTGGGTCGCCGGGAAAGCCTCGTGCACTTTTTTCATAGAAAAATACATCATGACTTTCCCGATGACCTAATACTTTCCAGTCATCAGTGTTAACTCCACTTTTCAAAGGAAGGAGGGAAAGCTTCCTCTAGGCAGAGCTCCTGGCTGGCTGTTGATGTGGAGTCTCTTGGAATAACAGCCATACTTCTATTCTGTGTGTGCAACAGTATCGTGAGTCTTAATTCAAGCAGCATCGACCTACATTCTCAGTCTGACAGCAGTACCCGAGACGCCAACTATCTCTGAGAAAGCCAACACTGTAAGCCACGCTGCTGCCTCTTCTAGCCCATCCCGGCCAGGGTCTGATCCAGACCCTAGGAGACGTGGCCTGGGAAGCCCCAATGTCAGCAGGTGCAGAGGGAAGGCACCATTCCAAATGGTGTGCTGGAGAAGTTTCTTAAGAAACACACCTGCTCTATGAGCTAGGGCAAGGCTGACTCACTCTAAGACATGACAACTCATTCCCAATATAAATTATTGTAAGAACAGGATGGCTCTAGTTAAAACAGGCATGAGAAGCCTGGAGGCCCTCTGGCCTCGCTTCCTCTAGGGAGGCTGTTGAGGAGCTTCCACAGACCCCAAGGGCTCTGCTGAACTAACTTTGAAAAATATTTTAACATCCTTAAGAACTAGTGCTTCACTTGTGTTCCCCAGCCATGAACAAATTGCTACGAGGGTGTACTAGGCAGTTAGGGACGTGCCGCTTTACCGGCTCCAGGAAGAGAAGCCCATAGCCAGCACTGAGCCTTACAAACCCACTTCCCTCCCCGAGTCTGAGCAGCCCGTACTTGTTCTTCAATTCCACGATGGCCTGCACAGTTCTGTTGTTGTAATACAGGTTGATGGTCCGCACCATCTTTGTCCGTTTCAGATCCCCAATTTTCACTGTCACTTTGCTGATGGTGTGGCTGCCGATAAGCTTCACAACCTGCTGGGTGGTGGTGTACCTTGTGTCCACTTTAATGGAAGACAGTTTGATATACTAAATGTGGGAATACACAAAAGCATGGAATTAGCTCAAGGCAAACTCACACCACCTTCTTCAAAACTCATCAACATAATCCAGCCTTCTTTCATGGATGAAGTTTCTATTCAAGGTACCGAACGCAGAAGATAAGGATCCACACTAGGGGTGACCACCACTAGGCGAGGAGCATCTGTGTGATAACGACCCCCTCTGGAGATGAGAAACTCCGTGGGCCTGTAAGCCCTGGGTCCTGTGAGGACTACCCAAGCTGGATGCTACTTACACAGAACGGCACTTCTGGATTATTGCACACCAGGCAGGGGTCACTCTCCAGGTAATAGCCATCAAACTCCACCAAGCCAGACAAGGTGCTGAGAGAAACAAGTCTCAGTGTAAAGAAATTTTCATTTTTGGAAACACTGAACTTCACAAAGCAGCAGTGACAAAACCATAGCTCAATAGCTCCCAAAACAAGCCCCATCCAAGTGATGACACAAGTAAATGTAAGAAGGTCTATAAGGGTTTAGAAGTCACAGGAGTGCGGCCTCTGAGGCACAGGCGGTGATGTGCCAGACTACAGTCTGGCAGCCACATGCTACATGGCTTGAGTATATGGCCTGGTCAGACTAAAAACAAGCCGGGCACATATGCACATCCAGGACCCTCAGGCTGGAGCACTGGCACAAGGAGATCACAGCATAACCAAGCCCTATGGCAGATGCTGCTCTCTCCTGTCTTTGGCTTTGTCTCTGTGTGCGTGCATGCGTGTGTGCGATTCTATCATGAATTAAAAAAAATAAACAGGACCATCCCTGTAGTACAATAATTGAGCCCTATGAGCCAGATCCCACGTGTCCAACCACAGTTCAAAGCATGGCCCTGGTGGCTTGAAAAACACTCTCGGTATGTACGCTTACATGCCTCAAATCCTAACAAGGAGACGGAGAGGAAAAAGCATTGCTGCAATGTGACCACGCCCCACTGAGGAGTGCCTTCTCTCCCTGTCCCATCTCCCTTCTCTCTTTCTGGAGAACGCCTCCTCCCTCCGGCAAAAAACAAGAGCAAAAAACAACAAAGTCATGGGAAAGACATTTCAACTAATTGACCTTAATTATTTATTTCAGGTAACACTGTCCTTCAGTGTAATCCTAAAATACATTAAAATTTGACTCAAAAGAGTCACAATTACATTTACTAAGAAAAAAAAAATTATTGAGTTGTATATTTAAAATAGGTAAATTCTGTGGTATGTAAATTATACCTCAATAAAGTTAAAACAGGAAAATAAGGAATAGTCCCTAATATGCTAGGGAAACAATAAACTGTCAATTCAACCAATGTCCCCTCTCTCCCTTCTTTGGGGAAATTTATTCTCTCATGAGAGAGGGGCACAGAATGAGACAGGCACTCCCAACAGGGTCCCATGCCATGATCTTCTCCTTAGCCTTCCCAGCCAACAGGACCACAGGGTAACAGGCCCAGAGTCTCCAGAACCGAACCATGAACTTCCACCATACGTAACTAGTACCTGAGGGGTGTGCTACCCCTGCTCCACTGTGGCTGGTCCCCAACATCCTCTATTTTTTTTTAGAGGTTTTTGCTATAGGGCGCATACACTCGCCAGACAGAGACAGAGAGACAGAAAGCGAGAAATCACCCCCCAGGGGAATAGCCACGCTGCAATCCCTTCTCCTCCATTCTCCTTTTGGGCACACACGCACACATGCCCGGCATGACTTTAAGCCACCGGGTCAGGGACGCAAACTGCGGTCGACTACATGGGAGTCCAACGACATAGCCATTACGCTAACTGCTGGTCCCCCCAACATCCTCTTTAAAAAAAAAAGTTTCAAGGTAGACGATTTCTATAAATGTGTTTTATTTTACTTAGACTTAAACCCTTGAAACCAGAGACCTCCTTCTATTACTGCATAGCAAACCTTAAATTCAGAATTGCATTTTGAATATCTTCTGTGTGCAAGGCCCTGGACTACACGGGAGAGATTCAAAGATCAAACAGGCGGGTTCACTGTTCTCTGAAGGGCTTAACAGTTCACACGTGAGAGCCTGTCAACATCCACGAGCTACCCAACATGCTGACTGAATTCAAACAGACGAAAGGCAAAACGAAGCTCACTTATAAATGTTGGAGTTGGGATGGTTGGTAAGAATATGGTTTTGAGTCCGCAGAATCTCCACAGCTTTCTGTGAATACTCCTTCAACTAAAAAAGAATTCAGTGAAGAAAAGTAGTTAAGGCCCCAGGAAAAGTCTTACTGGAAAAGACTTCTGTCCTCTTTCCTAGCTGGGGATTGCCCCAGTAGTACCAGACTGTGGTTCCGATTCAGAATCATTCAGAGTGGGTCTGACTCCTAGTCATCGCAGGGATTTTCTCTCCTGCAGAAGTTCCCACAGTCTCAGCCTCAGGTCACCTTTTCTGACCTTCTAAAGGAAGAAAATCCAAATGGAGAAGCCATCAAGTGGTCATCTAATTACCGAAACCTTTTCTAGTATGTAACCTGGGTCACCAGCAAAACGAGAAGCACTTTTTTTCCTAAGAAACTTGAATGAGTGCATTGTCTTCTACTTGACTGGCTTCTTTTGACTATAACAAATTCATGTTGCGTTTATCTGTCAGTGTATATTAGCTACACGATATACATATTATGAGCACTTAACAAGAAATGCAAAACTAGATTTATTTAAGAGATTTCATATATTGTCCCTGATGTGGCCATAATGTCCCTAACTCAAGAAGAAGAGGGTTAAATACCTTCTTGTCCGTCTGAGGCGTTTTCAAGGAAAAATATCCTAGTAGGTCCACAAACTGGGCAGCCTTACGGCCATAAGCTGGGAGTTCTGGCCATATAGACCACATCAGATCTAGCAGGAGCTCTTGTTGAGATTTGCTGGAGTTTCTGCAGAAAAATGACATAAAAATTATTGAGTTGTATATTTAAAATAGGTAAATTCTGTGGTATGTAAATTATACCTCAATAAAGTTAAAACAGGAAAATAAGGAATAGTCCCTAATATGCTAGGGAAACAATAAACTGTCAATTCAACCAATGTCCCCTCTCTCCCTTCTTTGGGGAAATTTATTCTCTCATGAGAGAGGGGCACAGAATGAGACAAGCACTCCCATCCTTAGCCTTCCCAGCCAACAGGACCACAGGGTAACAGGCCCAGAGTCTCCAGAACCGAACCATGAACTTCCACCATACGTAACTAGTACCTGAGGGGTGTGCTACCCCTGCTCCACTGTGGCTGGTCCCCAACATCCTCTATTTTTTTTTAGAGGTTTTTGCTATAGGGCGCATACACTCGCCAGACAGAGACAGAGAGACAGAAAGCGAGAAATCACCCCCCAGGGGAATAGCCACGCTGCAATCCCTTCTCCTCCATTCTCCTTTTGGGCACACACGCACACATGCCCGGCATGACTTTAAGCCACCGGGTCAGGGACGCAAACTGCGGTCGACTACATGGGAGTCCAACGACATAGCCATTACGCTAACTGCTGGTCCCCCCAACATCCTCTTTAAAAAAAAAAGTTTCAAGGTAGACGATTTCTATAAATGTGTTTTATTTTACTTAGACTTAAACCCTTGAAACCAGAGACCTCCTTCTATTACTGCATAGCAAACCTTAAATTCAGAATTGCATTTTGAATATCTTCTGTGTGCAAGGCCCTGGACTACACGGGAGAGATTCAAAGATCAAACAGGCGGGTTCACTGTTCTCTGAAGGGCTTAACAGTTCACACGTGAGAGCCTGTCAACATCCACGAGCTACCCAACATGCTGACTGAATTCAAACAGACGAAAGGCAAAACGAAGCTCACTTATAAATGTTGGAGTTGGGATGGTTGGTAAGAATATGGTTTTGAGTCCGCAGAATCTCCACAGCTTTCTGTGAATACTCCTTCAACTAAAAAAGAATTCAGTGAAGAAAAGTAGTTAAGGCCCCAGGAAAAGTCTTACTGGAAAAGACTTCTGTCCTCTTTCCTAGCTGGGGATTGCCCCAGTAGTACCAGACTGTGGTTCCGATTCAGAATCATTCAGAGTGGGTCTGACTCCTAGTCATCGCAGGGATTTTCTCTCCTGCAGAAGTTCCCACAGTCTCAGCCTCAGGTCACCTTTTCTGACCTTCTAAAGGAAGAAAATCCAAATGGAGAAGCCATCAAGTGGTCATCTAATTACCGAAACCTTTTCTAGTATGTAACCTGGGTCACCAGCAAAACGAGAAGCACTTTTTTTCCTAAGAAACTTGAATGAGTGCATTGTCTTCTACTTGACTGGCTTCTTTTGACTATAACAAATTCATGTTGCGTTTATCTGTCAGTGTATATTAGCTACACGATATACATATTATGAGCACTTAACAAGAAATGCAAAACTAGATTTATTTAAGAGATTTCATATATTGTCCCTGATGTGGCCATAATGTCCCTAACTCAAGAAGAAGAGGGTTAAATACCTTCTTGTCCGTCTGAGGCGTTTTCAAGGAAAAATATCCTAGTAGGTCCACAAACTGGGCAGCCTTACGGCCATAAGCTGGGAGTTCTGGCCATATAGACCACATCAGATCTAGCAGGAGCTCTTGTTGAGATTTGCTGGAGTTTCTGCAGAAAAATGACATCTCACATTACTAAACAGCAGAAAACCCTGGGCACTGTTATTTATCACCACGGGTCAGGTATTGTTTTTGTAGAGGTATCTATTTCCCTAC
>NW_006159616.1:4989301-4992098 GCF_000334495.1 Tupaia belangeri chinensis | reverse complement strand
TCCCTACACCTATGGGTTAAGTCTGAATGGTCCTGTTGCTCTTTAGACAATGAATCCTAATAATGCAACATATCATTTACTCTCTTCAGGAGGTAGTTTATTCCCATCATCCAACATCGCTCCAGAGCAGAAGCAGCCTCTTGAGCCAGGCAGGTCTGGTCATTTTTACAAACTCCTAAACGTAACTGAGTGGAAAATAGCCTGCTGCCTATGACGTCAATAGCTAAAAAGCAGGTGGCACAATAAAGAAATCTAATGCTCAAGAGGACTCAGGCTAGTGTGAAATATGTTGACTGAGGGTATGTAACAGAAAACCAAAACAGAACTATGCAGTGCACCCTGGCCCTGGCCCCACGCAGCTTTGTCCCCCAAGTGCCGGCCCCACCTGTAGATGTGCAGCGTCAGGCAGTGGGCCTGCCAGCGCACCGAGGAAGAATTGGACTCTAACAGGAAGCAGCGCAGAAACTGGATCAGGGTCTCCTTATCAGCAAACTTGTTCAGCTGGTTCACCAGAGCTGTGCAGAGCTGGTCCTCCTGGCTGCCTGAGCTCTCGCCTGCAAGGTCAAGGCAGGACTGAGGGCAAAGTAAAAGACATCTAGGGTCCCAAAACTGGGCTGCCAGGTGGAAGAGGAGGAAATGGTTTCTACTAAACGTTACAATTTACAAAACAAAGTGTAGTTGTTTACCAGGAGACAAATGTGCCAGTCCCAAATGAGACATATAGTAATGCCACACAAAAAAGCCTAGGATAAAATGCTTATATGAGCCTGACACAGAACACATAGAGTTACACTGGAGGGCGAATTCTCTCTCCAAATCTGCCACCTACAATAGTCACTGCTAGCTACCGCAGACCTGGCGATTAACTGGGGAAATATGAATTACCTTCACTGCTCTCAACCCCTCATCATCTGCCTTAGGTCTTGAAGGACCAAGAAAAGCACTGAAGCTGATGGTAAGGCAACACCAACGAGAGCTTCCGTTCACAGATGACGGAACGAGTTTACTAAGCGACTTTTCACTTAACTCTGACCACTGCTCCATATGGGTGTTTCACAGAAAAAGAACCTGGCCCACTAAAAACGTTCAGTGCACTTTGACCATTCCTATTACTGTCACTGGTATGTGAAGTGGCACTGCTTAAGGGATCGCCTTCAATATACCTTTAAAAAGACCAGAGGTAGATTCTAGAGAGCAGTTCAGTCTTAGGTCGTCTGTAAATCAGAAAAGCCCTTTTAGAAAGCAAAATGAACCACTGTGCTCCATGCCCCTCACCCTGGTCACCAAGACAGAAGGCTGTCTCTTACCATCTTTTTCCTTTTCCTTTTCTTCTTTCTTGCTCTTTTTAGTAGAAGACTTGGACTGTGCTGTGGCTTGTCCCGAACTGGCAGCCACAGGGGCTGAGGAGGAAGCAGCACTGGAAGAGGACCCTACAGAGGCCGCCAGAGCAGCGAGCACTTTGCTGCCACACAGTGCACAGGAGAGCAGCTGCAGCAGCACTGGGGACACCCCTTCATCCACGAGGAAACTGACTTGGAGCAGGAAGTACAGGACAGCTGCAGACAGAGGACGCGGCAGCTCAGTTCTCGGGTGACTACGACTACTGAAGATGCAGCACACACCAGAGCCAACCCTATTCCCACCCACTTTCTTTCCCAAGTTCTCTCGCTGGGCAGGGCTAAGAGATTATACCCCAGATGGAAATATCTGAGAAGCATTATGACTGCTAAATACAGACTGGATTCAGGCCCTACTCCCTGATAAGGGACTGTCTAGATGCCACCTGCTTCTCTTTAGCCTACGGCCCCAACCTGGAGGTCAGATATGCCTACTTGATGTTCCCCTAGCACCCCACACTTTGACTCTTAGCCCTCACTGCCCTTCGAAGTTTCTCCCCCCAAAAATTATTTATCTAATTTTATTTATTATTCTTTCTTTTTTTTCCTTTTTAAATTTGTCAAAGGACACATGCACTCACCAGAGAGAGACAGAAAGAGAGAGGGAAAGTGGGGAAAGTGAGGAAAAAAGCCACCAGGCCCAGGAGTCAAACCACAGTTAGCCATGTAGGAGCTCAGTGCCTCCACCACCAGGCCTCCTGCCGGCCCCTCCCTTTGACGTTTATACTTGTTTTCTTCGCTAGGTATAGTTCTGGCTACGTATCTGGCTCGGGGCTCTCTCTCCAGCACACATGAGGCCCCAGTAACAGTTGCTGAGGGGCTGAATAACTGCCAATAATAAAAACCAACCGGAGCAGCCCTACTTACAGTCGTCTTTGATGCAGAACTTCTGCCAGTTGACGGTCCGCTGGGCAGCAATCTCTGCACAGGCTTTCAGGTGCTCCATCTGAAACAGACGTGAGTAACTCCATTAGACCAAACAAGCACCACACCTGCTGCCGAGATCTGGGACTGCAAGCTGAACATGGTCTCGTGTTGTTTTGTTTGTTTGTTTGTTTATTTGTTTGCGGGGGGAGGGGAGGAGTTTGGGCCATAGGGTGTGTGAACATGCCACAGAGAAAGATAAAGAGGGAAAGTGAGAAATCGCTTTCTGAGGGAATGGCCACACCACAATCCCTTCTCTTCCATTATCTTCTCAGGATTTGGGGCATGTACACATAAGCGACTGGTGTGATTTTTTTTTTTTTTTTTTGGAGAGGTTTTCGTTATAGGGCACGTGCGCTCACCAGACAGACAGAGACATAGAGACAGAAAACGAGAAATCATCCCCCAGGGGGGATGGTCACGCCGCAATCCCTTCTCCTCCATTCTCCTCTCGGGATCTTGGGCACGTACACACA
>NW_006159616.1:4952930-4985739 GCF_000334495.1 Tupaia belangeri chinensis | reverse complement strand
GTAAAAGACTGGGCCTGTTCTGTGGCTTGCCCCGAACTGGCAGCCACAGGGGCTGAGGAGGAAGCAGCACTGGAAGAGGACCCTACAGAGGCCGCCAGAGCAGCGAGCACTTTGCTGCCACACAGTGCACAGGAGAGCAGCTGCAGCAGCACTGGGGACACCCCTTCATCCACGAGGAAACTGACTTGGAGCAGGAAGTACAGGACAGCTGCAGACAGAGGACGCGGCAGCTCAGTTCTCGGGTGACTACGACTACTGAAGATGCAGCACACACCAGAGCCAACCCTATTCCCACCCACTTTCTTTCCCAAGTTCTCTCGCTGGGCAGGGCTAAGAGATTATACCCCAGATGGAAATATCTGAGAAGCATTATGACTGCTAAATACAGACTGGATTCAGGCCCTACTCCCTGATAAGGGACTGTCTAGATGCCACCTGCTTCTCTTTAGCCTACGGCCCCAACCTGGAGGTCAGATATGCCTACTTGATGTTCCCCTAGCACCCCACACTTTGACTCTTAGCCCTCACTGCCCTTCGAAGTTTCTCCCCCCAAAAATTATTTATCTAATTTTATTTATTATTCTTTCTTTTTTTTCCTTTTTAAATTTGTCAAAGGACACATGCACTCACCAGAGAGAGACAGAAAGAGAGAGGGAAAGTGGGGAAAGTGAGGAAAAAAGCCACCAGGCCCAGGAGTCAAACCACAGTTAGCCATGTAGGAGCTCAGTGCCTCCACCACCAGGCCTCCTGCCGGCCCCTCCCTTTGACGTTTATACTTGTTTTCTTCGCTAGGTATAGTTCTGGCTACGTATCTGGCTCGGGGCTCTCTCTCCAGCACACATGAGGCCCCAGTAACAGTTGCTGAGGGGCTGAATAACTGCCAATAATAAAAACCAACCGGAGCAGCCCTACTTACAGTCGTCTTTGATGCAGAACTTCTGCCAGTTGACGGTCCGCTGGGCAGCAATCTCTGCACAGGCTTTCAGGTGCTCCATCTGAAACAGACGTGAGTAACTCCATTAGACCAAACAAGCACCACACCTGCTGCCGAGATCTGGGACTGCAAGCTGAACATGGTCTCGTGTTGTTTTGTTTGTTTGTTTGTTTATTTGTTTGCGGGGGGAGGGGAGGAGTTTGGGCCATAGGGTGTGTGAACATGCCACAGAGAAAGATAAAGAGGGAAAGTGAGAAATCGCTTTCTGAGGGAATGGCCACACCACAATCCCTTCTCTTCCATTATCTTCTCAGGATTTGGGGCATGTACACATAAGCGACTGGTGTGATTTTTTTTTTTTTTTTTTGGAGAGGTTTTCGTTATAGGGCGCGTGCGCTCACCAGACAGACAGAGACATAGAGACAGAAAACGAGAAATCATCCCCCAGGGGGGATGGTCACGCCGCAATCCCTTCTCCTCCATTCTCCTCTCGGGATCTTGGGCACGTACACACACGCACCCAGCGTAAGTTCTAAGCCACGAGGTCCGAACCGCGGTCGACTACGTGGGAATCCAGCAACATGGCCATTACGCTAACTGCTGGTTCCCCCGGCGTGATTTTTAATCCACTGGATCCAGGACTCAAACCATGGTTGGCCATGTGGGAATCCAGTGCCTTAACCACCACCCCACCTGCTGGTCCTGAACGTGGTCTTCCGTTCAAGGCAGGTACTGCTGGGATCTCTCAGGAAGCTGAGACCAAGGCCTCTATTTCCAGGGACCCTTCAGACCACTCAGTGAGGAGCAGCACAGGTAGGCCACAACCTGAGAAACTGCAACACAGTTTCCTTTTGTTCTTGCTACATCACAAGAACAGCAGCTGAGCAAGCTAGGGGTCATTAACGTGGAAGACTTTCTTTCTGGACGTGCATATGCAAAATACTCAATTTAATCCCCTAAGTCTTTAGGGAATACTACACTTTATGCCCTGACCTTCATCATTTCTTTAGCATTTAAGGACAAAAACCGGAACGTAGAGATTTCAGGTTGATGCTGTCTATGACGTCAGTGAATGACACTGGTAAGAAGCTCAAGCCACTCCACTTCACACTGGAGGAACCGCTGCCAAGTGAGCAGAGTATTGAGGGGACATCCCTGCCCCTGATGCCAACTGTACACGGTATAGCACCCAGTCAGATGCTGTGGACCCTGGTCTCAATCCAGGCCATCTTCAAAAGCCCTACATGCCCTCTCTCACCACCTACATGCGGCAGCCTCTCACACGTGCCCCGGCCTCCCCATATCCCCGGCCCCCGTACCAGGCTGATGAGTGTGTCATACTGCAGGGCAGAACCTGAGCTGGCTGTGACCACGCTTGCCCGAAGGAATATTCCCTGCTCTTCTAGCAGCTTCTTGATCCCACGCACGTGGGAATCCAGGGTGTGTAAATCCCGGAGTTGGCGGTACTTCTCCTTTGAGCCACAGATGAAGAGCAGAAGTTTGCGGACTTGGCGGCGCACGAATGGCGTCTGCTGGATCATCAGGTACTTCAGAGGGTGACAAAACAGAGCAGTAACTAGATCTGGGTCTGTATCAGAGTGACTCTCGAACCCAGGGCTTTGTTACTAGAAAGCTAGTGAGAAAAGCAAATCGAGCTACTTTCTCTCAGCCAAGCCAGCTTCTGGTAAATGTAAGTATTCCTTAAACGGCCCAGGAGAAAGAAAGGCAAAGACAGAAATGAAAGAGGAAAAAAGAGCATTATCCACACTCCCCTTCCTGAGTACTTATGAAGCTACAGGGAAGCTGGCCTTCACTCCACCTACCCAAACAAAAGCCCTAAATATAGAAAAAACCATTTGAAATCTCTTTTCAGGTGTAAGAGCTGGGGAAGAGGCTGGGTTAGTACAGCTACACTATTCAAAATGGTCATTTGAAGTTTGCCCACAGATTATTCTCCCATTCTTCCCAGAGTTGGCCTCGCGCTTGCTACGCTGGCTAGTACCCTACTCTCTCGCCCACCACACTCTGCTCCACCACGCAGCTCGGAACCATACTGACAGCCTTGCTTCTTTGCCAGCTGGCTCCCTCTTAGCTTCTGCCAAAGGAAACACTGGAGGAAAACGGGGCAGGAAGAAGGGGCTTGCTCCTTGCTTCTGCCTACAGTCCCACCAACAGTCCTGCTCCCAGTTCCAGTGCGTCTCATGACCTGCTTCTCTCAGTGCTCCCGCCATCGACCACATCACACCCCCAGAGCTCCTGAGGCACTGACAGCAGCGGCTTCTCAGAGACCATGCCCAGGATCCAGAGCCGCCAGACCTCTCCTCTTCAGACACTGGCTCCTAACGACCGCTCCTTGCAGTACTACTCCTGGGTATACCAACAATTCTGTCTTTCTGGCTCACCAAGAGCTGTCTAACTAATTCCCCACACTGAAAACTCTCCGAGCTAGCAAGCGTACTTTCCGTTTTCCTGACAGAACCCTGGCTATTAAACTTGTCCATCCCCACATGTGGGTCAAGCACAGAAACAGACTAAAGGGGAGGGCCAGCTCTGATACACGTCTTTCCCAGTGCTACACAGGAAGTTCTGTGGGCAGGGCCATGACCTACAGAGGGGAGTGGGACTCTGTAAGGGAAATATTAGACAAGGATTATGACGAAGGGGAACCACAAAGGTGACTACAGACTGGCATACATCTCGGGATCTTCACTTACCTCTGAGAGAAAGTAAAACCACGAATGATCAAAGACAGGGGGTGGGATTCGAGAATTGGTGTCAGCAATCTTTTTGATCTGGTATGGCAGCCTCAAGACCATCTCTGTCAGAAGCTGAGTATAGGCCTCAAACACATCAGCAGCATGACCCTGAGGAAGAATATCTGTGTGAGCAACTGTGATTGCCAATTTGCAGGACCACGATGGAAAAAGGAAAAAGGCTGGCTTATTGCTCTCCAGAAATGCTACACAATGGAGCTGGTGTACTACCTTCCAAAGCTGAACCATCACTACCCATTGGCTCAACACAGAAGGCCCCAGGTTCCTGGAGCAATTTAACTATATGCAAAGGTTAAGTGGAGACAGATCTCACAGCCTGTAAAAGTTCCAACATTTCACTCTGATTCTTAACACTGGGTCATTTGTACTCTGCTTACACAAAAATTACAGAAAGACTGGCCAAGATAATGAAAACTAGAAGTGGTTAAGGATTTTGAACTTGTGAGCATCCTGTTCCCAAGAACCACACTTCCCATGCTAACAAGAAACCTATCAGTTAACCACGAGCACCAGGATCACGAAACTCAGTGAAGATCCCTATGGTCACCCTGCACAGAGAGGCGGGGACGCGAGACCTGGCAAGGGCAAAACCACAGTCCGCAAGCTGTGGTCCCACAGGAAGAACTCAGAGGGTGTGAGGACATAGTGCGTCTCATGTATTCAGTCCCCAGACGCTCGTCGATTCTGCACCAAGCGTTTGAGACATAAATAGAAATAAGATAGGGTCTCTGCTGAGACTCTGCAGGGGAAGGCAGACAGTTTGATTCCCAAAGAGCAGAAGGTCGTTTATTAAATCATGCTGACAGTCAAACTACCCAGGGATGCCAACTCCCCTGTGGCTCCTCACCCTTCGGTCCTACAGCTCTACTCCCTGAGAATGAAGAGAAGCGTGCTCTGAGGGGCAGAGCACTAATGGAACTGCCAGCCCCTTTAACCCCTCCACTGAAGGGGCCATTTCCTGGGCCTGGGTAAGACCTTACCTTCACATACTGGCGGAGAAAGAATGGGCTCATGTCGGGTGGAGATGAAGTGGTATGTGGTTTCAGCAACTGGCTGGTCGCCACTGGTTCCTCATCATTCTGCTGGCTCTTCCAATACTCCAGCAGTGACTTGAGCACATGCAGGCAGTAGTCCACAGCCCCAGAGCTCAGCAGGGCTGCTGCTGTGGCACTGGAGATGAGGGAGGACGACTGGAAGGGAGAAACAAATGCACAGGTGGTAAGACGGTCCTGTGAAAACCAGCCAGAGGAGTAGGGATAGAGAACATACTCAGGATGTAGAATAGCTGTTAAGGAAGCAAGTTAATCAGTCTCCTGCATTAAGTTTCCCAAGTTGAATCATTTCCCTAACTCTTTGCATAGTAAGAGAAAACAAAGGAACACCCATTCTCAACTCTAACCTTCCCACACAGAAGTGCCAGAGGCCAGGAAGGTAAGGAATAGATAACCTTTCCCCCTGGAGGGAATGGGTTTTCTCCTTTTCCTTGGGCAACTAGTAAAGAAGCCCCATTACAAGGAGAGAGGAAACTTTCCACTAAAGATACTTAACAATCCCACCCTCCCGAAGGGGCTCTTCGGTGGAACCAGCTTCCAAATGAGATAGGAGTGAGTGATCACATGCATAAAAAAGTAGGAGAAAAGCTACTGTAAATAAGACCATTAGGAGAGCCTTGCAAATCCCAGCAAACTCCACAGCTCCTAAGCTCATTAAGATTGGATGCAGTTCAGCCTCAATTTCTACCTTCTCTGCTTTGTGCTAATCTCCTTTCACCACACACACTTCGCTTTCTCTCTGCTTTATTACCATACCTTATAGCAGCGTATACTAGGGGAATCCTCTTAGCCACTCTGTGCCTTGCAGAACGGGCCCCTGCTTTCAATAATGGAACTGCCAGCCCCTTTAACCCCTCCACTGGAGAGATTGTTGGCAAAGACCAAGGCTTGGAAGGGATTCTGAAAAAGGTGGAGGATCTGCTCGTGGAGAGGTGACAGCTTAGAATCTTACTCTCATCAGACCATGGTGGCCTTATTCTAATGAAGGACTATCACCTCTGCCCCAGCCCTAGTACTGACCAGACAATCCTCTTCCCTTTTCCCAAACCCTAAGCCCAGATACCTCACAAATGGAAGACTTGGATCCAGATTTGGTGCGGGACATGAAGACACTCAGGAGTCTCATGACTACCAAATGGACTTCATTCAGGGCGCTGCGCTCGTTCTTCTTGGACACATCCTGCAGGCAGAGGCGGAAGCCTATCATTATTTTAAGCATGAGGCATCCTCTGAACAAGATTCCTTTAAGTCTGTCAGTACTACATGTTCCACAGATGACGTCAGAGACAAAATAGGCTCATGTGTATCTGTGAGCTGTACACTTGGCGGTCATTTAAGATACAACTAATTTAACGTCATCACCTCAACGAGTGATGAAACGCCCATGAGTACAGGAACTTTGCCTTGTTCGTAATTTATGCCCAGGATCCAAAAGTACGCCTGTGCAAAACAGCCACTGAACAGATTTTTGTTGAATCAACAGAACTAGAGCCCTCAGTGGATGGTTACCCACTAAAACTAGGTGGAGTTTCTCGGAGACGAATGAGAACCTGAAAAGGATCACAACCAATCGCTTCTCACTCAGAGGGACTAGAGCCGAACCTTTTTATCCATGCCCAGTTCAGCAATGAGCTGAGACAGCAGGTTGTCAAGGGCCCCCTTGTCTTTCTCATCCTCTCCATCCAGGTCGGTCGTGAGCATCAGAATGACCTGGAAATCAAAGAAAGGAAAGAAAAAGGCAGTTCCCTAAAGAACAGTAACTCAAAACACAGATGTTTCAGAAGACATCCTGATCTTCCTGCCCTTCTGTCGATTGTAACTACAACCCATTAAAGAGTTCTAAATTCCAGGTTATCCAAGGCCCAGTGTCCAGAAGCAAATTTTAATATATGCCACACTTGGCATTATAAAAAATGTTTGCAAAAGTAAATGACTAAAGTGGCTTGAGATAGGGCAGAGTGCTCAGTTAAAAATTTAGAAACAATTTTGCCTCCAACAATTTTGCAGCTAGTGAAAGAATAGCTGTGAGAACCCCACTCTAAGAGACACACACAGAAACGCTATAACTAAGAATCTCAGGAACAGGCTTTTGCTCTAGGCTCTGTCAACAAACGCCTAGATGACACTGATACTGTTAGAAACTTCTCCGACCTCTTAGCTTTCTTTCTCATCTATAAAAGATGAGATTCTATCCTATTAGTCTGTGACCCAACACAAAGAAAGTCTTCCAGGTCCTACAGAGAGGGATGTGAGCATACTCAAGGATAACCCAACTATAGTGAGATAGAGCCAGCTGAACTGAGGGATACCTGCATGTACGGGATGGCCCGGACACCTCCAACATTTCGTAATTGGGGCAAGGTCTGCAGTAATCTCTCCAACAGCATCAGACGGACCATGTGCAGCCTGAAGGCCAAGGAGAACAGACGAAACATGAGCCAGAACGCAAGCACAGCAGCTGAACGGAGTCCTTCCCTCCTGACGCTAAGGTAAGCAAGGAGCCTCACGCTTAGGAACAACCCTAGCATTACAAAAATGTTAACAAATGCCTATTTGGTTTAAGAGCGAAGTAGAAGAAATGTTATCTTGTTAAAAGGAATACCTACTATAGGAAAGTTAAGACTATGTCCCAAACTATCAAGTCCTAGTTGCTCTTCAGTGTCAAACTGAAACTCCAATTGTAAGACTTACAGCATTTTCTATCACATGGCCCTATTCTGCCTCCAGGCATGATTTCCTAGAATTTTTCTACATACAAATTCTGTATCATCCAGTTGCACAGTGATCCAACTCTTTCTTTTTCACATTACCCAAGACCTTAGGAGGGCCAGTCACCGCTGTACTCTAACACCTGTCTATTACCCTGAGTGTACACTCGAACCTCAATTCCCTTTTGTCCTACAAACACCCCAGTTTTTCTACCTCCCCCTCTTCGCCTGAAGAGAAAGCTGACCTGTAGTAGGTGTGTGCCCATGGATCTATAGCTGAAACGCTGAATCAAGAGGAACACTATGGAAAGTTAATTCACCTAAGGCCTACTGACTAGTTGGTTGGCAGTCTCACTTATCACACAATCTCACACAGATTAAGAGAATTCCTGAATAAATTAATGAATTCACTTTCATAATCAATAAACTGCTTTGCCTCATTTTACCTCAAGTACTATTTGTTAAAAAGAAAAAAACCTATATGCCTATATATTTATTTAAATGTGAGATTTTCAAGTATTACACATCTTAGCATATCCGGAATATTTCCAGAAGTAATACAATGTGAACAGAAGCGCAGGCTCTTACTAGAATAGTGATTCTCACTCTAAAAACAACTCAAAAGAATAAGCTAGTTATTCTTAAAAAGCCCATGTGTGTGTCCAGTAGTAATTCGGCACACTGGGCCAGCCGGTGACATGAGGGTTCTAAGGCAGCTGGATCACACATAGCCCACTGCATGGTTTGAGTTTCAGACCTGGCAGCTTAAAAAATATGCCAGTTCCATGTATGTGTCTGCCCAAAATCCCAAGAAGAGAATGGAGGAGAATGACTGTGGTATGGCCATCTCCCCCATGGGGATATTCTCTCTCTCTCTCTCTCGTACACATACCCCATGGCAAATTAAAAGAATGAAAAGATTATTAGGCAAACTGTGTGAGGACTAGAAGCAAATGAGAATTGTTCCGGAATGGATAAGGTACCAGTGAAAAGGTGAGATGACAACAGCAGTTCAATAATGCTGTGACTAAAGCGTCGTAAGCGGGATTCGACATGGGTTACTGTCTTCGGATATGGAGAACACATATGTGAAAGGAAAAAGTCAGTAAAGTGAACAGTCTGGACCCAGCCAAGATCATGCCTGTTTGTTTTCAGAGTCTTAGATGGTGCACTTGAAATTTAAAATTAAACACTATACTAAAAATTGTCATTTTCTTTTTTTTTTTTTTAGTGACTTAAAATAAAATTCAGGTTTAATATAGAATAATTCACTGAGAAACTATTTAACTTGTTTGGGAACCAGCAGTTAGCATAAAGGCTATGTCACTGGACTCCCACGTAGTCGACCGCGGTTCACGTCCTGGACCCGGTGGCTTAAAACTCACGCCGGGCACGTGTGCGTGCGTGCCCAAGATTCCGAGAGGAGAATGGAGGAGAAGGGACTGCGGCGTGACCATCCCCCCTGGGGGGTGATTTCTCACTTTCTGTCTCTATGTCTCTCTCTGTCTGTCTGGCGAGCGCACGCGCCCTATAGTGAAAAAAAACCTCTCAAAAAAAAAAAAAAGGGAGTACTGATATATGTTATAACATAAATGAACTTTGAAAACATTATATTAAATGAGATAAGTAAGACACAAAATATATATATTGTTGATCCCATTTATATAAACATATCGGGAAGGCCAGCCAGTGACATGGTAGTTAAGGCAGCTGGATCCCACATGGCCACAGTGTGATTCAGTCCCAGATCCAGCAGCTTGAAAGATATGCCAGGGATGTGTGTGTGCATACCCAGAATCCCGAGAGGAGAATGGAGGAGGGAATTGTGGCATGGCCATCCCCCGCCAGGGGTGCTTTCTTACTTTCCCTTTGTCTCTGTCTCTCTCCAGCAAGTGCATGCACCCTATAGCAAACTAAAATAATGATAATGATGATGATCATGGTGATGAAAAAAAGAGTCAGATAAATAATTATTGCAGAGTTTTGAAAATTAGTAACTCTCGATGATAGGTAGAGATTGGGCTGTCAGGTGGCATGGTGGTTAAGGGCACTGGACTCCCACATGGCCAACCATGGTTCAAGTCCTGGAACTGGTGGCTTGCTTTCTCACTTTCTTTTTCTTACTCTGTCTCTCTCTGGTGAAAATTATAAAAATAAAGCTAAATAAAATAATTTTTAAAAAAGGAAAATTATTGACTCTGGATGATAGATAAATAGGAATTAGATATATTATTCTCTTTACTTTTGAATATGTTTGAAAGTATTCATAAGATTTTTTGAAAAGCAAGTTGTAGAAGACATATAACATTATTCTTGGGGGCCAGCAGGTGGCATGGTGATTAAGGATGCTGGATTCCCACATGGCCAACTGCGGTTTGAGTCCATGCCTATTTGGTTTAAGAGCGAAGTAGAAGAAATGTTATCTTGTTAAAAGGAATACCTACTATAGGAAAGTTAAGACTATGTCCCAAACTATCAAGTCCTAGTTGCTCTTCAGTGTCAAACTGAAACTCCAATTGTAAGACTTACAGCATTTTCTATCACATGGCCCTATTCTGCCTCCAGGCATGATTTCCTAGAATTTTTCTACATACAAATTCTGTATCATCCAGTTGCACAGTGATCCAACTCTTTCTTTTTCACATTACCCAAGACCTTAGGAGGGCCAGTCACCGCTGTACTCTAACACCTGTCTATTACCCTGAGTGTACACTCGAACCTCAATTCCCTTTTGTCCTACAAACACCCCAGTTTTTCTACCTCCCCCTCTTCGCCTGAAGAGAAAGCTGACCTGTAGTAGGTGTGTGCCCATGGATCTATAGCTGAAACGCTGAATCAAGAGGAACACTATGGAAAGTTAATTCACCTAAGGCCTACTGACTAGTTGGTTGGCAGTCTCACTTATCACACAATCTCACACAGATTAAGAGAATTCCTGAATAAATTAATGAATTCACTTTCATAATCAATAAACTGCTTTGCCTCATTTTACCTCAAGTACTATTTGTTAAAAAGAAAAAAACCTATATGCCTATATATTTATTTAAATGTGAGATTTTCAAGTATTACACATCTTAGCATATCCGGAATATTTCCAGAAGTAATACAATGTGAACAGAAGCGCAGGCTCTTACTAGAATAGTGATTCTCACTCTAAAAACAACTCAAAAGAATAAGCTAGTTATTCTTAAAAAGCCCATGTGTGTGTCCAGTAGTAATTCGGCACACTGGGCCAGCTGGTGACATGAGGGTTCTAAGGCAGCTGGATCACACATAGCCCACTGCATGGTTTGAGTTTCAGACCTGGCAGCTTAAAAAATATGCCAGTTCCATGTATGTGTCTGCCCAAAATCCCAAGAAGAGAATGGAGGAGAATGACTGTGGTATGGCCATCTCCCCCATGGGGATATTCTCTCTCTCTCTCTCTCGTACACATACCCCATGGCAAATTAAAAGAATGAAAAGATTATTAGGCAAACTGTGTGAGGACTAGAAGCAAATGAGAATTGTTCCGGAATGGATAAGGTACCAGTGAAAAGGTGAGATGACAACAGCAGTTCAATAATGCTGTGACTAAAGCGTCGTAAGCGGGATTCGACATGGGTTACTGTCTTCGGATATGGAGAACACATATGTGAAAGGAAAAAGTCAGTAAAGTGAACAGTCTGGACCCAGCCAAGATCATGCCTGTTTGTTTTCAGAGTCTTAGATGGTGCACTTGAAATTTAAAATTAAACACTATACTAAAAATTGTCATTTTCTTTTTTTTTTTTTTAGTGACTTAAAATAAAATTCAGGTTTAATATAGAATAATTCACTGAGAAACTATTTAACTTGTTTGGGAACCAGCAGTTAGCATAAAGGCTATGTCACTGGACTCCCACGTAGTCGACCGCGGTTCACGTCCTGGACCCGGTGGCTTAAAACTCACGCCGGGCACGTGTGCGTGCGTGCCCAAGATTCCGAGAGGAGAATGGAGGAGAAGGGACTGCGGCGTGACCATCCCCCCTGGGGGGTGATTTCTCACTTTCTGTCTCTATGTCTCTCTCTGTCTGTCTGGCGAGCGCACGCGCCCTATAGTGAAAAAAAACCTCTCAAAAAAAAAAATTAAAAAAAAAAAAAGAAACTATTTAACTTGTTTCTGAAAAAAAAAATGTTAAATATTTTTCTCACCATGGAGACTTCCCCATTGCCAATATGGCTAAGCTACCTTAATTAACCCTCCATCTAAAAACAATGAAAAATCCTAAAAAGATGTAAAAATCACTTCAGAAGCCATTATGAGTCTCAAGAAATGTCAAAAGATTAAAATCATACAGTATATGCCCCAACCACAGTAAAACTGAACTATAAAATTAATCAAAAAGGTAACTAGAAATCTCCAAATGTTTGCAAATTTAACACCATACTTGTAAATTTCCCATGGATCAAAGACAAAATTACAATAGAACCTGGACAATGTTTGCCACTGGATGGCAATAAAAATGTAACATACTCAAAATATGTGGGCCGCAGCCAAACCAAGGTTAAAAGAGAATTTTAGAGAGGAAGGTATAGCTGCAAATATGTATTTTTAAAAGGTTTGAAGTCACTGATTTATCCTCTATATCATGAAGGGAAGAACAGAAAGTGAGACATCCCTAAAACAGTAAGAATAAAAGTTAATAAGCGAAAGGAAGTATCGGGTTGTCAGAAAAGTCATGATGCATTTTACATAGAAACAAACGCCACTGACTTCCCCGATGACCCAATAAATAACAAAGTGTCAGAGTAAACAGAAAGCAGACATACACAGAGAAAAATCAAAACCAAAAGCTAGTTCTTTGCAAATAAAGTTAATAACCCTACCAAGTCTGATTATTTTTTTTAAAGGAGCAAAAGTGTTATCAATACTACAAATGAAAAAAGTACATTATAGATCCTAAAGATACTAAAATGATGACAAAAATATTATGAGTACTATATCAATAAAACAACTTTAAAAATGAACAAATTCCCTATGAAATATACCAAAACTGAAATATGAATAAATCGAAATAAGTTTTTATCAGAAAGAATAAACCCATGATTAGAAACCTTCAATTAGGGGCCAGTAGGTGGTATAGTGGTTAAGGGGCCAGACTCCTACATGGCCAATCATGGTATGCATCCTGGACCTGGTAACTTGATGGCCATCTTCTCCCCTGGCAAAGGCGGGTGCTTTCTCAATTTCCCTCTCTCTGTCTCTCTCCATCTCTCTGGCAAGTGCATACCCCTAGGGCCACAAAATTAATCAATTCTTTTTTTTTTTTTTTGAGAGATTTTTCGCTATAGGGCGCATGCGCTCGCCAGACAGACAGAGAGAGACATAGAGACAGAAAGCGAGAAATCACCCCCCAGAGGGGATGGTCACGCCACAATCCCTTCTCCTCCATTCTCCTCTCGGAATTTTGGGCATGCACGCACCCTCGCCTGGCGTGAGTTTTAAGCCACCAGGTCCGAGACGCGAACCGTGGTCGACTACGTGGGAGTCCAGTGACATAGCCATTACACTAACTGCTGGTTCCCCAATCAATTAATTTTTAAAAACTAGAGAAAGTCCAGACCCAGATGACTTAACTAATTAGGTTTTCCAAGAATTTACGGATGAAATAATACCAACCTTACACAAGCTCTTCTAGAAAAAAGAGAAAGGGAAAACCTGCCCCAACTTATTTTGAGGCCAAAGTAACATGAATACCAATCCCTGGCAAACACATCTCAAAAAAAAAAAAATTACAAGACTAAACAAAATATTAGCAAGTCAAATTCAGTGATATGAAGGTATCAGTACGACTGACCAAGTGTCTCCACTAGGTGGTTTAACAATAAAAAATCAATTAAAGTAATCTGTTACCTTAAACAGAAGGAAAAAAAAAAACATCTAATTAATTCTATATGTGCAACAAAACCAATCAGAAAGTTTAAAAAACTTACTCAGGATAAATTTCTCCCACAAAACTAGGAAATGATTTCCTTAATTTGATAAATATCCATTAAAAAGTAAATAAAACCTTATGCTAACATCATACTTAATGGTAAATCTCCGTGTTGGGAATAATGTTCAGCATCAATGTTCTTTTAACATTGTCCTAGAGCTGCTAGTCAATGCAATAAAACAAGAATAGAAAATTAAAAGATATGCTAGGACAAAAAAAGCTAAACTGTCATTATTTGTAGGTGACAAGACTGAATGCAGAAAATTCACAAGAATCTATAATCAGAATTAATAAGTGATTTTAGAAAGGTTACTGAATATAAAGTCAAAATAACAGCAATAATGAGCCCACTAACAAAAAGTAACAGGCTAAAAACTGAATACAGACAGAATTCAGAGAGGTACCAGAACTCCAAGATTGATTTTAGGGTATTTTACAACTTCAGGCCAAAGTGTTCTGAAGGTCACTTAAGCCTCTGGTTCTAGAGCCTCACAGGACATTAGAATAATGATTATAAGCCCAGGATCTTCCTCAAGTAGGGAGGAGCCAAGATGAGAACCTCAGAGATGAACCACAGAAGGCTTAAACCCTCACTTTAAAAGTAAATAGTAATAAGGTGGAGCTGGCAGGTGCCATGGTGGTTAGAGTGGCTGGACTCCCACATGACTGACTGTGGTTCAAGTTTCAGACCTGGCAGCTTGCTTTCTCACTTTCCTTCTCTCTCTCTCTCTGTCACTCTCTGGTCAACTTCAAAAATAAAATAAAATAAAATAAAATAAAATAAAATAAAAATAAAATAAAAGAAAAATAAATAAAATAAAGACAATGACTAAAATTAATTTTTTTAAAAAAATTAATATTAATAAGGCACTACCCCTCACACTGCTCTTCCCTCCACCTGCACCTTCACCTACTACCCACCACCACCACCGCCTTCCACCCCAATTAAGGTGCCTGTAAGAAAAATTAGTCAATTCAAACCTTGTGAGAGGGAAGAAAAAAAGAGCTGCTGAGACTATAGTTTAGTTAATACACTTTTTCCCTAGTTTTTTTAAAGTGGATTTCCTTTCCTTCTTTCATGAGAGAAACACTGGTACCTATGACAGGTTTTGCTGCAGAAGCTAGGATCACAGGCACATACAGACCTGCACCCAAAACAGTAAGAAAAAGTAAGCAAAAGAAAGTAAATAATCAAGATGCACCCAGAATGTTCAATCCACCTGCAACCCAAACCCTGGCCTCCCACATGGTTCCGGTATCAAGCAGCAGTGTATTATCATCACCTATGCCACCACGACTGAATGGGCCCATTTTTTTTCTTTTCAGTTATTTTCTTGTGTGTCCTGTTTAAGAAATGTGTGCCAGTCCCACATTATGGAAATATCTTGTCTTCTAAGCCCAATAAGGTATTATCTTTTACATTTGCAGCTACATTCAATTGTCTAAGATCAGGTCAAGGTTCATTTTATTCTATATAAACTTCCAACTGACCCACTACTGTTAATTGAAAAGACCATCCTTTCCCCCCACTGTACGGAAGTGTTACCCTTATTATAAGATAACTGTGTATGTAGGAATCTGTATTTCTCTATCTTTACACCAACATCACACTGTCTGAATTATCATAGCTTTATAATAAGCTATAGCTGCATAAAGTTCTCTAGCTTTATGTGTATTTCTCAGTATTGCCTTGGCTAAAATTAGTCTTTTATACTTCCAAATAAACACTAGTCATTGGCTTTTGAGTTTTTTTTTTCCTTTAGTCATGACAGAGTGCATGTATGTGTACTGTACATAGAATCTGGCCACACTACGACCCCCTGCTTTCAGCCTTCAGCTTGTTGGATCTTGGACACTGGGATGAATGCCCACATTTCAACCTGACCAGATCGGGGATTTGAATCAAGGCCACCATGTGGAATTTAGCTTCTCTTGAGCAGTGCTTTACTGCTAAACCACAAAGCAATCCTAGTCCATTCTGACACATACATAACTTTAGCTGGTTATATGAATTGGTAGCAATTTGAAAGCAATTGTAATCTTTACAAATCTTTCCACCCATAAACATGTATTTTCCTTCATTTATTTAGGCATTCTTTAATTTCTCTCACTGGGTTTTATACTTTTCAGTGTAAAAGCCTTTCAAGCCTAGTCCTGTGTATTTGATGCTTTTAATTCTAATCAAAATGATAAATAACTAAGCACAAGGAATAAAAAAAGAGAGACATTAAGAGACATGTAGAAGAGAATATGATGATCTAACACCTATTTAATTAGAATCCCAGAAACAGAAATAACAGAAAATGAGACAGAAACAATATCTGATGAAACTGATAGATGGGATTGTTTTCTCAGGTACTACTAAAAGCACTAGCCCACACATTCATGATTCCCAAAGACTACTCAGCAAAACAAATGTAAAGAAACCCATCCTAGGGACCAGCAGTTAGTGTAATGGCTATGTCGCTGGACTCCCACATAGTCAACCGCAGTTTGAATCCCAGACCCAGTGGCTTAAACTCACACCGGGCACGTGTGCGTGCGTGCCCAAGATCCCAAGAGGAGAATGGAGGAGAGGGGATTGTGGCATGGCCATCCCCCCTGGGGAGTGATTTCTTGCTTTCTGTCTCTGTCTCTCTCTATCTTTCTGGTGAGCGCACACGCCCTATACCTAAAACCTCTCAAAAAAAAAAAAGATCTGAATTCAGATCCCCACAAATCCCAAATTAATCTGAACACTAGAAACATGCTCACTATCCTGGCTGGCTGAAAGGTTTGGGGGAGTGGTTATACTTGGCAATAGTGTGTGATGTCTCATCAGGAATAACAAAATCCAGTAAGCAATGGAATACCATTTTCAACAGAAGATAGGGTAGGTGGACATGCCAACACAATATTTTATACCCATCAAAAATACATTGGGAACCAGCAGTTGGCATAATGGCTATGTCGCTGGACTCCCACGTAGTTGACCATGGCTCGCATCCCAGACCTGGTGGCTTAAAACTCACGCTGGGCGCGTGTGCATGAGTTCCCAAGATTCCGAGAGGAGAATGGAGGAGAAGGGATTGCAGCGTAACCATCCACCCTGGGGGGTGATTTCTTGCTTTCTGTCTCTATGTCTCTCTCTGTCTGTCTGGCGAGCGCACGCGCCCTATAGTGAAAAACCTCTCCAAAAAAAAATACATCCACAAATTTGAGTTAAATAAAGACAATTCCAAGCTAATAAAAACTGAAATATTGGGGAACCAGCAGTTAGCGTAATGGCTATGTCGCTGGATTCCCACGTAGTCGACCGCAGTTTGCGTCTCGGACCCGATAGCTTAAAACTCACGCCGGGCGCGTGTGCGTGCGTGCCCAAGATCCCGAGAGGAGAATGCAAGAGAAGGGATTGCGGCGTGACCATCCCCCCTGGGGGGTGATTTCTCGCTTTCTGTCTCTCTGTGTCTGTCTGGCGAGCGCACGTGCCCTATAGCGAAAATCTCTCAAAAAAAAAAAAAAACAAAACTGAAATACTGTAACCAGTAAGCTTCCTTCAAGGAAAATCTAAACAACATCCCTTAGAAGAAAATAATCCTAATGGAGGGTCTGACATTCACAAAGCAACGTTGGGCCCGAGAAATGGTAAGCATGTGAGTACAGTTAAATAAGCACTGACCACAGAAACTACACAACCTGTAACAAAGGAATGACAATACCTTGAAAGCCTGAAAAAGACACTCAAAGAATTGAAACACATTAATATGAACGGGTAAAGTCTTCTAAGTCTTCGTATTATTCAGGAAGACAATACAGCTCTTAGTTAAATTTAGTTTTAGGTACGTGTGCACGTTGAAATAAGTAGTATAACCACTAAAAGATTCGAAACATAGTAAACACCTACTAATTCAGAGAGTTGGAGAAAAATGAAAAGAAAGGGAATACAATACAGCAAATGAACTCAAAGAAAGCTATAAGGGAATGACCAAGAAACAGAGGAGCAGACAGAATAAGAAGCACAAGTTAGTGATAGACATAAACTCAAATGCATCAGCAATGTGGATGATTAAATTATCTCAGCTGCTTCAACCAAAAGACAAAGGTAGACTGGTCTAAAAGCAATTTTTAAAGTAAATTTCCAAAACAGAAATGAGAAAGCATATTAGAATATCATCTGAACAAAATAGAATTAACCTAGAAATCACATTAAGAAAAATAAAGATCATGTAGAAGATTTCTTTATGTTAGAAACTTAAAAAGAAAAAACTCCCTCAAAAATAATCATTTAACAGACCCAGAGAACACCTTCATCGAAAGCAATGCTGCCAGCAATTTATACTCAGACACCGTGTGGCACACGGGAGACATCCTGATGTCCTCTCAAAACAGCTCTGACGTGGAACTGTGTCAGGCAGAGTTATTATTTTTCTGATAGAAATCACTCAATTTGGGGCCACCAGGTGGCATGGTTGTGAAGGGTGCTGGACTCCCACATGGCTGACTACGGTTTGAGTCCCACACCTGGTGACTTGCTTTCTCACTTTCTCTCTCTCTCTGTCCTCCCTGGTCAAAAAAATAAATAAATAAAGCTAAAAAAAATAATTCTTTAAAAAAAGAAATCACTTAATTCAAAATTCTGAACTCACTGTTTCACCAGTGTGATAACTGCTGTACTCAACAAATTCAACACACATTATATGACAAGTGTTATTCCTAAGCTCCTCTTCCTCCTATTTCTCTAGTCATCTCTTAGTTAAGAATATATTCACTCAGGACTGTAGTGGTTAAGGTGCTGGATTCCTGGGTAGTTGACTGTGGTCTGAGACCCAGACCCAGCAGCTTGAAATTCACACTAGATGCACGCTCAAAATCCCAAGAGGAGAGTGGAAGAGAAGAGACTGTGAAGTGGCCATTTCCCCAGGTGATTTCTCACTTTCTGTCTCTCTGGCAAGCATATGTGTCTCACAACAACTCTTTCTCTCTCTCTCTCTCTAAAACAAACAAACAAACAAATTCACTCTGGGGTTAGCAGGTGACGTGGTGGTTAAGGTACAGGACTTTCATGTGGCTGACCATGGTTCAAGTCCAGACCCAGCAGCTTGGGAATCACACAGGGCATGTGTACTCGTGTACCCCAAATGCCAGGAGAGTGAAGGAGAAAGGATTGCAGTGTGCCCTCCCACCCCCAGAGTGATTTCTCACTTTCCCTCACACTCACTCTGGCAAGTGTGCGTACCCTGTGGTAAAAACCTTTTAAAAAATAAAAAAAAGGAAGAAAGAAAATATTCACTCCACCAATCTGATGCCAAAAACCACCATGATGTCATCTTAAGGGGTATGGATTAGGATTTGTAGATTACTTTCAATTTCAAAATGTTTCAAATTTGGTGTTTCTAACCATAAAAATGTGGGGGTTTTTTGTCTTACTTCTCCTTCACTTTACAAACATGCTGAACAAGTAGCTATTTCTAGTATTATGTACCTAATAACTATTATTGTTAAGCCTCAAACTGCACCATTTATGAAGAGGATATTACAGGTGCCAGCAGGTGGCATAGCGGTTAAGGTGTTGGACTCCCACATGTTCTACAGCGGTTTGAGTCCTGGACTTGGAGGCTTCAAACTCATGTCAGGAACATGTACATGCATGCCCAAAATCCCAAGAGGAGACTGGAGGAGAAGGGCCTGGGCATGGCCAATCTCCCTGAGGGGGGGGGTGATTTCTCACTTTCTCACTCTCTATCCCTCTCTGTCCCTCCAGCAAGCACACATACCCTATAGCAAAAATCTCTTTAAAAAAAAGAGGATGTTGCAGAACATGTTTATGGGTAATGGTAAAATAAGAAAAAGTTGAGGGAGGAAGACACATATGTTTATAACAAATACTTTACAGCTGGGCTATTCCTGAAATACTCTTAGGCAGGCAAGCCTCCTAACTGTGAGTGACTAGATCCTGACCTGTTGCTAGTGTGGACGTCTCCTTCAGCTTCCCCTTCTCCTTCTCCTTCTGAGCCATCTCCCTCCTGGTGCCCGGTGGTGGTGCTGATAGCGCCAGTGCTTGAGCTGACACTTCCAGGGCCAGCCGGATGCCCCTCGGCTGTGGCATCGCCATAAGCACTGCTCCGGCCAGATACTGGAGGGAAAGGGTTAAAGAAGCACACATCAACTCCCAAAGCAAGACAGATCTCAATTCAATCTGAAGTCTACAATGGGTGGGAGATAACCAGTAGCTTTTAAAATTATTTTCTTCTATGTGAAGCTAAATAAGGACTGAATTCATGATCCTGACCCCACAACAGTATGACAAGTCACTTTCCCAGCAGCCATCCACCTTTCTACAGTGCTCAGGATCCAGCTACAAGAACAGCCTTTATCTTGGCTGCCAATAAATTTCTATCTTACACTTCACAGGATACATGCACTGATAGGGGAATCTAGAACTCTCCATAAAAATTGTTCCTATCCAGCCAATAACCACAGACTAATTTACAAAGTCAAACTAAAATGGCTTTGTCATCCCTCATTTGAGAGCCCTCCTCATCAGCCAGTGTAGCATGGGACAGCCTGCTATGTTAACACACATGCTAATATCTCGGGTCATGGAACAGCAGGGCTGCCCAAATATCTTCCCCTGGTGGGTAAGGAACAGGGCAACAGGTTTCAAGGTCACACCATAACTATTCTGGATTAAAGACGATTTGCAATTATGCATGTCTTGCTTTTCTTCCACTAACAGACAATTAAATAAAAAGCTCCCTGTAAAATATTTCTGTTTTAACCCCACTGAGCTTAAGCTATCCTCACTGAACATTTGAAACTCCAGGGCTGAGGTCAAATGAATTCCACAAGACTTGCACTAAGTCCCCACTGCTTCTCTTTGCTAAAATCAATCCCAGGTCTCAGGCAGGGACCCTATTTTGTCCCCACCCCCTGCCCAAGAGATCAGGACCCCCGGGCACATTACCACTGTGCTCGCCAGCCACCGAGTCCACTGCACTTCCCCCGCTCTCCGAGCCCACACTACCACCGTGGTCAGCAGGAGAGGTCCGAAGGGTGGAACCATCAGTCGCTGCTGTGCTGCCTTCGTCGTCTGAGGCTGGAGCTGAGAGAGTAACGAGAGCTGTTACAGGTAAAAACCCCTCTGGGGGCGAAAGCATCAAACCACATAGTGCAGAGGACACAATGCAGTTATGTATCCTGTCATCAAGGAGAAAAGGGAAAGATCCGCTTTGCTGGTTAATCACTAACAGGGACAGACACTATACACGGCGCATTGCAAACAGTGCTTAGACAGAAGTGAAAACCCAGCTCACTGGGCATTTCCTCCGCTGTCCCATCACTGTGCGACTAGTACAGTGCAGAGATTCAATCGTGGACGCGCAGTTTTCTAGCTTAAACGCTGCATGGTCCCCACTGTCTAGGTGTTACTGACATCTGCTGAGAGATATGAAACTAGCAATTACCATTCAAAGCATCGAAGTCTGCATTTTAATGAGATTCGCTTTGTAATCAGTCAATTTGAGCTTCCGTTAGGAAATCACTCATGAGCTCCTGAATCAACGCTGTTTGTTTGTTTGTTTGATCAAGTGGTCCAGAGGGGAGCTTATTGGGAAATTTCACACCTCCTAATCATCCTCATCAGATGCTAATAATGAAGCAAGGAAATTCCCCAGAGACAGCCACAGCATCCAGGATCAGGGCTGAGCTGAGACAGGAGGAAAACGCTGGATGAGATACACGGGGGAGGAAAGCCAAGACAGCCACAGAGCACAGCGGAGATACGACTGGCACGACACAACAGCGACTCCGAAGCCTGGAATGACAGCAACTCAAGAGACCTACGAAAAGCAACGAGCCATGGCAGCAGATGGGGACAGCCAGTCTCTCCCTCTGTTATTTATCCAGGGTAAAACTCCCAAAAGAAAAAATAAAGAAACAAAACCAGGGAAACAACAGTCTGAAAAACGATAACTCAACCCCGAAAACTACTCAGAGACTGAGTTCCCAGTGTTTTCAGGTGCTCCGTACTCCTTTATTTGGTCCAACTCTATCTTCAGTCATTTCTTTTCAGATTAGGAAAGAGATCACAGTAAAGACAAAATAAGTTCTTAGGATTTTCTGTGGGTTTTAATTGTCCACAAACCCCTTCCTCTCAAGTTCATAGATCCCTGATGGCTAACGGCACTGACCGAGAATTCTGAAGCATGACCCAGCTTCTTGTAGCTTATTTATTTGCAAATGATGAGAAAAGGGTTAAGAGCTCTATTTACTATTGCCCTTTTAATACTGTCTAAAATATTAGAACTCTGATGAAGAATGCTGACTGCAGTAATTGAAGACCTCTAACTGACCAGCCTGCAAGACGGTCTTGGCCTTTCCTGGGGAATTAGCTGAAGCCAGGCAGCATGCATGTGTAAGGAAGCGGGGCCAGGAGCACCGTTGCCAAGCTGCATCACTATGCCTTCCACACCGTGTTTCTAAAGCCAAGGCAGAAGCAGGAAGTCTAGAATGGCCTGTCAAAGCAGCTGCCCATTACACTCTCACAGCACTGGAAACAAGGCCTGAGGGCCCTGGGGCCCTGAGCCGTGCTCCTCGCTGTGGACAGTTACCTGATGCTGTGGTGTCAGAGAGGGTTCCTGCGTCCAGAGAGGAAGAACTGGGTGCCTGGCCGGACAATCCCAGGCTCTGCAGGCCCAGGGCACTGCTGCTGCTGCCTGGGAAACAAGTGGAGAGTGAGCACGACATCCCCTCCGGACCCCATCCACAGAGCTGCTTGGGTCACCTGCTGCCCTCAGGAGCCTCTAAACACCAGCGTGCGACCGACCCCCGCTGGCCTAGAGGAAGTTAATCAACAGCCATTGCTATCCACCCACCACATTTAGTTACAGAGAGGGTGGAATATTTCTTTTAGCTCAGGCAAAAGACAGGCTGGAGGAATCTAACAAATTCAAGAGGAAATCATTTCAAAGAACTAGCAGAAGCTATGAGATTGGCTCCCACACTGAAATTCCCACCACACTCTCTCTCACTCTCCACCTGTATCTCTGAGCAGCTCTCACCCAGATCAACCTCTCCCCAAATTGGGAATAAGCTAAGTCAGCTGGATATCAGTAACCGCCAAGCCCTCTCTCCTGTGCAAGCCAGAGGGCTGCTTTGTTCCTGGCATTGCCTTCTACCTTGCTGGTCCTGCTGCAGGCTCAGGGCAATGGCTAGTTCAACCATGGTCTCGTCATCTGCATCAGGTGGGATGTCCAGCATTGGGGGGAAGCCCTCTGCGCCTGCCAGCAGGGCCTCCAGGGGAGAGGGGTTGCCATTGTTGACATTCTCAGCTGTCTCCAGGACCATCGACTCAGACTGCAGAGAGAAAACTCCGTCAGTGTCCCATGGTAATGGCAACTTTTGGAAATCCACTAAATGCGAGCCAGAGGAGAGTTCTGAAGCTCCTCCTCCCCTCTCCTGCTGCCAGACACTCACCACCATTTCAAAATCTCCATGGTCCACCTCACTCTGTTCCTGGCTTTCCTGACGGATGTGACCACCATTCGGGATCCCTGATGACTGCATTTTCTCATCTGCGTCATCATCGTCATCATCATCCTTGTCTCCTGAGTCAAAGAAACCCCAGTCACCTGTAGGTGCTTGCTCTTTCCTCTCTCAGCATATGAGGTGGTAAGTTAGGTACAAACAAAACCCAAGACAAGCTACCGGCTCACACCCTGTGCTCAAGAAGGAAAACTCCAGGGTGCTGTGCCTGGCCTTCTCTTGCTTCTTGGACCTAGAAGGGTCTGGGAAGATGGCACTGATATTAACAGCTTGGCCCCCAGAGAAATAGACTTTTCCAGCTGATGGGGATCGGGGTGCGGGTGGAGGGTCTTGGTTTTCAAAGAGATTTCCATAAAGTAGAGAAACCTAAGACCAGTAGGTCTGCAGACTCCCAGGACTCTCAGGAGTCCTTGGCTAAGACAGGAAAAATAATACAATTGAGATTTTTATGCATCATCTGTCATGATGGCTTAGAGTTTATTTCTCTACTTTTTTCTAAAACAATTAGGTCATTGAGATTTTCACACTACATAATCATTATGCGAACAACCAGAATTGAAATGTAAAACCATCAAATGGAAACCAAGGACACCACAGTACTGCCTGGGCCTGCTTCCAGTTGAAGGTGGAAAGGTCTTCCAATAACGAAGAAGCCGAGGGCCAGCCCGTGGCCTAGCAGTTGTGGTGGCTAGATCTCACAATAAGGAAAAAGCCGAGGGCCAGCCCACGGCCGGGCAGTTGCGGTAGCTAGATCCCACACAGCTGACCGACCGCAAGTGAGTTCCAGACTCGGCAGCTTGAAAAACACACCAGATGTACACATGACGAAATCCCAAAAGGAGGGAGAAATGGAGACGGGAGAGCAGTGTGCCCATGCCTATGGCAGGGAGGAGGGTGCTTTCTCCCCCCCTCCCTCCCAGTGAGCACACACACACCTTTGGACAAATTTAGAAAAAAAAAAGGGGGGGGGGGGAGGCTCCTAATTGTAAGAAGATTATGGCAGGGCCAGGAGGTAGCATGGCAGCTAAGGCCCTAGACTCCGACGTGGCTGACTGTGGTTTGAGTCCTGGACCTGGCAGCTTGCTTTCCCACTTTCTCTCTCTGGTGAGCACACGTGCCCTATGGCAAATTTTAAAATAACAATAATAATAATACATTAAATAACTTTTTAAAAAGATGATTATAGTGCTCTCACCTTCCACTCAATAGTGTCAAATAATGTAGTATGTCTTTAATTGGAAACAAACTGTCTGAACTCTAGGTTCCTGCCAGAGAGGAGTCACCAACTGCTGCCTAACCCAACAAAAGCTGAGATAAATGATATTCAGGGAGGAATGTCTGGAAGTCCCAAAGATGCGTGCGTTCCTCTAGACCACACTCTCCCATACGCAGCCATTAGCAACATGTGGCTTCCAAGTCCTTAAAATGATACTGTTCTAAACGGAGATGTGTCATCAGTGTCTTAAGACATGCTGGGTTTCAAAGACAGTACTCAAAAAATGCAAAATATTTCACTAATAACTTTTATACTGACAATATGATAAAATAATATTTTTGACATATTAAATGACCTATTAAGTTAATTTCATGTTCTTTTTACACTTTATAATGTAACTACTATAACTTTTAAATTACCTATGTGATTTTCATTTGATTACTCCAACTCAAACCAACTAACCAGAGCTCATGAAGAAAGCAGAATTAAAGAACAAGCTTATGGGACCAGCAGGTGGCATAGTGGTTAAGGCGCTGGACTCCCACATGGCCAACTACTGATAAGAGTCTTGGACCCAGCAACTTGAAAAAAATGCCGAGAGCACAGATGTGCATGCCCAAAATCCCAGGAGGAGAAGGGATTGTGGTGTGATCATCCCTCTGAGGAGTGAGTTCTCACTCCCCCCCACCAAAGCACATGCACCCTATGGCAAAAACTTTATTTGGTGCAAAAAAAATTCTGAAATCTATGTGCAGTTTTTTTTCATTAATAATGCATTTTCCATAAACTTTCTGAAAACCATTCATATAATGTAAGGCTATTACTTAGACACCTTTTAGACTTGCTTTAACTAAAATGCAAAAATGTGCTATTCTAAGAGTATCATGGGAGAAATATCTGTCCAATCTGCTATTGCATTTATTATAAATAAGTCCATTGAGGGGGTCAGCAGTTAGCATAATGGCTATGTCGCTGGACTCCCACATAGTTGACCACGGTTCGAGTCCCAGACCTGGCGGCTTAAACTCACGCAGGGCACGTGTGCGTGCGTGCCCAAGATCCTGAGAGGAGAATGGAGAAGGGATTACAGCGTGGCCATCCCCCCTGGGGGGTGATTTCTCACTTTCTGTCTCTCTGTCTCTGTCTGGCGAGCGCACGCGCCCTATAGTGAAAACCTCTCAAAAAAAAAAAAAAAAAAAAAAAAAGTCCATTGAGAATCCTACCCCTTAGGCAACAAAATGGATTCTTAATGAGAGCTTTTGTGCCAGAAACAGTATTGTTTTCCTGAAAATACAGGTATTCTATATCTTTGGTCACTGTGATTTTTATAGCTATTCTTCATTTTGTTTTTGCTGCGGCTTTTAGGAAGCTTCTAGTCAAATATAAGATCGTCACTTAACAGCCCAATAGAAGCTATGATGTACTTTCTATATCCTTAATTATATCCTTGGCTTGATTCTACCACAGTATCCTTATTTTACAAGTTCCTAGGTTTTCTTTATTTTTATTGTACTCACTATATACATTTTCATACACCACCTTAAATTCTTTATGGAATAAGGTAGGGTAAAAATATAAACAGAATTTCCAAGACCCTGTCCACGTGAGTACCAGACCCTAACGCTGCAGCTCCCTTGTCCCCCGTCCCCACGCACAGACGGGAGCCTAAACCCAGATATCATATTACCCATTGGAGTGTTGCTGCGTGGTGAAGAGGGCAGTGTCACGTGTCTCCGTTTGTTCCTGGGCCTTAGGACTCGAATTAGAGCTTGTTTACAAGAGAAGCTCACAGCAGGATCCTAAAGTGTAAAAGGATTGATTACTCAACAAACTATCTATGATATACATGATTCCTTTCTTAATCAACTGCTTACAACCAGCTGCCCATCAAGTTAAGTTCCCCCATCTCCTGACCTGACACACACACGACCCACTTAGTACCTTCTATCCCTCAGTTCCTGGTGATAGGCCAGCTGCTCCCAAAGCCACCCTAGTTCTCTGCAAATGGCTTCTGGCCTTTCCACAGATGACAAGGGCCACAGGGCTCATCTTAGCTTTGTGCTAAAACCAGTACTTCAAACAGTGGCTCCTATGACAGCTCACTAGAAGCAGGAATCTTGATGAGCTACGTTCATTCCTGCACTAATGTAAGTAATGTTAAATGAGTCACTTATCACTAGTTAAATGCAAGACTAGCCTCCGGGGTCTCAGCACTAATTAAGAAAGACTAAGTCCACTCCCTTTCTAAACCTTTCTCTTCCATGGAGAAAGGTCTTTAAAACTCTAAAGTCTCATCATCTTGAAGTCTATATTGTACTTCCCTAGTTTAGCAAACTTAAAACACGTTCCAGACATTCCCAGGCTGAGGAGATATGCCTGGGGTGGTAACGATACGTACAGGACACAGCAGCATCTGCATGTAGATCTTGGATGCTGTGTTAATACAGTCCAGCTCACAGGTACAGTAGCCATGGATAATGTCTACCAGAGCATTCACGGTAGCTTCGATATGAGTTAGGCCTAAAGGGGAGAAAAATATTATCCAAAAAGCTGGTGGAAATACCTGTAACTACTTGAGAGTTTGAGACAAAAGTATGAGTTCTTATCCCCAAGTAAAGGTCAAGCTAACAAGATAATGACAAGCACACACACAGCAATGCAAACACAAAGAAAACATGCGCACATACAGAATACAGACTGTCAGCATTGAGATCTGTCCTACTAACAGTCTCCTCATCTTTCAAACCATCCGCAAAAGCCTTTCGAGATATCCTGTATGACAGGCATAAGTAGCTATCTACTCTCTACGGGTATCAAAAGACAAGGCAGGGAAAAGTGAAGAAATACGCAGACACTAAATGTCCCCTACTAACTCCAAACCATAAGTGATAGCAAAGTATGACCATGACATGAACTGTTAGTTTATTGCCCAAGTAACCTGCAAGTGTACATGAGCACTGGGCTCATTCTACTTTTCTGTATTGCTATTGGGATCGTTACTCTTCACTCCAAACTTGCACAAGAGTGAGAAAGCAGTAGTTTGGAAATAATTTTCTAAGCTGATGCTTACTGTACTTCTTAAACTAGTTTTGAACCAAGTTTTCAGAGTTTTTTTAAAAATTATAAACACCAGTAAGGACACACACACACACCACCCAGGCACAATGTGCTGATCTCACACTTCAACTTCCCAATTATTAATTCTGGAAGAAATGAACAATGAAAGCAAAAGGGTCAGAGCCGTTAGAACTTACACCAGGCTTTGCTATGTACCAAATACCCCTTTTAATATGATACCTGGTAGGCAGGCAGGGGCCAAGAAGGCGTTCTTGGGCTTGGATGCATGCAGTTTCCAGAAGTGGTTCACGAGCTGGGTGATGAAACTACAGCAATCCCCTTCCAACTGCTTCTGTGGTTCTTTCCCCTCATCCATGCCTTCTAAGCAGGACAAAGAAAATTATCAACGATGGTAAATCTGAGATGGAATTTAATTTGTGTAAGGTTAACTCAGGTCAAGGAAGCTTGCCTGGGGAGGGAGTTTCAAGTGGGGCCCCAATCAATATGCCAACTATCCCTAGATTCCAGCAGGCACATCTAGGAAAAAAACAGTCTGGGAAAGGAATATCACAAAAAACATTGTATGTTAGAATTAAGTAGAAGGGGGAGCATTCAAGATCTTTATAGCAGATTCAAAGACCTCACTTGCAACTGTTTAACTTCCAAAACCTAAGGAATCATCTGAGATTTCTCTAGAATGATTCCAGGACTGTAGGACTAGAAGGAGGAACAGAATGATGACAGTATACGGGAGCATGTAAATGACAGGAAACTATAAAGGCACCTATAAACTCTCTGATAATGGCAAGACAGGTTTGGTACCCGGCCAACGTGAGAACCCAGGAAACAGAATCCGAGCACTAAGAAAGGCGATTGCACATGTTAATGAAATATTAACAAAAGAACAGCAAGAAAGCAAAAACTATGGCCCTGTTTCTTTAAAGCAACCCAGGTCCAACCAAGCTTAGCTTTACCATGAAGATCACAAATGGTGGGAAACGGCAGTTAACATAATGGCTATGTCGCTGGACTCCCATGTAGTCGACCACGGTTCGCATCCCGGACCCGGTGGCTTAAAATTCACGCTGGGCACGTGCATGCATGCCCAAGATCCCGAGAGGAGAATAGAAGAGAAGGGACTGCAGCGCGACCATCCCCTCCGGGGGGAGATTTCTCGCTTTCTGTCTCTATGTCTCTCTATCTGTCTGGTGAGCGCATGCGCCCTATAGCGAAAACCTCCCCCCCCCCAAAAAAAAGATCAAAAATGGTAACAACTTCAAAGACAGATTATAGGCAATGTCCAGAACACTAAATAAATTCAAAGATAATAAAAGGGGCAAGCACTAGGAAGAGAATTTATTTTAAATGGTATAATCTAAATATCCAAAAGGCCTACCAGATATGAAGAACAGAGAGTAAAATCCCTGTTCCAGAGCATGAAATCAGTCAGAGGTCAGTAAGGATAAGAAGATGAGAGTGTAAGTATATTAAACAGATTTCAGGACCACGGCCACACAGCCAAGTTCACCTGTTTCCATCTGGGGCAGCTTTGACTCCGTAAAGTGGACAAGGTTGTTAGGGCGCATGATGGCAATGGACCGAGCTGTAATCACCAGCCTTTGGAACACCTCGGGGTCCAAGTCCTTGCCTTCTTTGCTGGATGCATTCAGACACTGCACAGCTTTGCTCAGTAAGGCCTGATCCTATAAACAACAGGATGAGAGAGGGTCAACCACAAGCAAGGGTTGGCTACAAAAGCAGAGTAAAGCTGTCAGGACTGGTACCTCGTCTCAAAACAGGTTAATTACCACCAGCCACCTAGAATCAATCTTCATGGCAGCCCAATATAAACTTCTTAGCACATAAAATAGTAAGTTATTGGGGCCGACAGGTGGCATGGTGGTTAAGGTGCTGGATTCCCACATGGCTGACTGCAGTTCGAGTCCTGGGTCTGGCGGCTTGCTTTCTCACATTCTCTCTCTCTCTCTGTCCCTCTCTGACTAAATTAAAAATAAAGTTAAATAAAAATAATTCATACATATATATACATATGTGTACACACACACACACACACACATACATATATATGAATTCAAATTCAAAAACCATGCAATCAGTATTCAAGTATGATTGGAAAATTACAATCCACCTAATTCTTCACAAATGCGATACCCCAGATTTCTTCCCTATACTAGAAGAGTCATTTATTTAGCAAGTTCCTATTATCCAAGGATTATGTTAACAAAGTTGCCTTTCCTTGAGAGGCTCAACAGGTTAAATTCACATTTATCATTTCTCTGGGTTGGGCCACAAAAGTTAACCAAGGCTTCTGGGCTGGTGGTTCTTCCCAGAGTCCTCCTGCCTTATGGGACTTAACTGTCATCTTTTCCATCTATAGAAATTGGCTCAACTTACCTCTTTTGGCAGCTGATTTCTCTTTTTTTAAGTTTATTTATTTCTTCCATGACACAGAGAGTGTGGAGGCAGGAGAGTGAGAGGGAGATACACCCCATACATACAACGGGGTCCTCAGACTCAATCCACTTCTACCCTTAGTCAGCCAGGATCACAGACATGAGCAGCCAGCATGTGCAGGGAGACCTCAGGACACGAACTTGGCACCTTCCCACCGGGTTTCAGTATCATGGACTTGTACACCAGTGTGGCCGGCAGGCTACAGACTTTCATAGGTGATACTTTCCCTCCCTGAATGAGAAGTTACCAGCTCAATACCCTTCCCTTGCTTTCTTAAGTCTTGCTAATCCTGTTTGAATGACAGAAAAATAAGTGCAAACCAGTGGCCCACTGGTCAGCTCTTCCTCAGTTCAAGAGGCGTGCATTCTTTCTCAGGAGGAACTTCAGCCGATGTGGGTGCTGTCTTTGCTCCACCTCACTTCACTATGTACTCTGTACACACAAAGCCAAGGCCCTAGATTTTGCGACAGGACCACAATTTTCATTTCTACGAAAAGCAGCCCTGACCGGGAATGATTACCTTGTGGCTGTGATAGGCCGAGCGGCTGGTGTGCAGGCTGGCCAGGAGGCTCTTGGACTGCTGCTGAACACTGGCAGGTGCTGGCAAGGACAGCAGCAGAGTGGCCAGCTCCTGAGCTGCATTCTTGTTTCTCTCCTAATGCAAAAGACAGCAGGGTTATCACTCATCCCACCAACCCAGTGCGGGACTATCTATACTCTGCCCTCCCGTTTCCTTCCTTCCCTCCAGGCCACCAGGGCTAGGTTAGATATACTCCATGGACTGCCAAGAGCTTCAGAAACTAAATTCCTCCCACAGTGTAAGGGAAGAAGTGAAGGCGAGCTCATGGCTCCCAGAACAGCTTTCTTGTATGACCACTCATCCTATCCTACAATATGCTTTCACTGTCTCCAAAAGTAGGACTCAAGGCCTTAAGCTGAAGACTTCTCTGGAGCGTCTCTGCAAATCAAGATTATGCTTATAAATGTTCTTTAGCTACAAGGCCTCAAGGCCTAGACAATTCCACTGACTTCCTGGCTCTTCAGAAAGCTCCCATGTGCTTTGAAAAAGTAACTTGCCTTCTCGATGATTGGGCCAACAGCAAAGCAGCTTTCCAGGGCTTCTAAAGAACTCACAACCAGCCTGAGGAGACAGGAAACCTGGCTTGAGTACAACAAGCGTTCTCTCTGCCTTGTGCTTTAGCCTAGGCAAACTATAGTTGTGAGGACCTTGGGGACAGCTAATGAATGCCAAATACAAAATCAAAGCACAATAAGACCTGCCACAGGCACCATGCATATCGTTTCCTGTGTTACAGGCCAGGAGAAACCTGGCTCCTCCTCGGAGATCAACCTGAGGCCATGTTCATAATCCGGAACTCAAAGACAGGGCTTTTCTTCCTCAAAGAGGATAAATGTGCTTCCTTCTGCTGCCTGTGGCAGGGATCACTGAGATGGGCTTAACGGCCTTGATGCAATGGGACCCAAAGCCCAGGTGCCCAGAGATCAGCGGGCAAAGGGGATATACACAAAGGGAAAGGTTAGAGCCATCTTCTTACACTGGCAAGGTTAGGTTGTATTTTCTTACACCTCCAAGAAAACGCACAAAGGCATTTCCTATGACGTCCCTAAGTACGGGGCAGAAGACAAACCGTATCTTTAGGTGCATGCCAACTGCCAACATTCAAGGGGTAGCACAAAGCATCTTTAGAACACGGAGCAGTTCTCCCTCGGGGAAGAAACAGAAACCCAACTGTTAAAGGGAACCAAGTAACATGCTCCCAGGCTTACTCCTTTGAGTTTAATGTGGCATAGTAAAAAGACCAACATCCTGACAGCTGAAGCTCTGAACAGAGAAAGAAAAGTACTGAGAAGGTAACTGGAGAGACAAGGGTTAAGGGACAGAGGAAAGCGATAAAGAACCAGGGAGTAGGAAATAGGGGCATAAAACAAATTTGGACAGAACAAGCTCTCTAGTGACTTATCAGATGGCAGGACTTTTTCTGTTTGTCCCTCTACCCCAATACCCCTCCTCACCCACTACAGAGAGGGGGCAGAGAAGGACTGGGGTAAGGAAGAGAGAGCTGAGAGTCCGACACAGCCAACACCAAGTGTGCACTTACAATCCTCCGTTTACTCCATTACAGATGGAAAGCTCCATAGCCATGCAATGACCAGAACAGAAAGAAGCAGGAGGACTCTTAAACAGAAGCAGCATCAACGCAAAGCCACACCATTGGTTACACTGCTCTCTGACACATACTCACTCGTGCAGAGAAAAGAAAGAGGGCATACTAACCGGTCCAGCTTGGTTAGGGACTCAGTTTCAGAACTTGGGGGAGAGCAAAGAAAAAAAAAGGAAAAAAATGTGAAGCTCAGAGAAACCTGGAAACACATCCTAAGCAAATCATAAATGAATAGGATAGGGAGGAAAAGAAAGAGGAAGAAGGGCAGTGGGGAGGCTGCTGGTGGGAGGCAGTGGTTCCAAGCAAGGCTATTCTTGCGGCTTGTAATGTAAGAAAGTCAAAATCTTACATCATGAATTACTTTATCTACGATGGCAAACCAGCAGCTACCTAGCACAAAGAAGCCAAGCACGATGCTTAAGAATGCCACTGTGGGAGATTTGGAGAGACTCTGAACTGTACTACGAGATGCAGCAGACAGCCTCTCTCGCTCACAGCGTTATAGCCCCTCAGTGGCTACTGCAGGGAAAGATGAGAAGATGAGATCAGAATGGATTCAGCAATGCTGGGTCCTAATCTATTGTATAATAGTGGCTTAAGCACCTTCTAGTCTGTGGCCTTTGGCTAATCCAAAGGGTACCTGAGCATTAAGAGAAGGGACAGAATTTCTGCGCAAGCAGAGACTCTGATGTCAGGTGACTCTGAGCACATTTTTCAGGCTTTCTCTGCACACTAAGGAAACAGTGAAGTGGAGGAGTGGTGTGAAAACTTAAAAATCACAAGCTAGACTTGGGACAGTGATTAGAGGCTGACTCTCTCAAGACACAGGAAGGCTCAGCAGTGGAGTGGAAAATGGTGAAGACTGAACCCAGCCCTGCCAGTATGGGTACCTCTCCAGGACGGTTCCACTGGCTGTGGCAGGGGCAGCCGA